>NC_039358.1:57090391-57406253 GCF_003573695.1 Papaver somniferum
CTAGTATTTTAGTTGACTCAGATAAGTTGAGGATGAATACTTTAAGAGAAGTTATAGGCATCTTGACACCATTCCAAGCTGTGGATTTTCTGATTGCTGGGAAGAAACTTCATCTTTGTATGCATCAATGGGGCCAAAGGAGGGATCATCGCCATGGAAGGACATAAGTAATCGAAACGCATACATATGATGATGTGTTAAGCTAGGCACGTGTTTGTTTGCATGTGCAGTTCACTAGGAGAGAAAGAACTGCGTCGTTTTCTGCTTTAGCAAGTGTGTGTAGTTTTTGATTTTGTTTTGGAGTCGCAGCGCTGTCCTTACTGCAATTAGCTTGTGTCGTTTAGATGTGCAACGTAAATAAAACCGGAGGTGTTTATGTACGTTCAGCACCAAAGATGGCCGCTCCATCCAAATATCCACAATGCACATCCCATTCTTATTTCTTTTCTTGATGAGAAAGGTTTTTCCTATTTCTCATCCCTACTTTTCCTATTTATCATCCCTTCACAATTTCTAAAATCATTTTACTTTTCAAATTTAGTTTTTCCTAAGTACCACTTACAAGAGTCAACAAACTTTGACCAGACTATTACCATTTTTATTTATCCTCTTGTTCATCAATCTCACGTTTTCACCCAACAGAACAAAAATTCATCAAGTTAAAATACTAGGTTCCTTACCGATCATTATCATAACATACCTATTTTTTATTTTCTATCGCTTGATTCTCTGAGACGATTAATGCGATTAATACTTAACCCACTTATCATCACTGATGTTCAATCTGTAACCTCATTTTAAAAATATCCCAAGAACTAGTCATCCAGCTAAAGACGATTATTAATGGACGGTTACTAATAATCTCAGTTGGACAACAAATAATGGCAGTGACAAGTTCTAACCGGTAAGATAGAGTTATTCAATGAGAAACAAGCCGGTCCAAAGTGAACGATTAGTTGGTCATGAATTTAAACAAGAATTCCAACATATAATCATACACTTAGAAAATTAAATTAGGTTTAGTTTTGAACTTGTTTTGTGATTTGATTTTGCGTTAATCCGTTACTTTCATAGGAGGCATTTTTAGAGACAAAACCAAAAACTAAAAACAAATTTTTTTTAAAATGGGTCGAAGGTGGCAGTGATCATCGTGGAGGTGGATTAGAAGAAGCGGTCGTAGGGGGAGAAGAAGTTGCATTGTAGCTTAATTAGGTTTTTTTCTTTATTGGGTGCAAATAAAATGTCAAACATATAGTATTTAGGATATGTGAGAATACTTGTGGGTGGTACTTAGGATTATTGGGGATGGGAATTAAGGTAGATGGGAAATAGGGAAAATGGAGATAGGAAATAAGGAAAACCATGAGAAATTGACTCAATTACCCAAATATTTTTAAATCATGGTTCTATGGACTAGTAAAAATTAGTATGGGTGAAATGGACACCAAAAAAATAGCAAGAATGATTCTGGATTCATCCTGGCTTAAACTTAAAAAATAGCGAGGGCGAAACTGGATGCATCCTGATGTAAATTAGAAATAAAAAAATCGTATTTGAAATTGGGTAAGATGAAATTGTTTACATCCTAGCTGTTTTTACATTCTCGTCCATTTAAACAGTATCAAATTTTACGTGTCTTTTCACCCAGGAATTGTTGTTATTGGGTTAATTGATCAATTTTGTTTTTTTAATTGGGGATGAAAATAGCATTTCGACATTTTGCTAATCAATCAAATAACATAGTTTTGAAATACCGAATCTAAAAGATTATTGGTATTAGTCTAATTTTATAACCCTTTTGATTTTCCTCATGTCTTTTCTTCTCGAAAAGGTAACAGGGGAGGAGATGGTAAGTCTCCCACTAACTTCAAAGGATAATGATGGTTTCGCAGCAGCTCCTGCTCCCTGAGGCTACTGATGGCAGGCCAGTCTACTGCAAATGGAATAATCTACCTAACTACTGCGCAAAATAGATATGCCGGCCTCATTCGCACTCGACATGCCTCATTGGCACCCAAGTACATAATCACACAACGAGAGTATGCACTCCCAAGCAGTCATAATACACACCCATTTATATATGCGCATGCATGCACTTCTAAGCAGCAGTTATAGTGCCCACCCATTTATGCACATCTCTGTAACAACAAATCTGACAGCTTAAAGATGCATGCTCATTGTCGAGTGCATGATAACATTAATCTTATAGCAAACAATATCTATTACGGAAAATTGGTCATTTGTCCAAATATTTTTAAACCACGGTTCAAATGGACGAGTAAAAAATAGTTTGGGTGAAATGGCCAAAAAAAAAATAATAAGGATGAAACCAGCTTAAATTTAAAAAATAGCAAGGATGAAACTGGATACATCCTGTGTAAATTAAAAATAAGAAAAAATATTTGAAAATGGTCACGATGACACTGGTTACATCCTGCCTATTTTTACATTTTTGTCCATTTAAACTGTATCAAAATATAACTGTCCATTTCACCCAAGAATTGTTGATTTTGGTCTTTTTAACCAATTTTGTGTATCTATTAGGAGTAATTAAAGGGTAAAAAATGACAAGATTTTTGAAAGAAGCTCGAGCAGTTGATTGAGCAAAAAAAACAAAAAATAATGCTTAGAAAGTAATTAACAGTTAGCAACGGCTATCTGATCAGAAACATTTGAAAAATAAGGTTTACTTTGCTCTATTTTAAGTGTATTTGCCCTTCTGAAAAACAACACTTGCACCCTAATTAGAGAAAGAACTTACAATATACAAAATTTATCTTCATTTCCTGTTAAGATAGCAGTAATGAAGTGGTGCCATGGTTCTCTGCATGGGGTATCATTAATTATGCTTTCGGTACCCAATGAGAAAACAAAATTCATGATGTGTACGTAAATAAATCATCCATCTATTGAGTCCCTGATTCACTTCACTTACTGTATTTCTGATTACATACAGCCAAACCAGCAATCACATGGGTCATGACTACAACGATGCTCTTGTCTTGTTGAAACTTGAAACCCTTGTCTATAGATATAGATTAAGCATACACTTCGTGTGCACTTAGAAGATTCCGTCAAACTTTTCTCGCGGTTCATGATGGCAAGCTCATCGGATCAAGTTCAACTCCTTGAATACTATCAGAACTGGATGCTTGAACAACAACAACTTCTTCAAGAGCTTTTACAAGTGCGCAACCAAAACCCAAATGACGAGCAAGAACTTTGTTGTATCATCGAAAAACTCGTCAAACACTTTCAAGAGTATACAAATAGAAGAGCCCAACTTGCAGTAGACAAAGCTTCATCCATTTTCTCACCTACGTGGTGTACTTCCATTGAGAATTCGTACCTATGGTTCGGGGGTTGCAGATAGAGCTGGCAAACGGGCGGGACGGGTCTGGTTTGTGACCAACCCGCGGGTTACGGGTTAATACAAGCCTGAGCTCGCGGGTTGAAATTCTTCACGGGTGGTCATTTATCCCACCCGTGCCCGTCCCGGGTAAAGCTCGCGGGTTCACGGGTGTTCACGGGTTACCTGGTTTTTGTTGAGTCAACTCGTCAGAAATCGATTTCTGGCATATTTCCTTCCACATTCAGGGCATCTAAAGTTTCTTTCCTACAAGCTACAACCTAAGTATCTAACATTCATTCAATTCATTTGGTATATCAATTCAAAAACTCAAAATTGCAAAACTAAACAAATTAGTCTTCTTAAAGAAACACAGACACAGTCACACAGATACTATCATAGTATCATACCTTCATACTAGACTTACTTTACTAGTCATTAGTAGTTTACTTTAGTACTTAAGTACTTTAGTTACAGTTACACAGTACTTCATCAGTTCATGATGATAATTGATAAATAATGAAAATAAACTTCCGAGATCGAGACTGTAGATACCATTGTTTCTAATTTGTATCACCAAGTGCGACAATATCACAATATTAATAACCACTTCCTGCACAAAATATATATTGTGTGGTTAATCAAAAAAAGTGTTAACTATCAAAAAAAGTGTTAACTATCAAAAAAACATCTCCAATCTCTTTTCTATGCAATATTTGGAGATACTGGTAAGTGATAAAACATTCTCATCATCATCATCTTGACCGTCACCACTCATAACATCGTTGTAATGGTCTGGTTATGGTAACTCTTGTTCTTGTACACTTGACATCGTGAAATGGATGGAGCCACAAAGAACAAGTCAAAGAGTCATTCAGAGAATCAGAAACGTGAAAAACTGGCAATGTAAAGAAAAGAAAAAAAAATCAACTGTCTATTGAAACCTAACCATATTTCAGAAATTCTAAATCTGTTGTAAGTATTTATACAATTCTTCTTCTAAGCATAATGCTCTGATGGTGGTGGTGCTATTTATGTTGCTGGCTGTGTTGGTGACTAAGAAGTATAGACTACCAATCTATTGAGAATTTGTCACTTGTATGAGTTGTTTGTGTAAAAGCTATCTTCATCAGGTGTATCATTGATTTCTAAGAGAAAGAGACATCACAGAACAAATTGACCTACCAGTCTCGTACCTAATAGTTCATCATATATAAACCTAATGTCAATGAAATTCAGACCTCAAATTCCACTACTGATATAGTCGAATATTCCAACCAAATCATACAGCTAAACACAACATTGAAGAATAACTTGAACTGAAAAAGATGCAGTAACTGATAGCAATAACAACACATGGAGGCAAAAGGACTCACTCTCTCCCCAGTAGATTTAATCAAAGATGGTGCTTGATGTCCCCCCTGAGTTCCATGGAAAGGTTACAAATGAGATTTTGTTCATCACTAAACAGTAATTAAGTTGCATAACAGAGAGACAAGAGTATTCAGATAAATTGTGGGGGACAAATCGATAAACACAACCAAAATTACCAATTAAAGAATCTAAATATCCTATGTGCAAACTACAGCAGAGATTACCAACAATAAAATTAGAATTGGGGAAAAAAGGCTAGTATTTCATCTGCTGGTATGAGTATTCTCGGTAGACTGGATGAATAAAAAAAGTAAAGGGGTTAGATTTAAGAAATTAACAATTGATTACCAAAACCCATGTTTTATTTTGATGATATTTACGAGAAAAGAAAAGAAAACTTACTTTTGATTGTAACTGTAAGAAGATGAAATCCGAAATTCAAACACGAGATCTGAAGTTAACCTTTACAGTGAACCTTTAAATACATGAGATCGATCTTCTTCTTCTGTTACACGAAAATTTCAGAGACAAAAAATGATATCTGGAAATAGTAAAGAGAAAAATCTTGGGTAAAACTTTGAAGTATGTTGTTGTTACCTGCTAGCCTTTAAACTTTGATCTTTAGATTTCAATTTGTTGTTCTGTCACTGTGATTCGTACCTGCCATCAGATTCAGAAGACTCAGCAGGGAAGAAGAAAAGAAGAGGAAGAATGAAGGCGGCAGCGGCTTAGGCTTAGGGAGTTAGGGTTTCTTTCTTCGTTTTTAACTTTTTATATGAGGGAAACAAGATATTGTGACACGTACGTAACAGGATTACATTACTGTGACACGCGGCCTAGTGGTGGGGAATGAGCCGGGTTAACCCGCGTGTTTCACGCTACGGGCCGGGTTAACCCGTTTCTTCACAAGCCACTAATTATACAACCCGCGCCCGTCTTGTTTAGTTACGATCCGGGACGGGTGCGGGTTTTCACGGGACGGGACGGGCTAACCCGCGGGTTTTGGCTTGGTTTGCCAGCTCTAGTTGCAGACCTTCCTTACTGATTCAACTCGTTTACTCGCTTTCTGGTTCTCAACTTGAGTCACAACTCAGTGAGCATTTACAAGGAGTGAGCAGAGGCAACTTAGGTGAGTTATCAGCAGATCAACTCAGTCGTGTTAGTGAGTTACGGTGTAGCACAATTCGAGAAGAACAGAGACTTTCAAGGAGGATGGCTGGTTTACAAGAGAATATAGCCGATTCTCCACTCACTAGTCTTGCTAGTAACAACTCAGATGTTACAGAAACCGAGTCCCATATTGAACAAGTGGACCAGGCTTTGGATTCACACTCAAAGGATCTGGCAAGTGTGTTAGTTGACTCACATAAGTTGAGGATGAATACATTGAAAGAACTAATAGGCATCTTGACACCATTACAAGCGGTGGATTTTCTGATTGCTGGCAAGAAACTTCATCTTTGTATGCATCAATGGGGCCAAAGGAGGGATCATCTGCATGGACATAGGAGCACATAAGGAAAACTCTAAGGTAGGTTGGTACGTGTTTGTATGCATGTAAAGTTTCACTAGAAGAGAAAAAAACTGTGTCGTTTTCTGCTTCAGCAAGTGTGGATAGGTTTTGGTTTTTGCGGAGTGGCAGCACTGTCTGTGCTCCTCCAGTGTAGCTTGTATATATCTATAGCTAGATGTGGAAAATAAATAAAAGCAGACGTGTTTATATTTCATATAACAGGTCTTGTGGATACATTAGACGGCCACTCCATCTATAAAAACAGAAAAACAAAGAGAAAAACAAAGCTTTTCCAAAGTAGTCTGCACTTTAGCCACACCACAACAAATAGTGTTACTGGACCTCTATTCTTCAAATAGTACACGCGCCAGCCAAAGGTAAATATTCCATTGCATATGAAGGAGCAAGTAATCAGGCATGCACAAACGTAAGGTGTTTTGATGCTTATCACCGTAAAACAACATTGAGCCAAATGACACCAACTTAAGACAAGGAATCCAGATTTGGTTGCTTCTGTGGCTGGCAAATGGTTACGTAGTTCATATAAATACATCGATGAGTTAGAATCGTAAGAATAGATTTTAAACAATCGGACAAATTAAAGACATCCACCTACTGAATTCTTAGAATTTCAACAAACAGCCAAACTAGCAATCGCATATGGTGACTAGAATGATGCTCTCCTCTATTCCAGACCCTTGTCTGTATTGCTATATATATTGATAACACATACATTACTCCATCTGTCGTGCAGCGTGCTAGCTCGGCAGAGCTAGACTTCCATCAGCTTTTCTAGCGTTTGTGTTTGAGTACTGTTCTTCAAGTATTGGTAATTGTCGGCATATATAAAAAGCAGTTCATGATGGCAAACTCATCAAATCAAGTTCAATTTCGTAAATGCTGTCAGCACTAGACGATGTGACAACAACAACAACTTCTTGAAGAGCTCTTACTAGTGCACACCTAAAGGCCCAGTGACGAACGTCCAACTTTGTTGTATCATAGACAGACTCGTAAAACACTGTCAAGAATATAACGATAGACGATTCAAACTTGCGGTCGACGATGCTCCATCTTTTTTCTTACCCACGTGGTGTACATGCATAGAGAATTTGTACTTTCGGATCGGGGGACGTGTTAATGATTCGACTCATTAACTCAAGTATGTGGTTCACAACTCAATTGTTACTTTCAAGTTTCAACATAGGTGAGTTATGAGCAAGTTAACTCAGTCTTGTTAGTGAGTTGCAGTGTAAAACAATTCGAGAAGAAGTGAGACTTTCAAAGAAGATGCCTAGTTTACAAGAGAATAGCTGATTATCCACTCACTAGGCTTGCTAACAACTCAGACGTTTCAGATAAGTCCCCTTTTGGGCAAGTGGTACAGGCTTTGGAATCACAAAACGGGACGTACCTTAATAGTCGGATTTGTTAGCAAGCCTAGTGAGTGGATAATCAGCTAAAATCTCTTGTAAACTAGCCATCTTCTTTGAAAGTCTCTCTTCTTCTCGAATTGTTTTACACTGTAACTCACTAACAAGACTGATTTAACTTGCTCATAACTCACCTATGTCATGCTTCAAAAGAAAAAGAAAGAAAGAAAAAAGAACTCATTCTATGTTACCTTTCCTACACTGCAACTCAATAACTTGTGCAGTTTCCCAAAGAAGAAAAAACTGCATTGTTTTCTACTTCAACACTGTGCTACTTCTGTAGTTTAGCTTGTATCTATGTGTGGGGTGTTTATAACCATAGATCTTGTCAGATATATATATTGACGGCCACTCAATATCAAGCTTTTTGCTTATTAACCAAAGGTTCCAACATTTAAGATAACAAAATCCAGCATCAGGTAGCCAAAAGGTTACAAAAGAAAAGAAGTCAGATAAACCATACAACCCAAACAACTAAATAGAAATCAGACATACCTGGCCAAAAAAACTCATCTGAATCTGAAGTATGAACTAGAAGGAAATCTGATGAAGGGTGAAAAACGGCAGAAGTTTTTTTATAGAGGCTTCAGCGGTTTAAAAAGAAAAACGCTTAGAAAGTACTAACAATCAGCTAGGTACGGCTATCTGCTTGGAAACATTTTGCTCTATTTTCAGTGTATCGCGCATCTATTAGCACGGTAACATAGTTGCCACCCTAACTAGAGAAACAACTCGCTTATTGAAAAGTAAAAACTAAGCATGCAATTTCGACTTTGTGACTGTCAATCCACAATACAATTCCGACTTGGATAGAAAAAATGTGATAGATGCTGACGAATTCATTACATCACACATTTTGTCTTGTACATATCCCATTTTTGGTCTTGCTTTAAAGGTACACCAAAATTTTAAAATGTATGATAAACCATCTTTCACATAAAGACCCAATTACACCCAATCATCTTCTAAAACCTTTGGAAACTTCCAAAGCTCCACCAAACAATGACGGAAAACTATATTGCTGCTGAACAAGTTTCTGATAAGAAACCTCCACCCTCATTTTCTATACGCTCTGTCACAATTGAAAGCGCATTCTTAATATTTGTAGTACACAACCAAACACCTAATATGAACATTGGTATACTGTAACTCCCTTCAACGGAAAGTGTTAAGCTGATCAAGAATTAAAAACTCAAACTAGTAAATAAATAATAAAGTTTCACAAAAAAAAATACGCCCAAACTATGAACTTCTCGGATTCATGTTTTCTCCACAGTAGTGTGCAACTATGTAGTCGATTTCGGTCATTTCGGCCGAAATTTCGGCGAAATTCCGGATTGCGGTCCAAGAAGACACGATTTTATTAATTTTGGTCGGACGAAATCTTTGCGAAAATTTCGGCCGGAAACGCGTTTTTCGGTCGGAATTGATTTGTCTTGGCCGGATTTTTTTTTTCTTTTTATATTGAGTGGACTAATCTCACATACAAAAATTAAAAAGATTAATTCACTCACTAGTATTATTGCTTGTTACTGTGTTTGAATTTTTTGGGCTAAAATTATTATTTGGTGTTTATGATGAGGAAGGTGGACAACCAGATTTACTAATACTATGTTTCTTTTAAGTGATTATCGATACGAGGATATAAAATATGAAACCGAGATTTTAAAACGGAATTTCCCCGAGACAAAGTTGTACCAGTATCTCGGTGTCGACCGAGACAATCCGAAATCCGAAATTGACTACCTTGGTACAGTTCAATAGTCGCATGCACAACCACTAATTATGTTGTTGTGCCTCTATTTATTACTCCCTCCGTTATTTTTTAATAGGTCAGTTTCTTTTTTTGAGAAAATTAAGGAAATTAAGAGAAGTAATTTTGTCAATAAAAGAAACGAAGTGAAATGGTCTCCTTGGCACTTGTCAGCCAAAAAAATAAGTGAAATGGTCCACATAACACTTGTCATCAAAAGATGTTAAAAGAAAAATGGCCCACAAAATTAAAGTAACATTTGACTTTCTCAATTAGGAAATTGGCTTATTTTTCTGAAATATTTATTTGTAGAAACTGGCCTATTAAAAAATAACGGTGGGAGTATTAATACACGCCAACCAAGGATAAATATTTCATTGTCATTGATTGGAGCCAAGTAATCATGCATGCACTGAAATATTTCATTGTTATATAAAGGAACAGGTAATCATGCATGCACTGAGATATTTTATTGTCATAGAAAGGAGCAAGTAATCGTGCATGCGCTGAGGTATTCAAGTGTTTTAATGCTTATCATCAGTAAACAACTTCGAGCCAAATGACACTAATTTAAACAAGGAATCCGGATTTGGTTGCTCCTGTGGTGGCAGATGCTTAAGTAGTTCGTATGAATACATCCATAAGTTAGAATTTTAAAAACAGATCTCTTGACAACTAATTGGATAAATCAAAGACATTCACTTGCTGAATTCTTAGAATTTTAACAAACAGCCAAACTAGCAATCACATGGTGACTACAATGATGCTCTCCTCTATTCCAGAGCCTTATCCATATTACTAGCTACATATATTGGCAACACATACTTTACTCCACCTGTCGTGCTAGCTCCGCGGAGCTAGACTTCCATCATCTTTTCTAGCGTTTGTGTGGAGTATTGTTCTGCAAGTATTGGTAATGTCGTCATAATAGAACCGTAGTCCACGGTCGCAAAGCTTATCGAATCAAGTTCAATTTCGTGAATGTTGTCAGAACTTGATGATGCAGCAGCAATAACTGGTGGATATTTTCAAGGTTTGCCACTACGCAGAGTTATACGGTGATCGACCTGACCGGTCAGGTTGCGGGGGTTTAGGGGAAACGCCCCCTAGCAGAATCCGAGACAGCGTCTCGTGGAATTTTTTCTGGTTTTACTTTGTAAAACCTAGAAGTTTCCATTCAAAATTGAACAGACGCGTCTCTTTTCATAAGCCACCATTAATGGCTTTTGGAAGTGTTTGTTGGTGATGAAACGACACTACCAACAGGCATGAATATCACTATAAGTAGCGAAAATGTTCTCCCATTCCAACACTGTGAACACGTAAATCACGTAGGCATCTATATGTTCACAAACAATATTCAAACTCTAGGTACCAACTCGTGCTGATAATACAATGGCATTGATTCCTTGGCTCAAAACCTTCGGGTTTATCATAGCCTCATCTAAGAATACTGCGAGTGGCGTTTGCGCAAGGGGAGATAAAGAAAACGAAGCATAAAAGTAAAACTCATGAAGCGTTAGACAAAAATAAAGTGCTGAAGTGTAAATGAGACCGGGATTTACGTGGTTCAGCACTAAGGCTTACATCCACGGGGTTGTTGTTTCACTATGTACTTGATGGTTACAAAGATAGTCGAGTGACTTTGTAGTTTACATTGGTCTATCTATTGTAAAGGACTAACTTACACTTACAATCTTTTCTCTCTCTCCTTCCCCTCCTTTTCCGATCCCTGTACTCTTGGTGGAGAGGGGGTATTTATAGGGTTAGAGTGTGGGACCCATCTTTGAAGGCCGTTGGAACCTTATCTTCTTGTGTTTTGTGTCCATCACGCAGGGGTGTTCGTTCGTAACTTCATCACGCAGAGTCATCCTCGTTCGTTCCACGGGTTGATCGACACGTATGCTGCTCAGAGTGTTTAATGCGGGTAGTTGAGGCGCCTGCTCGTGTCAGGCAAGTGTTCTCTGCCTCTGTCGCGTCTATGTCAGTACATCTTCTCTCCATCGTTGATCTTGGCTTCTTTTGGGGATGAGATAAAGTAACTCTTTGGGAGTTATTTGGTGCTCCGCAGTACAGCGTGTTATCGGAACATCCTTTAACTTCTTCCCTTAGATTTGCTCGGGCAGCGATCCAACGTCGGCGGGATGGGCATCTTGGTTGTGGGCACATGTCATCATGCTTTGATGACTTTGTCCGCATGCTCTCCACGTATGTTCCTATATACACGTGGTTGATGATGAAATATGTGCACACAATTTGCCCCTTTTCTTCGGGCTGGAGTGTTTAGCGGGAGCATTGAAGAAAATAGTCGTTACATATTCTTCCTCTCTCCTAATAACTTCTCCTAGATACTTGGGCATGTTTCTTTATGCGTGCATTAATTGCTCATTTAATGGGCACGTTTCCCATTCCTCTCTTAACTTCCTCCTCTTTCTTTCGAGTATATTAAGGAAGAGAGAAAAATTAATTTCATTCTCTCCGTCTTCATTCCTTGCTCTCCATTCCTTGTTCTTCAGCCCTTAAATTCTCTGTCAGTCTTCATTTAAATTCTCTGTCAGTCTTCATTCTTCAGTCCTTAAATTCTCTCCGCCTTAGCATTAATCCACTTGCCTCCTCTTTATTTCTGATTTGTTCTTTCTGCTGCTGTTTTTGCTGGTAAGTTTTTTCTTTTCTTTGTTTCCACTGTTTTACGCTATGTTGATTTGTAAATTTCTGCTACTGTTGTCCCTTGTTTGTGATGAAGAACTTCTTTTAATGCTTGCATGCTAGTTTGCCCCTGTTCTTCGTCTTAAATCAAGGAGGCCATTGTTTTGCTTGAGCCTTTCAGGGTAGTGATTTAGGGAGTTTCGAGCATGTATGCTAATTTTAGGGTTTCTGCGTTATCGTGTGTGGATTGCTATTTATGTGGATTTTTTGATCTTATGATGTCCTTGTGTTTGTTTTTGACTTGTTTATGATTAATCTTTTCGCAGCCATGTCTGACCGTCCGCGGCTTCCTTATCAGACTCCTGGTTCTGGTCTATCGAGATCTCCTCCGCGTAGAGAGTCTCAAGATGATGTTCGTAGAAATCGAGTTTCTTCTGGGGCGAAGGCCTCATCTTCTAGGGAAGAGGTTCCTTCGACAAATCCTTCTGGGTCTCGAAGAGTTGTCGATCGCGCGGTGTCTCGTCCTCGTGATGATGTTAGGAGTACGCAGCCACCGACTCGTGCTGTCGCTTTTGATGTTCCTCCTCTACGTTCTGTAGAGCCCGAGCGTCATCTGCCGCCCCCTCCTATAAGTTCTTTTAAAGGGAAGAATACCAAAGGTGGTGTTCCGAGGGCTGAGTCTTCAAAAAATCCTTCTTTGAAGAGAAAGGCTTCCGAGGCTTTCATTGGTTCATCCGGTCCCGCCGAGGAGGATGAGGCTGCCCCATTGATACGCAGCGTTTCGGTCAGCAAGAAAAAAGTAACGTTCAAGCATATTGATCTCGAAATATTCAAGGAAAAGCATGAGCTTCAAGCCTTCGAGGTTCGTTTCTATGCCCCTGAGGATGATATTACTTATGAGCTTATCTCAAGGTATGAGTTCGATGAATTTCATTTGTTGACTACGGTTGGAGCGTTCGAAGCTGGTCTTATGCTGCCGTTATACAAGTCAGGTGATTCCTTCTACTATGATGTGCTTGCTAGTCGTGAAGGCTCTTCCACCAATACTCACAGCCGTTCTGTATCGCAACTATCGGGGAATTATCTCCGTGCACTGAGGGAGTGCTATCTGCGGAGTAAGGGAGACGACAATGACTTGTTTTCCCAATCCCGCGGAGAAGGAATGGTATACTCCTGAGAATTTCAATAACTCCTTCGGTGATTACGTCAATAGTAGGAACCGTAAGCCGTGGAGTGTTAGC
Organism: Papaver somniferum; assembly: GCF_003573695.1. Lineage (NCBI taxonomy): Eukaryota > Viridiplantae > Streptophyta > Magnoliopsida > Ranunculales > Papaveraceae > Papaver > Papaver somniferum. The sequence goes on from NC_039358.1 coordinate 57,103,701, forward strand.
CTTCGGAATCTTGCTGCTCCTCGGGGCGAAATTCGTCTGTTAAATGAGGTCAGCGATGCCAAGCTGAAGTATGTTCCCGGCACGGAAGGGTCTAGTCAGCGGAAACTTTTTCCGGCACGCGAGAGGATCAAGCGCGACCATGACTACGAGTGGCACGCTACCGTTATCGAAGTTGTTGGTCCTTGGGCGTACGGTTGGATTCCCGGTCCACGCGGTTGGCGTCCTACTGAGAGTAGCAGGCCACGTGAATCTCCTCCTGCTCGTTATGGAGATTTCTGTCCCTGGCGTTTAAACTTCTCAGGTATGAATTTTCCTTATGCCCTTGACGTCGTTGAGGGAGACGAGGAGGAAGGTTCTGGTGCTATACTTCCACCGAGGAGTGCCTCGACTGCCCAGGTATGCGGTTTCTAGCTGCGCTTTTCCTTCTTTAGAAATTCAACTGTTCGGGGAAAAATAACTCTTTTTGTGGTGTTGGTTCAGGTGTCGAAGAAGAAAAAGATTAAGTCGAAGCAGTCTTCTACCATTGTGATGGGTGAGGCTGAGGCTCATGAAGAAGTTACCAGTCCGGTGAACGAAGAGTTTGCTGAGGATGAGGAGATTACAGATGGGGAGGAACGTACTGATACTTCCCCTCTCAATGTCGAAGAAGAGGTCCGTGGGTCATGATGGTGATGAAGGGAGAAACAACGCCGTGGTAGCTGATGGCGGTGTTAATGGTGATATTTCTGTCCCTGCTGGTGATGCCGCGGATACTCTCCCCACCCTTTCTCAAGAGTTTTCTTTTGACCGGATGTATTCCACAGGGGAGTTCTTCGACGATGCCCTCGATTTTCCTGAGGACTTCTCTCTACTTTCCCCCAATGACGATTGGGATGTGCTCGGGGTTGCTGATAACGAAGACGCTGCTGTTCAGGATGGTGGCGCGGAGGAGCATGGTGCGCATGTTGGTGCCGACATTTGTGCTGAAGGGGCCGTATCAGAAAAGGGGAAGTCGGTGATTGATTCGCCTGCCGCGGATCTTCCTCATTCGCCGACATCTGAGGGTGAGGACGCCATAATGGATTGGCTCAAGAAAAAGGATCTGCTATTTGTCCCTCATCCCGCCCCGGTTATTACTGGTGAAAAGGATTCTGATGCGTATACCCGTCGTATGATGGAAATGTCTTCCAAGGCGCGGGTATCTGAGGCCTGGGGAAGAAATTTGAGTGTTCCCGAAGCTACCCTTGTGTCTGAGCCTCCTTCTTCCGTTGCGGATATGATGGCCATAGCCGACGGGTATCAATATGGCTTTCCTCAGCAGCGTGTCTTGGAGGTAAATTTTCGTACATATTTCTTCGTGACGATCGAATTCTTCGGTAAAATAATGTTTGTCGTCTTGATGTGTAGATGATGAGGAGTGAGCATTGTAACCACGTGTTGTATCAGTTCTTCAAAGCGAAATCTCTGAAGCTCGAGGCTAAGCTTCGTCACAGAGAAAAGGAATTATCTGCGGCTGAGGTGGAAATTGAAGAGCTGAAGAAAAACCTCAAAGAGAAAGAAAAGCTGGGTGAAGCGGAGGCTGGTCTTCGTTCAGAGCTTGCAGTCGTTCGCGCCGAGTTAGAACAAACTCGCGGCCAAGTTTCAGCTTTCACAGGTTTGGCTCTTTTTCCTCTTTTTCCCTCGCAATGTGTCATAATTCCTTCATTACTTAGGGTGTTCTGTCTGAGTCTCCCCACGCTATCTTCAGTGGGTGGCATCCCCGAGCTGATATGGCTCCGCAATGAAAGGGCACGGCAGAAATCTCGTATCAAAGAGCTTGTTGAGAAAATTAAAAGCGAAGCCAAAAAGTGGGACGCTCGGGCTGAGGTATGGCGCGCAAGGCATGTTCAGATAGTTGATATGCAGAATCTGTATAACCATGACCGTGCTTTATTCAACGGTACACTGTTGTGGACACGTGAGAATTTGCGGGAATCCCATGAGCGTACTTCCTTGTTGGAGTCTAGGATACAACTTCTGGAAGAGGAATTACAAAAGGCTCGATCCCTCCCTTTTCCAGGAGTTAAGGATAGTGTTGTGTCTTGCCAGAGAAAGGGACAATGCCCGTGCCGAAGCCGATGCTCTAAGCAAGGCCCTTGCCGCGTCCCGCGCTGAAGTAGCTCGTCAGGCTGAGTCTGAGAGAAATCTTGAAGTGTGTATGTACAGATTGAGCAAGGGGGTATCAGAGATAAACAAAGAGGTCGACCACCTTCGTCACATGGATTCGATGAAGCAGGTAGAATTAGATGCCAGTCAATTTACTCTCACCAACCTTCAACTAGATTATAAGAAATTATCCGCGGAATATGACCATCTTGATGAAGCGCGAGATGCGGTTGTTAATGAGTATGAAGAGGCTTCGGCTTGTGTCGAAGGTATAACTCTATTTCATCGAGTGTGATTGTGTCTTTACTGTGCTAACTCCCTTGTGTTGTCTTTTTCAGAGCTCGAGGGACAACTCCGCGTTGCAAATGAAAAGCTTAAAAAGGCTCAATCTTCCTTAACGCAGCAGGAAGAACAGACTAATCATTTTAAGAGTTTGGCGGCGTCCCGCGAAGAGGCCGTTGGTGCAGCTTCTAAAGAAGTGAATCGTCTGTCTTCATTGTTATCCCAAGCCCAACAGCGGACGATAGTTATTAAGCACAAGGCTCGGTGTCAATTGGCTGAGGAGACAAACAAGATGCTGGAGAAGATTGAGCTTGGCCTTAAGACCGAGCATGGCCTTGTGAAAAGCTATCCACGTCGTCCAGTGCCTGCTTCCCTGCCTGGCTCTTCGGGACCCTCGTCTGGTGGGAGCGTCCCTTCAACTCTTCGGAACAATCCTGCTGATGTGGTGGCCTCTTCTAAGTAGAGACCGCAGCATCGTTATCCTTCCGTTGAGATTCCTTGTAAATTTTTGGTGAAAAGAGAATATTTTGTGTGTATTCCTTGTAAATTTTGGATGTGTATATTTACAATCCATGGCCTTGTCGCTTTTTGTAACCAACCTTTATGAAATGGATCATTTTTTTGATATACCTGCAATATCAGTTTGTTGTTTTATTTTAGTCATTGTGATGAAAGACTCTAAAAATATAAGAGGATTTGAAGTGTTTGGGTGCGATCCCGAAGGGAGGTACCTTCGTGATCGGCTTGAGACCTGTCACCCCGCTGGCGAACCCTTGGCCAGAGGATTCCCAGACGGTGGGGGCCGAGGCAACGTTCTAGGATATGGGGTTAAAAAATTTACATACACCCATTCCGTCGACCCGTTGCCTTAAGATTGGTTGGGTATCTCTTTCTGCTGGGTGCCTTCCCCCTGGTCTTACACTTATGGACACTGACGGGGGAGCCCTGAGAGATTGTAGATTAACTACTTTCCCCAATATTGTCGATAGGTTTAGTTGATATATAGAAAGCTTGTTTGATTGATAGGTTGAGGCCTGCAATTCCTCGTCCAGAGATAGAAACATGTAGAGTGGTCACGCTCCCTTCTTCTTCTGGTACCCTTCACGCAGTTGCAAGGCTGCGTTGCCCCTATGGGAAGTATGGTTTGAGCCACTTAGCATTCCAAGGATGTCGGAGGACTTCGCCTTTCAGATTACGAAGGTAGTAGGAACCGCTTCCCGCAATATCGTGTATTATAAAAGGTCCTCCCCACGTAGGTGCTAACTTTCCCCATCTCTTCTCTCGTTGATACTGTGGGATTGTTCTCAACACATACTGCCCCTCTACAAAATTCCGAAGCTTTACCTTTTTGTTGTACTCCCTTGCAAGTCTTCGTTGGTAATTTTCCATCTTCTGCAATGCTGCTTCCCTTCTTTCTTCTAGGTCGTCCAATCTCTCTAACATCATGTCTGTTGTGAGATTTTTCTCCCACGCTTCGGTCTTTGTGGTTGGCATGAGTATCTCTGTAGGGATGACTGCTTCAGCTCCATAAGTGAGAAGAAACGGGGATTCCCCAGTGGCAGATCTTCGCGTTGTCCTGTATGCCCATAACACATTGTGTAACTGTTCACACCACCGCCCCTTATGTTCGTCTAATTGTTTTTTGAGGATAAGGGCGAGGGTCTTGTTGGTGGCTTCCGCTTGTCCGTTGCTTTGAGGGTATATAGGGGTGGATTTGTTCTTCCTTATTTTGAAAGCATCGAAGAGCATGTCTATGTTTTTCCCTTGTAATTGCTTACCATTATCGGATACGATTTCTGCTGGTATGCCGAACCTGCAGATGATGTTCTGGAATATGAAAGTAAACACATCCACGTCTCTGATCCTAGCTAAGGCTTTAGCTTCCACCCATTTACTGAAGTAGTCCGTGGCTACTATCAAAAATCGTCTTTTCCCTGATCCTTCGATGAAAGGCCCGACGATATCTATGCCCCATTTTGCGAATGGCCACGGGCTATCTACAGAATTTAACATTGTTGCTGGCGCGTGTATCTTTTTGGCGAAACGCTGACATTCTTCGCATCGTCGGGACATTCTTGCGGCATCCTGTATCATCGTGGGCCAGTAATATCCTTGCGTTTTGGCTTTGTCGGCTAGTGATCTCATACCGCTATGATTCCCTGCGTCCCCATAATGGATGTCATTTAGAATTCGGTGCCCCTCTTTTCGAGATAAGCAACGTAGTAACGGTCCGAGGAAGGATTTCTTGTACAGGACCCCATCCCGAAGATCATATCTTCCTGCTTTGGAGAGTATTTTCCTAGCCTGTTTATGGTCCGCGGGTAAACTTCCCTTTTCGAGAAACGCACGGATCACTGTTCTCCAATCATCTTCGTTGCTGAAATCTTCATCTTGATTTGATCTTGACATGATATCTTCTTCGTCAAAATCGTTATGGATGTCCTCTCCTACCTGGTCTTCGGTATTTTCTTCCACTGTATCTTGATTGGTAGCGAAGGATAATTGAGGTGTAATCGAAGGCTCGTATACCCTTGTTATTTTAATAGCTTCGATGCTTTCGTCCTTCAGCATGGATGATATATATGCCAGGGCATCTGCGTGCCTGAGATCCCTTCTGCATAAGTGCCGGAACTTGATGTTCGGAATTTGTGACGCCAATGTTTGGACCAAGGCCATGTAAACTGAGAGGGTGTCATCGTACACGTTGTACTCGAGCCCTATTTGACGTATGACAAGTTGTGAATCACTTGTTAGTCTTACGTCGGCTACTCCCATCTCTATTATTATTCGGAGGGCATGTACGACTGCCTCGTATTCGACGATGTTGTTGGTATGCTCTTTGAATTCTAACCTGAGTGCCTGTACAATCCTTTCTCCGGTTGGGGTGGTGATGACAATGCCTATTCCTGCTCCTTCCTTATTTTTGGAACCGTCGACGAAGACTTCCCATTGTCTTTGACTCGAGGGTTCGAGGATATCCATTGGATCCTTGCTTTCTTCCTCGGCTTCTGGTATTCCCTTAATCTCATCGTCGTTGTCCAGGGGAAGGTCTGCTAAGAAATCCGCCAAAACTTGGGATTTTCGAGAATGTTGAATTTCATGAATGATGTTGAATTGGTCCAGGTGGGTGTTCCACTTGGCTATTCTGCCCACTTTTCCCGCGCTTTTGAGGACTGCTTCCAGTGGTGCTTTGCATGGGACCCGGACGAAGTGAGTTAGGAAGTAGGTTCTCAGCTTTTGAGTAGCCCATACCAATGCTAGGATAAGCTGTTCGATCTTTGTGTAGTTCCTTTCCGCAGAATTGAGGGTCTTACTGACAGGTTGTTCTATCTTCGTATTGGTTTTGACCAACACTGCGCTGACTGCGTGTTCGGTTGCTGCTATGTATAATGCCAAAACCTCATCAGGATCCGGCTTCTGCAGGATCGGAATCGAAGCTAGGTGTTCTTTGATTTTTTGGAAGGCTTCTTCGCATTCTGCGATCCATTCAAACTTTCTCCCTTTTTTGATAATATTGAAGAAATGTTTGCATTTGTCCGAAGATCGGGCAATAAATCTGCCCAAGGCTGCTATGGACCCATTCAGCTTTTGAACTTCTTTTAAATTCTTAGGGGATGGCATTTCTACTAGGGCCTGAATCTTCGCTGGGTCTACCTCGATGCCCCTCTTTGTTACCAAGTACCCGAGGAATTTACCTAAGGTGACACCGAAAGTACATTTCTCTGGATTTACTTTCATGCGGTGTTTCCTCATTGCTTCGAAGATGTCTCTCAGATCCTTGTGGTGATCTTTGCGCAGCTTGCTTTTGACGAGCATATCGTCAACGTAGACTTCTAAGGTGCTTCCAATCCATGTCCTGAAAATAGCATCGACCATTCTTTGGTATGTTGCCCCTGCGTTTCGAAGTCCGAAAGGCATTCTAGTGTAGCAATAAAGACCATGTGGTGTGTAGAACGCTGTGTGTGGCTGATCCTCTTCTGCCAGGGCCACTTGGTTGTAGCTAGAATGTCCATCCATGAATGACAGTTCTTCATATCCTTCCACTGCTTCTACTAGCTGGTCTATGCTTGGCAATGGATAGCTATACTTTGGACATGCTTTGTTGAGGTTAGTGAAATCGATGCATATCCTAACCTCCCCATTTTTCTTAGGAACGACGACTGTTATAGTGTTGAAAGTGGTAGTAAAAGTTCGTTGCTCGGACTTGTAAAGATTTAAAAAAAATATATACAAAAATATTGACAAATTGGTAGAGAGGTACTCGGACTAATGATTCGGCCAATCTTCATTTTCAAGTGGTTCAGAATTTAATTCTAGGCGATTATAGTTCAAAACAAAACAAATATTAACTCTAGTTTATTGCCAAGATAGATTTTATAAAATATTACTTGTATTTCTTAAGCATGGCATATCAAAAGTCCCTAGGACTAAGCATACTCCATCAAATGAAATCACAAGTAATTAATTTAAAATCTTAATTCAATTAAAATTAGTGCAAAAAGTAAAAAAAAAGAATTAATGAAATTACCCCAAGTATGAAGTTTGGCCTCCTCCGTCGTCCCAGTGTTGGGTTTTAGCTCATCCTAGTAAAAATGCTTTCAAAATAATTATTTATTGCTCAAAAACTGGTTTACAAATGATGAAAAGGTGTAAAACAATTGAACAGAAAAATCGCAACAGAAATAACTGTTGCAAAGGCGTTGTTCAGCTGTTACAAGAAGAACGATAAATGATAACTGTTGTTGTACCACGAACTACGACCCACATTACGACCCACGGTTGTGCGTCTTAGACTCTGTTGAAGAACGACGGTCTTTGGCTGTCTGTTCTTCGTGTTCTTCATCTTCATCAATGGCAGTAGCAGCAGCAGAGAGAAATCATGGTTCTCGATTCTGCAGCGTTCCTTCTCTCCTCCCAACTCTCGACCGCCTTCTACTCGACCCAAGGGGTCCTTTTATACCCTCCAGAAGCCTTTAATCCCTCTCATTAACTCGTATAAATCTTCATAACTCGGAATATTTTTTTTTTATTTTCTTGAGCAAAAGTTTCCTGAATTAGATTCTTCACGCGTTAGATATCCCCCAGCACGTTCCAAATCATCTAGTCATCACCCAAGATGTTTCTCGAACCCTCACACATCATCAGAACACACATTGATCCTCCCAGAACTCACGATTATCCCTTTCCTGCACGTGCAGCTCTGTTTTCTGCCTGTGACTTCCCTAGATAATCCTAGCCAAATTATATCGACCAGAGCGCAACCAATAGATTTATACATGTCCCAGGAACAATCCCACCAAGTTTCAGCCATTGAATCTCTTTGTAGATCGTTCAAAAATCGAAACAAAAATCTGCCAGAACCTGTTCTTGGTTTCCCGCCATTTCTCAAAATTTGAATTTTTGAGAACAAAATGTCCTCCCCCTAATCCTGTACGGGTGTCCCTTTAGCAATTTGGGCTGAAATAGTAATTCTTGGGTGGAAATAGTAATTTTTCTGGGTTCCTCCGGGACATTTCTGGGACGTTTCCGGTGCATTTCTGGAGTGCCTTTAGTACTTTTCTCCGGGGTGTAAATCATCACTTTTTGAGCAACTCTTTCCACAGAAGGGTATTTTCTCCAAAAACACCTAAACAAACATAAAAACACCGTAATAAGAACAAATGGGTACTAACAAAATACACAAAAGAGATGGAAATAGACACATAAATGTGTCTATCAAATACCCCCAAACTTATTATTTGCTAGTCCCGAGCAAATCTAATCTAGAAAAGTGACCGAGTTAATCTCGGGTGGGTTTATCAGAGGTGTACCCACAAAAACCAATACTCCAGACCCTAGCTATCTACGAAAAATCTTGGAAAGCACTAAAGAACCTCCTTGGTTGGCATACTTATTAATTACAGGAGGAAGTACCCTGACGCGAAATTCCAATTGTTGTATACGAGTTTGCACTCAAGCATACTAAAATTCATATAAGTGACAGAGCTCTACTAAGATAGTTTCACGATGGACATCATACTCGGAGTCAGACTAATCACATGAAAAGATTAAGAAGATGGAAAAAGAAAAATGTAGATGGTTGAAAAGCGAATGGTGTTTCCCATATCTGTCTGAAGGCCTCTTCCAAGATGAACCTAACCTAAATGACTGAGATACCGGTTTGACTAATATTAACACACTGGCGTATACAAGGGAACCAGTGGTCAATAACTTAAATCTAGATCAACAAACTGGCAAATACAAGGGAACCAGCAGTTGACTATACATAACAATAACCATTTTTTTTTTAACTTAACGGCATGAATATATCTTTTTGATCCAAGCGCATGCTTCTTGTCAGCAGATTACACGATAGTTCCCACGGGTCCTGCATTCCACGCTTGCTTAGGCGACGGAAACAGGGAGAACACACGCATATTGTTATCCAAGTGTTAATACTTATTCCAATTGGTCTAACTGGTCCGGTCTAAATTTTTTTTTTTGAAAAGGTAACTCAGTCACTCTATTTCACCCTAGCAAAGGTAACAACTTGAATCGTGTGCCCCACCAAATCACTTGAAATAAAAGAAAACTAAAAATAGAAAGTGAAAAGGACTCGACGAGATATGGCGAAACTATCATGTTAATTCTAACACCTGAGCTCTGTGCTTTTATGAATAGACTCTATAGATGTTTCCATCTAGTCAGATTGGTTCCTCAGCTCCTAAAACAAAAATGTTTCCATCCACTTAGATTGGTTAGTGCTATCCTTAATAGGCGTAAATTTCTAGGCTCTGGAGTTTATTTATTGCAACTAAAAAGTTTCTCCCATACCCCCAAACTTAAATCTAACATTGTCCTCAATGTTCTAAAGATGAAACTAAAGCATGAACAAGGAGAAACTGTTACCATTTGAAGCGGAAGAGTTAAGGGAAGATATTACCTTGTTGCATGAGCATGGGATACCTCCCAAGAAGTGCTAAGTTTATAGTCTTCAGCCAGACTTAGGAAAGGATTAGTCAACTCGAACCATAAAGTAACAGTCGAAATAACTGTGGGTCTTCAAAACGAAAAAGAGTTGACCAAAGGAAACTACAATAACCCAAGAAATTGAAAAAGAATAACATGCCCTTATCTAGTTTCCTGATTAAGATATTCATATCTAATTGTGGTTCAGGTTCAGGTTCTATGAAAGGGTCTAAATAAAATATTTTCCTCGGATGCATTTCCTCATAGGTTGGATCCAAATTATTAGGTCCTAGAGTCTGGAAAAACTCAAATATGATCTTAGAAGCGCACAATAATAACCTAAATAACTGAGGATCCTCTAAGTCAATAAGATTTGACTTACAAATTTGACCACAATGAGAGTAGTGGTCATTCTTAAGAAAATGTGTCGATTCTAATTTCCTAAAGCATTTAGGTCTAGTCTCACAACTTAATATTCGACACATTTGGAATATAAACGTTCCCACAGTTGGAAGAAAACTATTTGGTGGGAAAACAAAGTCAATATGGGGATCATAGCCTGGGAAAACCACATCAACCAGAGGATGGGTTTCTAACGACTGAACTCCTTCATGGACATCATTAGGCTCGGGAAAACGAGTATGAAGGTAATATTGTAAAATGGTCGAGGCACAGATATCAAGTCCTAAGTGTAGGGACTTTATGAGAGTTAAAGGTAAGGCACTAGGGAAGTGATAATCACCCCCAAACTTAGAGTTTTCAGTGTCACTAGATAGACCTCTAATTATTTCTTGAATTTCCGTATCTTTAGAGTCCTTAAAATATTCAAGAGATTCTTCTAAGTTATAATCAGGTAGTGCATATATACTCATCTCTACGGGTCTATCTTCCTCTTCCAAGACTATTGTTTCTAAGTCGCTAGACTCTAAAACAGTATTTTCGAAATGAACCTGTTCCTCTAAACCACTATCGGCTTCGTAATCAAAAGGAAAAACTACATCGTCTAAAACGGTGGTATCCTTAATCAAATCCTCGTCCTTTTGAATAGGTGAATAATCATAAAAATTATTGGGATTTGAACTAGAAATAATATAATCACTATACAACTCAATTGGATTACTAAACTCCTGATCACTATGCCTACATATTTCGGATTCTTCATTACTGCTATCCTCATCATCATAGTACGAAAATGATTGAACCTTATCTAAATAAGTAGTGTCTTTTATTCTAACCTCGTCCTCTAAATTAAGAAAATATTCACTATTTACATCAAGGGTAAAATTGGAAGCACTATTTTGGAAATTTAGATCTTTTAGAGAAGTTCTATTCTGGGTCTCTAACAAAAGATTTTGGGCCGACTCACACGAATTCCTGACGTAATCTAGGAAATCAGGTAAAGAAAGTTCACTCATTGCATTATTTTCGTCCATAACTAAGTTATTCATTTCAGCGAACTTACGTGTTTTCTCAACTAACTTACGTGTCGACTCAAGTAAAGAGGAATTAGCAGAATTTTTCTCGTATGACTGATGGTTGTGAGGATAGTGATTGGGATCACCATGGTATGAACCATAACCTTGAAGAGTTTGGCGTTCCCAACCACTATTCCCACCATGGTAATAAAACTGATGATGTCCATATTCAAATTCGGGTCGATATTCATTGTATTGGCTTCTATCATACCAGCTCGACATTCTTAATTGCAAGGGAATTCTACACAATCACAAACAAGGCCGACTCGACTCCACCAAAACAAACCTAAAGATTTCTAGCAAAAAAAAATCATGATGGCTCCACTTAGATTGTTTTCTAGACCAGCTTCTATTCCTTCGAAAAGGAATTCGTTACAATTTGAGCACACCCCTCTGGAATCAATCCGAGTCAAAGTAAGTTGAATTGAGGCGAGGGAAGCTCAGTGGAGCTTTGATACCCAAGGCCTCACCGCTATCACAAGGAGGCACAGTCACGCATTCAACTCACAGAAACCATCATGAACTTTGGAGTGTGCTTAAAGAGCAACCAATATTTTTCGAACGAGTTTCCTATTAAGCTCGTTACCCTATCAGTCTCGTTCTATTCCAAATTTTAAGCTTGGGTTCGCGTTAGGTTTCGTTTTCCTAAGGCGGGCAAGAAGGGAGCGGTGATGAAATCCAAACCCTTATCTTGTATTGGCCAGGCCTTGCCCTTTACTAGGAATTTAAAAACAGTCCAAATTCGTCCTCAATCAATGAATCACCTTAAGGAATACAGTAACTCGCTTACAGGAGATTCGCGAGTGTTTCGATGGACTTACCTCCCGTACCAAACGGGGGATGAACCGTTGTTGTCGACTCGGGCCACGACTCCTATGCCGTGTGCGAACCCGAGGGGCCGAGACGATATAGTAATCGTCGTCCTTCCCTGCACACAGTTTATATAATTTTTTTTTTTTAATAATACCCTTCCGTGGGGTTAAAAAAATAAATAAAGTCCAATTGTTTAAAGTCCAAAGTCCAAAATAAATTAAAAAAAAAATTACAGTTTTCCTCACACACTCTAAAAAAATTAAAAATTAAATCCTAAAATTGTCCTTTTTTCTTCTCTTTTCTCTTTTCGCTTTAAGCTTTTTCCTCTCCAAGCCCTTAGTGCTCCACTTCGAACCTGTAAATCAAAGAAAAAAAAGACAAAGTAAAAAGGAACAAATAATAAAAAAAAAATAAACCTAAAAAAATAAAAAAAAAGTTATATACAAGTCCGCGTCGGCGGCGCCATTTTGTTATAGTGTTGAAAGTGGTAGTAAAAGTTCGTTGCTCGGACTTGTAAAGATTTAAAAAAAATATATACAAAAATATTGACAAATTGGTAGAGAGGTACTGGGACTAATGATTAGGCCAATCTTCATTTTCAAGTGGTTCAGAATTTAATTCTAGGCGATTATAGTTCAAAACAAAACAAATATTAACTCTAGTTTATTGCCAAGATAGATTTTATAAAATATTACTTGTATTTCTTAAGCACGGCATATCAAAAATCCCTAGGACTAAGCATACTACATCAAATGAAATCACAAGTAATTAATTTAAAATCTTAATTCAATTAAAATTAGTGCAAAAAGTAAATAAAAGAATTATGAAATTACCCCAAGTATGAAGTTTGGCCTCCTCCGTCGTCCCAGTGTTGGGTTTTAGCTCATCATAGTAAAAATGCTCTCAAAATAATTATTTATTGCTCAAAAAGTGGTTTACAAATGATGAAAAGGTGTAAAACAATTGAACAGAAAAATCGCAACAGAAATAACTGTTGCAAAGGCGTTGTTCAGCTGTTACAAAAAGAACGATAAATGGTAACTGCTGTTGTACCACGAACTACAACCCACATTACGACCCACGGTTGTGCGTCTAGACTCTGTTGAAGAACGACGGTCTTTGGCTGTCTGTTCTTCGTGTTCTTCATCTTCATCAATGGCAGCAGCAGCAGCAGAGAGAAATCATGGTTCTCGATTCTGCAGCGTTCCTTCTCTCCTCCCAACTCTCGACCGCCTTCTACTCGACCCAAGGGGTCCTTTTATACCCTCCAGAAGCCTTTAATCCCTCTCATTAACTCGTATAAATCTTCATAACTCGGAATATTTTTTTTTTATTTTCTTGAGCAAAAGTTTCCTGAATTAGATTCTTCACGCGTTAGATATCCCCCAGAACGTTCCAAATCATCTAGTCATCACCCAAGATGTTGCTCGAACCCTCACACATCATCAGAACACACATTGATCCTCCCAGAACTCACGATTATCCCTTTCCTGCACGTGCAGCTCTGTTTTCTTCCCGTGACTTCCCTAGATAATCCTAGCCAAATTCGATCTACCAGAGCGCAACCAATAGATTTATACATGTCCCAGGAACAATCCCACCAAGTTTCAGCCATTGAATCTCTTTGTAGATCGTTCAAAAATTGAAACAAAAATCTGCCAGAACCTGTTCTTGGTTTCCCGCCATTTCTCAAAATTTGAATTTTTGAGAACAAAATGTCCTCCCCCAAATCCTGTACGGGTCTCCCTTTAGCAATTTGTGCTGAAATAGTAATTCTTGGGTGAAAATAGTAATTTTTCTGGGTTCCTCCGGGACATTTCTGGGACGTTTCCGGTGCATTTCTGGGGTGCCTTTAGTAATTTTCTCCGGGGTGTAAATCATCACTTTTTGACCAACTCTTTCCACAGAAGGGTATTTTCTCCAAAAACACCTAAACAAACATAAAAACACCGTAATAAGAACAAATGGGTACTAACAAAATACACAAAAGAGATGAAAATAGACACATAAATGTGTCTATCAACGACCATATTGGAGATCCACGTAGGGTACTTGACCTCCTTGATGAAACCTGCGTCTAGTAGTTTTCGAAGTTCTTTTTCCACTGCCTTATGATATTTCCGGCGCGACTTTTCTTATTTTCTGTCTGAAAGGTGGCGTGCCTGGTTTGATGCGCATCTCATGTTGGATTATTTTTGGGTCAATCCCAGGCATATCTCCTAATTTCCAGGCGAATACATCTGCGTATTCTTTAAGTAACTTGGTCAGGGAATCTTCTCTCTTTTCGTCCATTATGGTCCCTACTTTGATCATCTTCGGGTTTTCCTCTGTTCCTATGTTGATTTCTTTTACGGGCTCTACTGGCGTGAAAACCGGCTTCGGATCCCCGAGGACTGGGGCGTTCTTTAATTGCTACTTGGTATGTTTCTGTCCAGCGTTGGATGCTGAAGTACTTGTCTCTGTGTTCCGGACATTATCATCTTTGGTCAAATCCCTTCCTGTAGTTTCCTTGAGGAACTGGTCTATGGCCTTCTCTTTCACAGCTTCTTTATTTTTAAGTCTTCGGGTTTTGTGTTGCTTTTCTTGTTCGTTGTTGATGCGATCCTGAGTGGCTTGGCACTCTCTTGCAGAGACCCGATCTCCCTTGATTTCCATTACTCCCTCAGGTGTAGGGAATCTGAGATATTGGTAGTACGTTGCCGCCACCCCTTGAGTTTATGTAACCATTTTCGTCCAATGATGGCATTGTAGGGGGACGGGGCGTCACTACGCTGAACCGTGTTTCTACTTTCATGGGTCCAGCGTCAACCTGCAACACGATGTCTCCCAAGGGCTTCGTGGGTGCTCCATTAAATCCGTAGATGGTGTAATAAGAGGTCATTAGCTGTTCTTCATGGAGCTTCATTCGTTTGAATGCATCGTAGAATAGAACGTTCACTGAGCTCCCCCCGTCTATGAGGATCTTTTTAAGGTTACATCCAGCCACGGGTAGTGTGAGGACCAAGGGGTCGTTATGGTCTTCCATATCCGTCGATATCTTCAGCATCGAAGATAATAGGTGAGTCCATCCACTCTTCATGTTCGTCCACCTCTATCCCATCGATCTTATACAATTCGCATCGGTCCTCGAACTGCTTCCGTAACCTCTTTCCTATCTGTGCTGTAAGTGAGGGCCCTGCGGTTTCAGAACATGAGATGGTGTTGATTGTGCGGTTCCCTTCTGGAAGTTGGACTGGCTTGGTTCGTTTAGATCTATCCTCTGCGACATCCTTTCGTATGTAATGTTTGAGCTCGCCCGCATCAATAATTTCTGGATCATTATTTTGAGGTTTTTACATTTTCGGTCTGGTGCCCGTTGAAACAGTGGTATTCACAGTAATCTTTGGATTTCTCGGTTCTTGGGGGTTGTTTTCCCTTAGACCATGGCCATTCCAGATTTTCCCTTCCTTTGACCTCTCGCAGGATCCGAGCATAGCTAGCATTGAGCTTTGTGTAAACTTGATCTTCGAACTTCCGATCGTTTTTCGCCTTTCGTCCCTTCGTTCTTTCCTATCTTCGTGGGGTCGTTCCACCGAGCAATTCCTTTTGGTTCCAGTGGTTTGTTCTGCGGAATTGTACGGTGAGTTCTCTGTGGGTACGCCCTCGGGTTTTCACGCTGGATTTCTTCAAGACGAGCGTGTTTTTCAATAATTATTCGAAGATCCCCCTCTGTCTTGGGCACGCTTCCATGAATCTCAACAAAGAGTGGACTCATTCGGTCTAATCCCCACTTGTAGCAGTTGATACTTACCACCGGGTCCACACTTCCTATGGCTTGGCAGACCTTGTGCCATCTGTTGGTGTATTCCCTCGTGGTTTCCTTATATCCGATTGCCAGTGAAAAAGCTTATCCATTCCAGTATTAACAGCCTTGTTGTACATGTAAGTTCTTAAGAACTTTTCTGCGAGTTGGTCGTAGGAGTGGATGGAGTTTGGCGGCAGATTATCAAACCAAGACAATGCCGATCCCTTCAGACTCGATGGGAAGTATCTACAGAGTACTGCGTCGTTCTGGCTCCATCTAGCCAGTACACGGTTATAATACCGAATGTGTGCAGCGGGATCGCTGGATCCGTCATAGCATTCGAATGTCGGGACAGGGCATTTGAGTGGAATAGGTGTGTTGGCCAGGCGATGAGTTAAGGGTGTGGAGTTAGCCTCTCTCATGACTTCTTCCAACCTTCCTCCGCCTTGTCTACTTTTTAATTGCCTGATCTCTGCCATCATTTCATCACGCAGCTCTTCCATCGCGCGGTGGTGCCCTACATTCCTCTGCTCATGATAGCTTGACTCTCCATCGTTATAATCTGGGTCGGATGCGCTACTTCCTCTGGCCGCGTTTCCATTGGCCGCTACGATGACTCTTCGGTCTCGGTTTGGTTCGGGTGCCTTTGAATTTGCTTCATCGAGTTGTTGGCTCGTCTTTGTGCTTAAGGCAATCCGGTCTTTTAAATCCTGGTTTTCTCTGGCCAACAAAGCCACAGCATCCGCGTAAACCTTTTGGCTTTTCTTCAATTCTTCAAGTTCGGCCATCAATCGGTCTGATTGGTTCGACCCTTGATTGGGAGTCCCAGCTCGTGCTATTACGGCCACCGTGCCGCCTTCTTCTATGGTTTGTACTAAAGGCGGGGGAGGTTCAGCTTCGATTGTTGGCATTCCCAGATCGGGCGGAGTGCCCATCTGCGGTGTTAGAGCCACCTGCACAGTTTGATTCAGCTCATTGGTTGATGGCATTCCGAAGGTTGGGGGTGCGCGGGTTGGTACGTTCTGGATTCATCCACCCTTTCTTTTGGTTGGTGAAATTGATTCGTAGCAAGAGTTTTCACGGCTTCCGTAGTCTTCGGGACTGCCGCTGTCGTATTATATTTTGTGCCGCTGCTCTGAGGGCCGCGGCTGCAACGGAATTAGCATTCATAGGCGAAGTGATTTCCGCAGTGTCCTGTCTCTGACTGGTCATTTTGGCTTTGTCTCCTTTCTGCTTGCTCCGGGTGATGACCGGGGTTGTCCTCGGTGCTTCCTTCGACGTGGCTCTGGATTTTCCTACTTCTTGCATCTTTCTGCACAAGGGAATTTCAAACAGCGGGAAACAGAAATGTCCGTGCGGATCGGGTTAGTTTGCGAAAATTCCTAATTCCACGACAGGGAGAAACTGCCCGAGGGCCACAGAGAACTCTTAGGGTAGCCCATTTGATTCAAACATGAGTTAAAAGTATATGGATTAAATTCTTATTAAAAGTGCGGATTCATTGAAAGTATGAGGAAACGCGAGAAAACCCCTTTTAAAACTGCACGTAAATCCTTTGAAAACTTACGAAATCCCAACGGAAAGATAGGTCCGTACGAGATCTAGAAAAATGTAGATCCGTGGATCTAAGTAATAAATCTTTTAACCAGTAAACGACGATATTGTCGGTAGTACCGAAGACAACGGGTGCGTTTTTGAACATGGCAAAGTTAATAAAAGATAAATACTGTTAAAGATAATGAAGCAGAGCAATCTTACGCTAATTTAATTATGAAATCACAGGATAAGATAAATCTTTTACCGGGACGAAGTCCCTGTTTCTAGCGCCAAATTGTGAACACGTAAATCACGTAGGCATCTATATGTTCACAAACAATATTCAAACTCTAGGTACCAACTCGTGCTGATAATACAATGGCATTGATTCCTTGGCTCAAAACCTTCGGGTTTATCATAGCCTCATCTAAGAATACTGCGAGTGGCGTTTGCGCAAGGGGAGATAAAGAAAACGAAGCATAAAAGTAAAACTCATGAAGCGTTAGACAAAAATAAAGTGCTGAAGTGTAAATGAGACCGGGATTTACGTGGTTCAGCACTAAGGCCTACATCCACGGGGTTGTTGTTTCACTATGTACTTGATGGTTACAAAGATAGTCGAGTGACTTTGTAGTTTACATCGGTCTATCTATTGTAAAGGGCTAACTTACACTTACAATCTTTTCTCTCTCTCCTTCCCCTCCTTTTCCGATCCCTGTACTCTTGGTGGAGAGGGGGTATTTATAGGGTTAGAGTGTGGGACCCATCTCTGAAGGCCGTTGGAACCTTATCTTCTTGTGTTTTGTGTCCATCACGCAGGGGTCTTCGTTCGTAACTTCATCACGCAGAGTCATCCTCGTTCGTTCCACGGGTTGATCGACACGTATGCTGCTCAGAGTGTTTAATGCGGGTAGTTGAGGCACCTGCTCATGTCAGGCAAGTGTTCTCTGCCTCTGTCGCGTCTATGTCAGTACATCTTCTCTCCATCGTTGATCTTGGCTTCTTTTGGGGATGAGATAAAGTAACTCTTTGGGAGTTATTTGGTGCTCCGCAGTACAGCTTGTTATCGGAACATCCTTTAACTTCTGCCCTTAGATTTGCTCGGGCAGCGATCCAACGTCGGCGAGATGGGCATCTTGGTTGTGGGCACATGTCATCATGCTTTGATGACTTTGTCCGCATGCTCTCCACGTATGTTCCTATATACACGTGTTTGATGATGAAATATGTGCACACAAACACATCAAAAAAAACAATCTGTTTTCTTCTTCTCTAAAAAGCATCATCAGAACCTTCTACAGTGTGTTTCTTGGTCGGGTCAAGGAAGTACAATCCTTGAATTCGATTACGGTGTTAGGGCTTCATTGAATCCCGAAGGCATAATTCGAGAGACCGTTTGTACTCGCCAAATTTATTGGGAAAGGTCGAATTATTGTCTAAAAAAGTCGAAAGAGCCTTGAAGTCAGGAGTACACCGTTTTCTGTTTCTGTTTTCATCCTCTTGTTTAACCCAAATTTTCCAACAACAACTTCTTGAAGAGCTCTTATCAGTGCACACTTAAAAGCCCGGTGACAAACGCGAACTTTGTTGTGTCATAGACAGACTCGTCAAACAGTGTGAAGAAAGAATATAACGATAGACGATCCCAACTTGCAGTAGACGATGGTCCATCTTTTTTGTCACCCACGTGGTCTATTACATCCTTTGAGACTTCGTACTTTTGGTTCGGCGCTGCAGGCCCGTTAATGATTCGACCCGTTTACGCGCTCTGTGGATCACAAACTTACAAGTATGAGTAATCAGAAAGTCAACTCAGTCCTGTTAGTGAGTTACAGAGTAGAACAGTTCGAGAAGAAAAGAGACTTTCAAAGAAGACGGCTAGTTTACAAGAGAATGTAGCTGATTCTCCACTCACTAAGCTAGCTAACTATTCGGACCATTCAGATACTGAGTCCCATTTTAGGCAAACGGACGAAAGCTTATTCCTTTTTTGCCTAAAATGGGACTCAGTATCTAAATCGTCCGAATTGTTATCAAACTTAGCGAGGGGATAATCAACTAAATTCTCTTGTAAAGTAGCCATCTTCTTTGAAAGTCTCTCTTTTTCTCAAATCGTTTTGCACTGCGACTCCCTAACTAGACTGAGTTGCTATTAACTCACCTACGTTACCTTTTCTATACTGCAACTCAATACCACGTGCACTGTGCAGTTACACAAGAAGAAGAAAAAAAAATGTATGTATTGCTTTCTGCTTCAGCATGTAGGTTTTTGTGTTCTGCAGCGTGGCATCACCCTGCTACTTTTGCAGTTTAGCTTGTATCTAGATGTGGAAAATAATATATAAATAAAGGGAAAATTTCTTGTTTGACCCTAAGCCCATAAAGCTATTTATAGTAGGGTCCAATCGGATTTTATCCTTATTCTAGGTCCAAAGTTCTTTGAAAATATGGAAATGACTAATATACCCTATTGTTTAAATAGGTGTGAAACAACATACTTCTACCAAATCGGGATTTTATTTTGTCTGGAGGTCCAAATTTAATTAAAACATATAAAGGATCACAAATTTGAGTACATATATCTGCTATACTGCTTACAAATTTGAGTACATATCTGCCACACTGTTTACAAATCTGAGTACATATCTGCTACACTGCTTACAAATCGGAGTATATCTCTGCCACACTGCTTACATATAGAGTAATGTATTCGTTGGACATATTGAACCTGTAAACGTGACCAAAATATAACAATATTAAAACACAACAACAAAACTAGTATCTATTTCAGTATTTCGCATACGTATTCATGGATCCAACCAAAATAAAGTGGCAAAACTATGAATGAAACATAATCAAAAGAAGTTTTTATCAGTACGACATATACGTACTGTGGATTCATAAACTAAAAACTCAATTGCATGTCAAGAAGTGAAGAATCCATGAATATAACCGAATCAAATCACATACTTCAGTATTCCGTATATGTACTCCTGGATCAAACTAAAAAAATAAGAGAAAACCTATAGATTCATAGTAAACACAAAAAGAAAACAGTACGTCATATATGTACTGATAGTTAATACACAAAAGAAAACTGAAAAAAGAACCAAAAACCATAAAAATATCAGATCTACTAATGAAATAAACATAAAACGTGATTTTTTATTTAGATCCGAACTTGTTTCATCAAAATCCACCAGTATATTATATACGTACCGATGATTAATACACAAAAGCAACTCAAAAGCATATCAAAAACAACCAAAATGAAACTAAAAATCAGTTGCATGTGAAAACCAAGTAATGAATTTTTAAAAAACAGAATCGAAACACTTTTTTTCCAGTATTCCATATATATACTTCTAGATCGAAGAAGAAGAATATCCAAAACTACAAAAATAACAAAATTAAAGCATAATTTTTGAGTACACCACATATGTACTGCTAATTCATAATCTAAAATTCAGCTGCATGAGAAAAACAAGTAACGAATCTATGAAAAAATAGAACCGAAACATTTTTATTTGAGTATTCCATATATGTACTTCTGGATCAAACAAGAAAAATCTCCAAAACTATAAAAAAAATAAAAAATTAGAGCAGTATATTTCAGTATATCAAACATGTATTGTTGATTCATAGTCTAAAAATCAGCAGCACGTGAAAAACAAGAGAACATCATGCGAACTACCAAAACCGGAAAAAGAAAGTGAAAACATCATGAAATCAATCAGATCTTCATGATTCAGCTGAGAAACAAAACAAAAACAAAGAAGAACTGGAGAGAAGATTACATAACATACCTGTAAACCACGAAACATCTTCGGAAACCCTAGGTCTAACATTCATAAACGACAGCAATAGAGAAGAGGAGAGAGAGAGAGAGAGAGAGAGAGAGAGAGAGAGAGAAAAAGCGAATCTGAGAAGAAAAAGAATATGGAGAAAAGCTGGCTTATATTTTTGTTATATATAGTGAAGGCTATTTTGGAAATTCTTAAAATGCACGTAATAGGTTACACACGTGTATAGGATCAAGGCTTAAAAATTTGGTCCATTTTTCTTTTTTCTTTTAATTATGGACCTCCGGTTAATAGGCTTTAATGGCAGAGCTTATATATCATAGGTCTTATCAGATATATAGACGCACGCGCACCACTCCATCCAGAAAAATAGAAAAACTTAGGTTGTGTTTGATAGGAGTTAATTCCAAGGAAATAGTCATCTTTCCATGGACATAACGTGTATCTCGTTGTTTGGTCAAAAATTTATTTCCCTAGAATTGTAAAAAAAAAAAAGCTTGGCCTAAAATATGTTTTAATCTAATTTCATGAAAAGTTTTTCCTTGCTTCCCCCATGAAATTGATTCCATGGAATCACTTTCCACGAAATTGTTTTCTTTCTCCGTTATTGTTATGAAACACAGCCTTGAAAAAAAACAAAGCTTGTTTTACGGAACAAGCTACCAAATCAAGCGTACTTTCTTTTAGGTAAGAAAATAACATTGCAAGATTTCTCGCATACAAATTTTCAGCTGACCAATCAAAGGTTCCAAGTTCCGACATGAAACATTGCAGCATATATCCAGAAATAGGGGTCTTGAGCTTCGCTTGCTGGTTTTCTGTATCCCTTGTTCTTGTTTGTCAGGCTTTGTATGAGATTTGCTTTCTGTCTTTTTGATGCACTAGTTTTTTTCCCCCTCCCCTTTGTACTTTTTTCTCCTTTCCTAAATTAATTTTTAACCGTTTTTAGTCAAAAATCACAAAAACAAACCTACGGTCAAAAATTTTAACCGTTGTCACAAAACTTTATGTTCATTTTCTGTTAGGATGAGTAGCAGTACGTAACGAAGTGGTTGCCATGGTTCTCTGATAGGGTATCATATTATGCTTTTGGTAGCCAACGAGAAATGTGATCTCCCCTTTTCGTGTTACGTGTACGTAATCATTCATTTATTTGAGTCTTGATTCACTTCATTTGCTATAATTCTAATTACATACAGACAAACCAGCAATCACATGGGTCACGACTACACCGACGATGCTCGTCTAATTGAAGTTCTTGTCTATATTACTATGTATATGGATGTAGATAAGAAATACACTTACTTCATCAGATCTGTTGTGTGCACTTAGCAGACTCCGTGAACTTTTCTTGCAGTTCATGATGGCGAGCTCATCGAATCAAGTTCAACTCCTTGAATGCTATCAGAACTGGATGATTGAACAACAACAACTTCTTCTAGAGCTCTTACAAGTGCACAACCAAAAGCCAGACGACGAGCAAGAACTTTGTTGTATCATCGGAAAACTCGTCAAACACTTCCAAGAGTATACTAGTAGAAGAGCCCATCTTGCAGTAGACGAAGCTTCGTCATTTTTGTCACCTACGTGGTGTACTTCCATGGAGAATTCTTGCCTATGGGTTGGGGGTTGCAGACCTTCGTTATTGATCCAACTCGTTTACTCGCTCTGTGGTTCTCAACTTGAGTCACAACTCAGTGAGCGCTTACAAGGCGTGAGAAGAGGCAACATAGGCGAGTTATCAGCAGATCAACTCAGTCTTGTTAGTGAGTTACAGTGTAGCACAATTCAAGAAGAAGAGATACTTTCAAAGAGGATGGCTAGTTTACAAGAGAATATAGCTGATTGTCAACTCACTAGGCTTGCTAACAACTCAGACGATTCAGTTACTGATTCCCATATTGCGCAAGTGGCTTTAGGTTCACATTACGAAGATCTGGCTAGTATACTAGTTGACTCAGACAAACTGAGGATGAATACTTTGAAAGAACTTATACGCCTCTTCACACCATTACAAGCGGTGGAATTTCTGATTGTTGGAAAGGAACTTCATCTCTGTATGCATCACTGGGGCCAAATAAGTGATCACCGGCATGGAAGAACATAGTGGAAAGGCATACCATGTGTTAAGGTAGTAGTAGGTACGTGTTTGTAGGCATGTTCAGTTTCACTAGAAGAAGAAAAACCGCATTGTTTTCTGCTTCAGTAAGTGCGTGTAGGTTTTTTTTTTGCGGAGTCGCAGCACTGCTGCAGTTTAGCTTGTTGTATCTTGATGTAGGAAATGAATAAATAAAAGCAGAGGTATTTATATATAGGGCTGCACAACGGGTAGGGTGGGTAGGATATGGCCTATACCCGCCACCCTACCCGTTTACTGGCGGTTAAGAAAAATTTTACCCGCCACCCTACCCGTCATTAAACGGGTAAGATCCTATCCAACTCATTCTCTGGCGGGTCGGGTAGGGTGGCGGGTATAACCGTTTACTACCACCAACACAACCTCCAATTCCAGTTCATCAACAGCTGCACCACCTCTTCATACCCTGTAGTTTCTCAACTGACACAAATTCATAGATTCCTTCATTCCAGTTACAATTCAATTCCATTCATCTGCACCAAACAAACTTCCTCACTGCAGTCTGGCATTCAATTACCACAGACCCCAAAGCAACAAAATCTGTAGCAAACCTAGGTAATACTCAGCTCAACCACTACAGCTCAGCATAGCTCTGTGAGTTTCTCAGCATCAGAATATCTCCATTCCATTTCAGCAGTCACACTCAACACCCCAGGCCCTTTGCATTCCAGTCAACAATGCCTTATCTACCACCTGATCTGACTGCCATAAGACATCACCTCCTGCAACAACATTTTCCCACCTTCTTCAACACATACACACTGCATTTCTTCCTTGTCTGCAATTCCATTGACACCATATTACTGCTACTGCAGCTTCTTGCAGCTCTATCTCTACCCCTTCTCGGATTCAAATCCAGCCATCTAACCATGGTAGCAACACAGCTCCAGCACCATGTCTCATCTCAACCAGTTTGCAGCTTCATATCGATAACAACCTTACAAGACTAATATCACTTCATGTAGCTAAAACCATCTTGATCAGTACCAACACCAGCTGGTTCATTCATCTCTATCACTCAATTCCATATCAAATTCACCACCATATGCACCACCTACTGCTCTGCAGCTCATAGTCATTGCAGTGCAATCAACCTAGAAGTCATGAATTAATGAAAATCTATACAACCATGAATGGACAATTTATCAATCAGTTAACATATGACATGAGATTTTAAATCCCATTCAATTGCCTTTTTGCTCCCATCCCTAACAGAATCCTATTGAAACTCGTCCTCCATGTGGAACAAACTAAATTTCTATGAGAAATTCATCAGTCAGTTAACATGCATGTTAATTTCTCAACAAATTCCTAAATCATATTACTCAACTGATTACTCATATGAAGAAAGTAGAGAAAAGCTCTTGGCAATCGTTGTAAACTCTAGTTAAAAACACTACGAAGTCATCAAACACTAGTTTTAACACGCCAAGAATTACTTGGTTTCGGAAGTAAAAACAACAGCATCAATAAATCGATTTCCGATCTGAAATTTCAGTTTTTGAGAAGTTTGAATAGTACCTGAAGATGGGGTTAGAGAAATGTGAAACCACTTAGAACCAAATTACTTATATGGAGATGAGACTTTTTTGATCTTCTTCTTTAATGGAGAATTTTGAATGGGGTTTTCACTTTTCATTTTCAGACGACAAAAGAGAGAGTAAATGGTTCGATTTGAGGTTGAGTTCTCTGAAGAAAAGATGAACAAAAGTGTGTTTATATTTTACCCCTGATATCTTTAAAAACAACGAAAAAATGTGCAGGAGAAAAAAACAATGGAAGGGTTACTTGGTCTTTTCAATATATCATGCGGGTAGACGGGTAGGGTAGGATAATTTCGAGCTTTACCCGTCACCCTACCCATTTAACGGCGGGTAAGAAATCTTTTAACCGTCACCCTACCCGCCAAATAGTGGGTAGGGTAGGATACGGTTAAAACATTGGCGGATAGGGTAGGATTGGCGGGTATGGGTAGGGTATGTGCACCCCTATTTATATACCATGCATGTGTCGTGTCAAGTACATTGCAGGCCGCTCCATCCAAATATCCACTGAGCAAACAAGAACCAAATCAAGCAAACATTCTTTATTTTGGTAAGAAAATAGCATTACAAGATCCAGCATCGGGTACTAAAGCATGCCAATTTTACTGTCCGAGTATCATTGGTAGTCAAAATTCTTATAATGTCTTTAGAACCCCCGCCAAATGTAAAGAATAATGATATGATATATCAGCAGCTACTGCTGAGGCCACTTATGGCAGGCCAGTCAGATAGGTTTTACAATACCCTGGCTCAGGTGGCTAGTACTGCAAATGGGGCGATCATCTACCTAACTAGTGCGCAAAATAGACATGCCTTCATTCACAGTCTTATCCATTCTCATATAATCTAATAAAAGGGGAAACTCAGAAATATCACAAAGCATCAAGCCTTCAATACACTACGTAACTGAAAAAACAAGAACCAGGGAAACACAACAGATTACAGTAAATATTTTCAACTAAGATTAATTGAAGGGGGGAAAATTGCAGATTTTTTTCAAAAGAGGCTTGAGCGGCTCATAGTGCAAAACAATACATAAACTGCTCAGAAAGTAACAGTCAGCGCTGAAATTATCTGCCGTTCTTTTCTGTTCGGGAGAACTGCTCAGAAACCTTTGAAAAACAAATTTAAATTATTTGTTGTTTTCAGTGCATTGCCCTTCTTTTCTTTCTAATGCACGTTATCAGAAATAGAAGGACACTTCCCACCCTAATTAAAGAAAGAACTTACATCTTACTACAATTTATTTTTTACCTTCATTTCCTCTGGAGTGCAGTAGCAATAACGAAGTGGTTGCCATCTGTATCGCTATCGTTATACTTAAGGTACCCAATGAGAAGACAAAATTCATGATGTGATTTCCCCTTTTCTTATTACGTGTACTTAAATATCAGTGGTTTATTTATTGAGTCCTGATCCACTTTGTAGCCACCCATTTTTGTCCGACTATCACAGGACAACTCCCATGAAGTGACATCTGCACAAATATGGAAGTGAAAATTGAATAGAAGCAGAGCTGCAGAAAAAGAACATAAAAAACAAAGAAAAGTGAAAAAGAAAAAAGACACTTGACCCTGTGCAGAGTTGGATACCTGATCAATCGTCCCATTTGGATATAACGAATAAAAGAGCAGGCCATCCCCTCTACGAGGCTTCACTTTTAAGCCAATACATTTTTCATAGTCATAGCCAATATTCATATTCGAACCATTCTGCATTTTCGACAAGTAAGACTACTTTAAGTCACTTACTGAAAAAAGTAGAAGAAATAAAAGGTTCTTAATTATCTTACCTCATATGGGAACATTGTTTCACCACCTTCTTCCACGTCAGAAAGATATAACAGGAAAGATGCTATCTGCATGAAAAATCATGTTTCAGTCTGACGATTCTCACCACCAAAAGCATCTCATTTTGATTTCTAGAAAAGGACGAGTCTTTAAGAGTCTTAAGTCTGAGCTAACGGTTCTCGCAAAAAATGCATCTCATTGGTTTAAATTAAGAGTCCTGAAATTGATTCCTGGACATTCTAGTGAGTGGTTAAAGTCTAGATATCATGCTAATGATATTGGAATAATGTACATAAAGTTTGCTTGTCAAAATGCTCAGAAGTAAAAACCGCCAATCTCGCTTTTCATTTTCCCCATTAGCAATTCCATTCCTTTGAAAAACAATGTAAAGGATTAACCTTTAATTCAAGCAGTTACTAATGTAGGTTATATACATGCTTAACATTCAAGAATTACAATAAACTATGAAGCTCCTACCAAGTAAACACCTTCATATTCCAATTATCAAAAGAAAGAAATTAGTACCTTCCTGCTCTGGGAAAGAAAACGAATAGGGAAGTAATACAAATTAGATATGTGAAACAGAGAGAATAAATACCCTTTGGCTCCTTTGTGGTCCATACTCAGTTGGGTTGAATGAATCATGATGAGACAAATATTTCTGTCCAATCTCATAGCGCAGAACATTGAATGCCTACAACATGGTGATATCCTCGAATTACTCAGAGTACTTCAAAATTCTCAAAAATAAAAGGTAACTAATACAATATATATCAGAAATCTTATTATGATAACAACAAGACACTACTATATTCCCAATCTGTTTAATCGATTATCAATAATTCAGGATTGTACTACGTGAAGCGTAATGTGATCTTTATATATGCTCTAAGCAACCAGATAATATTAATTACAGAAGGGAATGTACATTCCAAGATTACCTCCCCGTGGCTCCTCGGAAGCATTGTAGCCCTTGCTATTTTTACCTCAATCTGGGCCAAGGTTCCAGTTGAGTCGCTATATGCACTGAGAAATGTGCCCGAACTGTCAAGGAGAAATGCGATACCAGAGTTTAATTTAAGAAATGCAGCAACTATAAGAAATGCATACAAGTAAAGAAGCTTTTAGTCATTAAGCTAACCATTGTAAAGGCAATACTAGATATCACAGTAAAAAGTATAAGAATGAACTGTTTAAACCTAAGAAGTACAAGGACAAAACTGAACTATCGGTGAAACACATCAGAGATTTAAGCATGCAATGCGGGGATCTTGGCTGTTAAGTTAAGTAGCGAACAATTAACAAAATGCTTTTCAGAATCTAACATCAGAGAATGAGGGAGATCTTAGGCACAAACACTATACTTTTCAAGATCAATTTTCTCTAGAGGTTAACCAATTCCATAAGATTAACTTGACATATGCGTAACATCTCACATTGCCTAGAGTGTAGAGAGGAGAGTCTATTGAGTCCATTAGACCCAGCTTGGACTAAACATTCTGCCTAGGCCTCCTTACAGGAGAGCTAGAGATGGGCTTTGGTCCAAGACTCCAAGTATCTCGCCAGAGTAGAACCCCATGCCACAATTGCACGATGACCAATGCCAAAAAAGGGTATAGTGTTGGTGGACATGGGGTTTCTACTCTCTCGCAGAATGGTATCAGAGCAAGAAATCCATGTCTATAGGGGGTCGGACACTGTAATCTCCTATATTGCCTAGTGGGGCATTTTAGTTCGGTCCTCTGTGTCCGGCTTGGACTTCACATGTTTCTTAAGCCTTCTAGGGAGAGTTTAGACACAGGTTTCTGACCATGCTCTCACCAAAGAAATGCCCTGTACCATTAAGCTCGGCCGCATTGATGGATATGAGGGTCTGACTGAGACAATGTGATATCCTTACTTCCATGCAGATGCAAGTTCAACATACAAGTGCCAAAAATGAAAATAGTTACCTTGTTCTTACTCCCTTGGTGTTGCCAGCAGTTTCTCCCTTCCTAAAAGCCAAGCCTGATGGTCTAAGATTTGCCTTGGCCTTTTTAATTATGTTGTCACATTGTTCTACAGTTGCAAAACCAGGATAGTAAACAGCACGAGGTTTCCAGCTCAAAACCTGCAATGCGTATTGGAAGTTAAGTACTCAAATCGAAACATGTGAGGCAATCCTAACAAAACCTGCAAAATTGCAACTAAATAAGTAAATATTGATGCAAGAAGGATGTGACAAGAGGTCTACACCAGCCTATGAAACTAGTTCAAAATGTCAAAAATAACAAAATAAGATGATAATAAATTACCTGAAAAGGAATGGAAGTAACATAAGAATCCCCAGTATCTCCATTAGGAATTGATTCAAACACTTTATCCTCCTCTCTTTTTTCTACTACAGATTCATCAAGTATCCTAGATTTAGGTACAACTTCATCAATATCCTGGAACTTATTTACAAACAAAATTAAAATTAGCAACAACCCCACAAAAGAAATAGAAATGGGACAGTAAATTTAATCAAAAAAAAAAAAGTAATTTAAGAAACTTACTTGAGAAAGGAGAACGGATCCAAAGAAACCAGCAAGGAAAAATAGAGTGCATGAAAGTAAAACAATGGGTAATTCTAGCTTTGTTCTGAATAATCCCCCTCTATTTCTTACTTTCATTCTTCAACCAAATTAGAGTTTCCGATCTAATCACTCGTATTCTTGTTTCTCTGTGGAGCTTGGAAGATTGATCAGGTCAACTCTAGCTAAAATCACAAACGCGGGAGTCAGGTTTTTTTTTCTTATTTTTAAATAAGGTGGGAAGCACAATTTTAGTACTCATTCTAAAGAAAAATGAACTTAAAATAACATAAATGGATTAATGAATTAATTACTATTACTAAGGGTAATCTTTTTGTTTACTGACGGACAACTCGAATCAACTGACTGGTGTAACAGTAAGAGGGACTTTGTCATCTACCAAACATCTTGTGATTTTCGAGACAAAATCGAGATTGCTAAAGGGGGTTACAAGTTTGGTTGGGAGTGTTCCAGAATCCAAATAAGACAAAACATACCCAACCATGTGGGATTGGTGCACCCCAATCAAATTGCTAACTACATGTAGCAATCTGAGCAAAATAGCAAATAAACAATGACTGTGTTATTTATTCTGGGTTTTTAAATGTTTTTGGTTTGTGTGTGAGATTTTGTGATTACAGACAGATGAAAGTTGAAGTTTTACCCACCACTACCAGCTACATGATCTAGAGATATATTTATTCCACAGAGATACCACCCTGATTTAGAGCTCAGTGAACAAGACTTGCCACCCTGAGATCACTAGCACTAATGAAGTGGTGGGTGAGGAGGATTTATCCATTTCTTAATTGGATTTTGACCTTATTCTCTCATTAATCACGTTTGCAAGTGCTTATTTAATTTCAGAAACTCAGATCAGAATATGTTGATGGCAGTTTTCCAGGTGAAGAACATTTTTGTGGGGTAAGTAAAGAGCACACTGTACAGTTTACACACAGACACAGTTGACATATTATTAATCAGCCCCCTAAAAGATGCTTTGTTAGCATCATTTTCTGAGAAGTGCCGAAAAACACTAGTCAATCTTTTTTATACAATGATTCGGCTTAAAAATTATAACTCAAAATCCTCGAATTCTTACCACAATTGAAGATGGAGATGGATGGAGTTGAGCAGGCACCAAAAGTACACACATATTGCACACAACTTTAGAAGGATACACAAGGTGCACACAGAAAGCAGCGTGCAAACTCAACAAAGAGACACACGTCACAACCTCTACCCTTCACTCATTCATTGCCAGCCACAGAAAGATAAATACAAAATGGAAAAATCTACCTTCAAAGAATTTGGATAATACTAATAGAAGAAAAAGAAATTATATATTTGGGCCCTGTAATATTTTCCTCCACGTAAAAGTCTGTAATGCTTCCAAATCCAGAGATCATTTAAAACCATATATTTATACTGATCCTTTTAAGTTTGAAGACCTCTTCTTTTTAATTTCATCAACAACATAAAAGAAAGAGCTACCTAAATAAACACTTCGGTACCAATACATTTAGTGTATGAAGAGGAAATAGAGATGCTTAGACTGCATACTGCTTGCAGTCTGCAGGTCCCTAATGTCAGACAACCAAAGACTGGTGGAAGCAATTCTGCTGGCCCTAAGTGGGGATTATTAGGAAGTGGTCGGCAGTTTCAGTTGCGGTCGTTGCAGGTCCAGGCCTTGAGAGATGAAACTAATAACGGAAGAGGAAGCAATGGTGGTGCGAGTGGTTTCACCGGACGAAACTGGGATCCAGGGTTGGAAATTGGAGTTCCCTTTGACCAAAGACCGGTATGTAGTACAAACTTAGTAACTCTAAGACCATTTTGTTTCCGCAGAAATGTGTAGTTGTTAGTATATCATGAATTTTCTATATCATTTGTTCGGATGTTGGTGACATTAACAGGTAAATGAATACTCATCTCTCAAAGAAGGACCGATATATTCATGGGGAGAACTGAGTCCAGGTTCTTTTTTCATTCGTATTGGAACACTCTGGCTGATCACCTTCACGGTTCTGGGTGTGCCAATTGCAGCAGCAAGCTTTAATCCCTCCAGGGTAAGCTGATAAAACCTGAAAAGTTCCCGCAACTAAAATTACCATATCAGAAAAATGGCATCCACATGTATGGTTATTACATTGAAAATCTAAATTAGATTTAAGAAAAAGAACAATTTCTCAGTCTAACAGGACAAAGACTCAGAATAATGTACAGCACTAAAGGATGAAATCTTTACGCCAAGAATAGCATGTATCAAATTAAAAAATAATACAGCAACCTGCTTCTACACTATATGGGAATCTGGCCATTAACCGGATTGTCCTAATAAAAATATGACTTTTTATCTTCTATCATAACATACTAAATTATTTGTTTTGGAACCTTGCAGGAGCCTCTAAAATTTGCGCTAGCTGCTGGAATTGGAAGTCTATTTCTGGTGTCACTAGTCGTTCTTAGGATATACTTGGTATAATTTTCCTTGTGCATTTTCATCTATTACTCATATAATTTACATGCATATTTCTAATCTGAGCTTCTAAAGAGAGATCAATGCTCAGGGCAAAAAACCCCCACTCAAATTCTGAAGATAAATGCAATAACATATTGAACAACATACAGAGTTTTCAACAATTTGGAGCTCTTGGTTTTAAAAGAAATAAGATGGAAATGATTATTTGGAGCCATACATGGTCATTTAAGCTATCCTTTATCTTCGCAGTAATCCTAAAACTCATTTATTGAATGCTTAGCACGGTTGTTTTGGACGAAATTTTAAACTACTTGTGTTGTTTAATGCAGGGCTGGAGTTATGTCGGGGATAGACTTCTGTCAGCAGTTGTACCCTATGAAGAGAGTGGATGGTATGATGGACAAATGTATGTAAAGCCACCGGAGGTTAGTTATTATCTGCTATAAACTCTTAAGCCCTTTGTTTTCTGAGCCGGAAAAGATATAATCTATAATCATAAATTTCATGGAGTACTGTTTAAGAAGGGGGAAAAAAGTGTTATATGTACACTGGCAAGGGTATAAGTTAAGTGCTGCAATCACGAACACAGAAGATTACCTGCTCTGCTTTAGAACTCGACTGTGGTTCACCATGTCGCCTCACCTCCTAAACAAGTCCAGGCAGAATATTAAGGGAAACACAAAATGAACAAGGAAAATTTTAATGATTATACAGACAACTGTCACAATATATGCATTTGCTTTGGCAACTGCGATCATAAAAGTGCTGATCTTGAAGAACAATGACTAAGAAGTAATAAATACACCTTAAAAACAGGCTAAACAAGAAAAGTGCAGCTTAGTTGATAGAGAAACTGATTTCACAACAACAATAGCAAAAAAGGTCACGTTTCGTGGTTAACTTAAAGTTGGGAAGCTTTATAACTTAAACCTTAAATTTGATGAGGTCTACATGCACACAGCCATTACTTGTTTTGTTAATCATTTTCCTGATAACATAGTGAATAAGATCTCTTCCCTTTTTGAGTTTTTCTAATATCAGCATTTTGGGTTACAGATCTTGGCTCGAGACAGGCTTTTGGGCTCTTATAAGGTACTTGCGGTGTTCATGGTTCCTTCATTAGATAGTTGGGCTGAGAACATCTTGTAATTAATATGTTCACTAAATTATTTAGGTATCAACTGTCTCACAAGATTGTATAAACAATATCTGCATTTAGGTAAAGCCAGTCATCAAGTTGCTGAAACAGACACTAGTCGGCACTGGCGCAGTGCTTGTATCAGCCGTGTTTCTGTTCGCCTTTGCTGCACCAGTGCAAGATTTCTTTCATACAAGATTTTCTGATCAATCAAATGTACCAACTTCAAACATATCAAAATCCAACATCAGGTAACAAATTTATAGTGTTGTTTTATGCTCTAAAGAACATTGATTTCAAGCTCTTACAAAAGTTCTGTTTTTCCTCGTGTCTTTCTTGTGGAAACCATAGAAGGGAAGAGTTGCTAAGCCCTCCACTAGATGTGAAGGATAACGATGACCTAGCAGCAGCTGCTGCTGAGGCCGCTGATGGCCGGCCAGTCTACTGCAGGGATAGATTTTACCGTGCATTAGCAGGTGGTCAATACTGCAAATGGGACGATCTATTAAACTAGTGCACAAAATAAACATGCCTCATCCTCATTGTTATTCTCCTATAGTGTAATAATATGGAAGCTTCAGTGAATATCATATAGTAACTATTTTTGTGGATCGACTAGATTGTTAGTATCAGAAAGCATCTGGTACAAAGTAATACCTTAAATGATAGAGAAAACAAGAACTACAGATAGCACAGCAGATTATAGTGAACAATTTCAAATAAGAACCATTGAAGCAGAATAAAATGGCAAATAATTTTGAATGGGGATTGCAGCATTTTATAGTGAAACAACAAACAACGCTAGAAAGTGACAGGCAGCCGGGCATTCTGCTCAGCAATTCATATTTGACTAAGATGAGATATGGATTTCTAATGGGGTTTTTTTTTTTAATTATAAACTGTCTGGAAGCCCCATCAAATGTCAATCAGAAAATAAATACCACCAAACTGTAAAGAAATTCTTACCCATTTCAACTCACTTTCAGAAATCGTAGTGAAAAAGTAGAGATCACATTATCAGGTTGTGCCAATTCCTAGCCAGATGGTGCTACGAGCTTGAGGAGTAAGATTTTATTCAACTTAGCAATTCAACAACCCATCACAAGGAAGCAGCTCCTTTTGTTCTCCTCAAACAAGTTTCTTGCACCAGCGGAAAATATTTAACAGCTTTGCTTCAGCAATATCCTTAACTGTCCGTTTCCTTCTTTTTGCATCTTCGAGATCTAGACTTCTGTACGCGAGTGTTAGCAAATACATTGCAGGATGAAGTCTCCTGCACACAGCACAAGTCAAGTCTTTGAAATAAGGATAAGTAGTATTGCAAACTTCAATGCCGGAGAAATTCCTTCATCCTAAAACTTATCCTTTCGCATCTCAGGAAAAAAAAATAGCCCTAAGCAAAGTTTAAGAGTTTCTAATTGAGACATGGATGATTTAACTGTCACTGTGATCTATTAAAGCAAGGACAGATGACAGTTTAACTTACTGCTCGGGCTGTTCGAATTCATTAAGGCTGTCCCACTGTCTCTGGGAGGGGACTGTCTTGCCTTTTTTATCTCGGCCAAATGTTTCTACATACCAACCCCCAACATCGTGCATGTGGCATCGGGGCTCGAATAGCCAAAATCTGGAAAAAAAAAACCTCACATGAGCTTTTTGATATCAGTAGGATAGATATGAAACACAAAATCAGAATTTACATTTCAGGATACATGTTGCCGTTTTTAATTTTAGTGTGGCCAGACTGAGTCACACTAATCAGTATTAACCAAGCATTGAGGTGGGATTTTCTATATAGCCCATCAATTTCTAAGTGATGACTTCATTAGGCCTAAGCAACTATAAAACTCTAAAACAATGCAAATTTGGTCAACTTCGTTTGGCACGACTTTCAGAAGTATCTTGACAAGTTGAAGTCTAGTGTTGGTAACAAGTCCCTGTTACCTAAATTGAATGCAGTTGCACTAGCAAATAATGTTGAGAGATAACGTTAACAATTACATGAGATGAGTTTATCCTGAATTTCTCTGAAGGTTTACAGCCACAAGTATATCAATTAAGAAGACAAAGGATCACTATGCTTATGTGGAGGACGCTATATGCTTCTTATACATGAGAAAAGATACAGATAAGACCATTCAAGATATATATATATACTCACACACAAGCATTAAGTGAAGTACTTATCAAGATATCGAATGAAATAATATAAAATATAAACTTACTTGCTAGGAGGCAAACGGGCTCTGCTGCATCTACATTCGCATGGAGAAACTTCTTTTCCAGCTTGATACCAATGCATGTGCTTCACCTGAGCAGTGCAGACAGGTTCATGAGTGAGCTAATGACTTCGGTAGCATCTATGGACTAACTTCCAGTTCGACTTCATATCCCTCAGTGATGCTAGTTAACATAAACTTATATACGCACCAAAACTTTAACATATGAATTTTCACCAGAAAAGGTCCACTAAAGTCGTGTAATTCACAAACCCACCAATTACTTCCAGTTTCACCTTTTTATCTAGTAATATGGGAAATGAAAGTAACAAACATATTGAAGGAAAATAATACGAACCATCAATGTTCTATGTTTCATAATCACGTGAGTTTGTGTACCACTATTATTGTAGACATAGCAGGATCCTTCTTCGCAGTTATTTCCTAGTCCAGTTATTGTTCCCAAAAGAATCTTCGATGCGGAAGAATTACTAGAAGATGAGTTCATAGACATATCTGACCTGACATAGAGTGGACACTCTTCTGAACTGAGAAAAACATGTATATGATCTTCGTTATCTTCATTTTGAATTCCATCAGTACAAGTTTTCGGAGGGATCCTACTAGCCATCGCAACCACTTTTCCACCAATATGCAATTCTAAATCTTTATAAACATCTGATGTCCTGTCAATACAAGGCCTAGTTTCCATCTGCAGAGGTTCTTGATTTTCAACTTGTGAAGAATAATTGCTGACGCTTATATCTTTAACAGACTGACACAAGTTGGAGCCATCAAACGAAAAAGAACTCAACTTTTCATAGCACGGTCGTGCTAATTCAGGACGCTTATTAACAATACATACAATTCCAAAGAGATCGCGACCTGAAACTAAGTGAAGCACATCTGGGGTTCCATAAGCAGATCTCTCCTCAGCTTCAAAACATTCAGGAAGATAATCCAAAGATTCAATATAAGGCCCATAATAAGCTGCACGTACAGCTGAATAAAACTCACCCTCCAGTACATCAAAGTAGCCAGTTCCAACAACAATTTTCTCCTGCGAAACAATGTCATTGATAGCATATCTGTACCATCGTAGCCATTCAACTACCTCCAACTCACTTGACATTGAAACATCAGACTCATATATGAACATTGGTGAACCTTGCCTGGAGACTTTCTGTATAACCTTTCTTTGAGAGAATAGATACATATCATAGTGAGCTCTCTTCTCTGAATCTGAAAGAATCTACAACACAGTGGATAAATGTAGTTTAGATTCTTCCTTTAGCTATACTCAGAAACATATACAACAAAACGAAATCCAACAATTTGTGTCAACAGTCGAGACTTATCCGCACACATAACTATTGAAAGCACCTCATGAAATATAACTTCCAGAGACCAACACACACATTCAATATTGATATTTCTGGATAATGGAAGTAAGATCAATACTATGAGCCACTGCTTAAGCCGACTAAAATATTAGTGCTCAATTTTTGATTTTAGGGTCTATAGCATATCCTATCAAGCAAAGGGCTACATATTGTTTTGAATTTTTACACCAAATGATGAGTTTAACCTAATAAAACAGATAATTCACACACCAATTCCAGTAAAATTACTTACACAGATCAATTCAACAAGCAAAATTACCTCGTAAGCGGCAAGAATTTGGACAAATCGTTGAGAGGAAGCTGGATCAGAAGAACCACCTACTAGATCAGGATGAGTTTCTTTAGCTAATTTTCGAAATGAAGCTTTAATTTCATCAAAACTGCTACTTTCAGAAACCATTAAAATCTCATATGCATTTTCTCCCGCGAAATTATTATTCCCACCATCAGAACCTGTACTGAACCACCGTTTACTTCTACAATCAGTATTACTAATAACAATCACCGTAATGAAAGGTTTTCTACGTCGGAATGTCATTTTGATTTGGATTTTCTGGAAGAAAAAAAAACGAAATTGAAGAAAAGATTTGGCTCAGTTTAGTTGCTATTCATTTCATTCTCATTTTCTCAGGAAAGAGGGTGTTAAAGAGTTAAAGACAGCTGCTTGGTACGGTTTTGAACTAACCCGGAACCGAAACCAAAGAGAATGGTTCCTAAGCTGACAAGTATCCGGCACATGCTGGACCAAATTTGTATTGCGAGAAAAGAGCTCAGATTTTGCATTACTTGTAAAAGAGACATAAAACTAAAGCTAGAACTGAAACATTTCTGAGAAAAAAACAGAATTTAAAAAGCTAAACTACAGACTAATTGGTGAAGACTGAACTTATTGTCTACTATCTAAACTTGAAGGTATCGTAGGCGATGGCCGATTAACCATGAATAGTTTTCCTGAGAGGAATTGGATCATCTCCATCACCGTCTCCAAGTCCATCACCAGAATGGTCACTACCGCCACCCAAACCATAACTTGAGCCACTACCACTTCCGCCAGAACCATAACTTGAGCCACCACCACTTCCTACACCTCCGATAGAACCAGAACTCGAACCGCTACCACCACCATTACCAAAGCCAGATCCTGAACCTGACCCGAAGCCTCCGCCACTGCCCATACCAGTTCCATAACCTGAGCTGCCGCTGCCGTGGCCATAGCCAAATCCCGATCCAGAGCCTTCAGTGCTTCCACTACCTTGTCCTGAGCCTGAGCCAAAACCACTACCACTGCCACCTGAATAACCATGTCCAGTACTACTACCAGAGCCACAACCAGCCCCGGTAGTAGCACCTCCGTATCCTAATGCTGGACTCCCAATATGTTTGCAAGGTCGTGCATACGTAGTCTCGTGCACCCAGTTATCTGCAATATTATGACCATGATCATGATGGTGGTGACCCATCAATGCATTTTCTCTAGCTGCTTCCACAATCACACAACAAGTAATAAACACCCAAAAGCTTAAAAAAGTAAGACACTTAAGTCTTATAACCATATTCCACTCTGCCATCAAAACTCTCTCAAGTACAAGAAATTCAGCTTAATTAACTGAGTACTCTCTCGCATACACTATAACCTTACAAGAACCAAAAGAAATTTTGATGATCAAAAGAACCAAAAAACTTGAGAAACTTTTTCTTTCTACTCTTTCTTCTTATAGCTAAGGTTCTATATCATTTTCGCTTGCGGTTGAAGGGCACGTCTTGTGTGGGTTTCTTTCTGGTGGCAAATGCAATTACTATGGCCAGAGGTGCCAAATTTGTGTTCCACTTGAAACTATAGGTCATAAAAAATAACATGGGGTTTCTAGTGACAAATGGAATTGCCTCGGATGTTATCAGACCTCCTAGTCTGTGATGTCTCCATAAAATATATGGATTTCAATTGTGACTACATGCACTTAGTGGCTTGAAATGGGATTAAAAGATACTAGTCACTCATCTTCATATCCAATGGCCATAATCCAGGAAAATACTAGTCAATTTTGACATTCTAGCAGCATATGCTTAACTAGTAAATATTTACTGTCTACGGAACATGTGTGCATGCAGCATAAAAAAAAACATGTGTGCATGCGGCATGCCATTGTACTGTCTGAAGAAATAATGAACTCACCGGGCAGAATATATCCAAACATCTTAGCAATAATAATACATGAATTTCTAACATAAGTTGGGGAGAATAGTGTCAAACATGAGAATGCATGCATGCCTGTTGTAGCCTTGTAGGTTCTCACTGTTATTACACCTTCATGAAAAAGATCTTTACATATATATGGCGCATGCAGGGTTCAAAGCTGTAATTGCGCAGTGGTAATGATGTTCAAGGAATGAACGCTGGACATGCACATCGGATCTATTATTTTATTTTCTTACTTTATTTTCTTGGTGAAAAAATACAGGAAAGTTGAAATATAGCTCATGATCGAGTAATTAACCAAAATAATCAAGAAGGAAACATTTTGAATTTACCATTTGGCTGGAATCTGTTTATGGAATCAATAATTTTAATCGGAATCTATCCCTGTAATTGTCTTCTCACACCAATTCTTTGATAAATACCAATTATTTAGGAAATATCTGTCTTAAAAATGCATAAAATATAAAAAAGGAAATATACATTAAAAATCCATATATACGCCTACTGTTCACTTAAATGTTGGGGTATTCTTGTCAATGGTTTTTTCAAACCCAACGTTTTAATATGGAAAGTTTTCTTTCTTCTATTTTTCTCCAAGCGAAGTTTCATTCGTATGGAGAAAAGAGTTTATTAGGTTTTGGAGATTTATGCAACAATGGAGAAAAAAAATGAATATAAATTCCCGGAGGGATTACGTGTTTTGGTAGTTGATGACAGCCCTTCTTGCTTGAAATTTATCGAGGGTCTGCTCAAAAGTTGTCGCTATGAAGGTATTTCTCTTTTAGATTTTGTTCCATTTTTGAGTTTTTTTTGTTTAACATTTAGGAATCAGTCATAATGATATGATATTTTCTTTGTCAGAAATTTTGTTAATGTCATTTCAAATATAGAATAACAGCTTTTTGCTCATTTTTTCAGTATATTTAATGGAATGTTGATTAAGTATTGTATGTCATAATTTTATCAAATATAGAATACAATGTTATCAAAGAATTTGATTTGCATTTGACGCTTAGTTACTAATGCATTGGTTTTACAGTAACAAAGGAAACTTCAGCAGAATCCGCTCTTAATTTATTGAGAGAGAACAAGAACAACTTTGACATCGTCATAACAGATGTGCAATTCGAAATGGGAAAAGACGATGGTTTCAAACTTTTGGAAATTATAGGTCTTCAAATGGACATTCCGGTAATCAGTAAGTAAAGAAATAAACCTTATGTTTGCATTTTAATTATTAATTGTATTGTTTTGCCTTATAATGTATATATTTAATTCCAGTGATGTCTTCGAGTAACGATTACGACACGGTAATGAAAGGTGTAAAACATGGTGCTTGTGATTATATAGTGAAACCAGCATCATTGACAGAAATTCAGAATATATATCAACACGTGCTTAGGAAGAACGAATCCAGTGTAATTGATCAGAAATCTGAGAAACAAGAAATTGATCAAAACTCTAAGAAGAGAAACAATAACCAAATGAAAAACAATGAGGATGACACTAATAGCCATTCTTCTGATGAACAATTTTCTACTCATAAGAGAGCAAGGATTGCTTGGGATCTTGAGCTACACGGGAAGTTTCTTGCTGCATTTGAGAAGCTAGGACCCGATAGTAAGTATTGTGGGAGTCGTAGCTTCTATGTTATCCTAGTTATTTCGTAACTCAAAAAAACAAACTTTTTTATTCATTGTCCTTTTGCTTTTGTTTTTTGGTTGAACAGAAGCCGTTCCATCGAAGATACTCTCAGAAATGGGCGTCCCAGGACTTACTCGCGAGAAGATTGCTAGTCATCTTCAGGTGATTAACTCTACTGCGATATGCACTTTGTAACTTTGAAAGTTAATTCTTGGGTTTTTCTACTTGTTAGTTCTCTTCTTACTCTTTGTTCTTTTTCATTCATAGAAGTACAGGAATTACTTGAAGAAGAATAGGGAGCAAAAATACAGTAACAACATTAGAGACAATGGAATAAATGGACATCTACGAAATTCAACTTTTGATGTAAGCTACTTCGGCAATCGTGAATCTGGTATTCATGGAAATTCAGGATTGAGTCTTCTAAGCCATCATAGTATGAATCCTAATCCAATGAACCGCTCTTTTGTAAGTTCACAAACACAGTTTCATTCTTTAAATCAACATGCTTTACCTCAACATCAATTTTCCTATGGTCGTGGTGCGGCAAATCAAAACTATCAGAGATCACAAGTTCGTGACCCCTTAATGACAAGAAGTTTACATAATCAGACATATATGAATGGTTTAAAAGCTCAAACTTTCTCTTCGGGTCCATATACGGAGAATACATACTCTAAGATTCCAGAACATAATACCAATATAGATTCTAGAGTAAGTAGTTTTCTTTTATTTGGAGGCACACCAGGGTTACCTAAAAACAACTTATTTGATGTCCCTGGTTATCTTATGCCTGATGGTGCAAGCCTAAGTAATCTCACTACAGTTTTCCACAACGATTCTATGGTTAACATGGTTCATACTTCTCTCTCAGGTAAGTCTTTTAATAATATTAATAAATTACAAAGTTCTCGTTCATTGTTGCGGTACTAATAAGTGCATGAATTGACCAGATGAGATGAAATAATAAAATAACTTATAATGTCAATTACAATTATCTACAGTGAAAGATGAGATGAAAAACATCATTCCTTTGAGCGTACCGAGCTCAAATGCAGAAGAGTGTCCAAGAATTGACCAGATATCTTCGCTGGAGGAATTATTGGAAACAGATGCCTTTTGTAATTTTAGCAGTTCTAGTTCTACGGATGAGGATCTTAGTGTTGTATTCAAAAGGGTAAGACATCTCTTTGCTCAGGTGTTTTTCGCCTTATTATATTGAGTTTTGATAATATTTTTGTGTTTAAATGGGTTGTATGTATCCCTAGGAACCAATAGATAATAATATTTTTATATCATTGACATTCTTAATTTTTAAATAATCGTTTTTTAATAAAATCTATTTTGGGTTTGCAGTTTCAGTAGCAATAATGTGGTGTGGATTTTCAAAACCACAACAAATGGTACATATGAAAATCCTTATAATAAATATGCATGGGTTAACAATTTGTGCAAGTTTACAAGACGATTGTACAATCGGATGTCACTTGATGCGTTAAGATTTCCAAGAAAGGAAAAAAGATTACAGATTAGTGTTGCAGATTTATATTCATCTTTCTTGGTAGAGGTAATACAAAAGTAACTATTGTATCTAGATTTTATGATTGTCTTGTTATGAACGTCTAAAAACTTGTTTATGATTCTAGTGTTCTTTGTTTATAAGTTTTAAATTACATTAGAAATTAATTTTAAATTGAAATGATTGTTTTAAATTGGTAATGTTTTTTTTGTTCTCCATCTTCTTGTACCTCTAAAGAGACCCAAACAGTATAGAAATTACACACCTTCATGATTACCTTCACTAGAAAATAATATGCTAACTTGAACTAAGCTTTTCCGTGTGAAAAATCTTCTAGTGTACTTCGTATTTTTAATATCAGTCTCGCCATTGTTATTAGCTCAGAAACTATAAATGGCTAATGTTGCTGCATTTTCCCAAATTTTATATATGTAAAATATAATATGCATCTACAAGTGACGTGTTCTTTCCTTTTTACACATAACCATATGTGAAAAGAAATAAGGTTATAAGGCATTTTTTATTATAGGAAAAATATTTTTATTAAGGTTATAAGGTTACAAGACATTCAGAAGGTAATTGTTATGAAGTTCTTATATTTTCTTTTTGCTTCATGTAAATGGAGAAGTACTTGCCAACTTGTCGTGCATGTGCAGAAAATGGTCATCAAATTTTACTACCATCATACCGTATTTGATTGGGCTTGTCGGGAAAAGAAAAAATAATATAAAATCCAAAAAAGCATGCAGAGAACACAAAGATATTTGTTTGCTAAGCACATTGGGAGGAATTTCAACCCACACTTGGCTTCTTAATTTAGCAAAATTTGAATCTAGCAAGGTTGTCAGCTGCTCCAATATAACATCTATTTTGAAAAAAGTTCAACAATCACCTAGACTTTCAACGTTATAAGAGTATCTTCTTATCTTCCCGCCTAATTTTTACGAACATTTCATTTGACAACACATATTTCGTCATTGACTTTCTTAATTAAGTGTAGATCCATACCCATTTTCATATGTTACTGGTTATGGACCTGAAATTAGGTTCAAATACAACTTAATAATCAATTTGGAAATAGGACACATAACTTCTTACTTCATTGTTGCATTCCATCAGAGGTTTCTAGTTAATAAAAGTCTTCCTTTATATAAAAAAAAAATCAATTTGGAAATGAGTGTTTACGGCACAATTAACTTTTTCTGAATAAATTTTTTTAGATCCTACTAACCGGCTTAAATTTCTAATTCACCTATACCTAAATCTTATCAACTTAACAACAACCAAATAAAAAAATTGTGTTCTTTTTTTTTGCTCCAATAAACAAATCTCGGATTCCATATTCGGTTCAAGAGAATTAGATCAAAATAAGAATCCAATCTAACTATGCATATCTTGCACACTTACGACGATCTTTTAACATGTCTCTTAGCATATGGTATCTTTTTGAATGCAAGACAGCCTCCTTCAAACCAGAAGTGATCCACAGAATCTTCCCCTGTTTTTCATCCCACATAAGCTACTTTGTCTCTTCCAGATATCATGAAATCGGCTTGAGTCTTTTAGATCTGAAATCTGAAAAACAAGAAATTGACTGAAACTCTAAGAAAAGAAACAATAACCAAATGAAGAACAATGAGGATGACACTAGTGGCCATTCATTTAATATAAAATCCAAGAAAGCATGTAGAGAACACAAAGATGTTTTCTAAGCACATTGGGAGGACTTTCAACCCACACTTAGCTTCTTAAATTAGCAACCTTTGAATTTAGCAAGCTTGTCAGCTCCTCCAATATAACATCTATTTTGAAAACAAGTTCTACAATCACCTAGACTTTCGACGTTATAACGATGTCAAAGTTGTTCTTGTGCTCTTTTAATAAATTAAGAGAGGATTC
This sequence comes from Papaver somniferum, assembly GCF_003573695.1. Classification (NCBI taxonomy): domain Eukaryota; kingdom Viridiplantae; phylum Streptophyta; class Magnoliopsida; order Ranunculales; family Papaveraceae; genus Papaver; species Papaver somniferum. The sequence continues at coordinate 57,146,993 of NC_039358.1, forward strand.
TGCTAAAGTTACCTTTGTTACCGTAAACCATTACACAAGTAAGTGTCAAATGCAAATCAAATTATTTATTCTATATTTGATAAAATTATGACATGCAATACTTAATCAACATTTCATTATATATATTGAAAAATGAGCAAAAAAGATTGTTCTTCTATATTAGAAATGACACAAACAAAAGTTTTGGAAAAAAAAGATCAAATCATTATGTCAAATTCCTAAATCATGCATAAGAAAACTCAAAAATGGAACAAAATCTACCAAGTTAAAAGAGAAATACCTAGATAACGACAACTTTTAAGCGAACCCTCAATAAATTTCAAGCAAGGACTACCATCGGCTACCAAAACACGTAATCCTTCCGGGAACTTATGCTAATTTTTTTTCTCTATTCTTACATGAATATCCTAAACCTAATCAACTCTTATTTCCATACGAATGAAACTTTGCTTAGAGAAACATAGAAGAACGAAAACTTGCCATATTAAAACGTTGGATTTGAAAACAACATGGACAAGAGCACCCCTAACATTTAAGTGAACAACAGAGATATATATGTAATTTGAAATGTATTTTCCTTTTATATCTTTTATACATTTTTAAGACAAAGATATTTCCTAAATAACTAAAAGTGAGAAATAGGTAGAGAGTGAATAGAGATAGAGAGGGGAAGGGGACAGAAAGGAAGGAGATTTTGTGAGTATGTATTCTCCGTATAAGGACCCGAAGAGAAAGTTTGAGCTTTTAAACCATTCATAGATGGATGATTATGTAAACTTCTCGTCATTAAGGGGTCATGAACTTGTGATCTCTGATAGTTTTGATTTGCCGCATCACGACCATAGGAAAATTAATATTGGGGTAAAGCATGTTGATTTAAAGAATGAATATGTGTTTGTGGACTTACAAAAGAGCGGTTCATAGGATTATGATTCATACTATGATGGATTAGAAGACTCAATCCTAAGTTTCCATGAATACCAGATTCACGATTGCCGAAGTAGCTTACATCAAAAGTCGAATAACGATGTCATCAAATTTTATTACCATCATACCTGTATTTGATTGGCCTTGTCGGAGAAAGATCATAATATAAAATCCAAAAAAGCATGCAGAGAACACAAAGATATTTGCTAAGAACATTGGGAGGACTTTCAACCCACGCCTGGCTTCTTAATTTTGCAAACTTTGAATTTAACAATCTTGTCAGCTGCTCCAATATAACATCTATTTTAAAAACAAGTTCAACAATCACCTAGACTTTCAACGTTATAAGTGTATCTTCTTATCTTCCCGTTTAATTTTTACGAACATTTCTGTAGGATCAGAATCTCGCAATGACAATGTTTCAGCGAAATTATCAGTGACACAGCACAACAGCGTCGTAGAACAATTTCATAAATGATAAAATAAATGACGTCAGCTAAGATCACGAGAAAGATATGATAATCCTGCGAAAATTAGAGAGTTTGCGAAATTAACATCTGTAAGGTTGCGAGAATGTCGCAAACCATACCCAAAAATATGGGACAGATTAGCTGTCATCCACTATGTACTTCCTTATAAATAGTCGTTCGAATTGTAAAGAGAGAGAGAGAGATCTTTTTGAGGAAGAAACAAGTAAATAGGAGAGAGAAAGTTTAGAGCATAGATTATTCTTGAGTTCTTTATCTTTTCTTGTAAGAACATCCAAAGATTAATCAATAAAATTAAGAATATAAACCTAAAATAAGTTGATTAATAATGAAATTACATGAAGAGTGTAGTGTAGGATTTCCTGCAACTACATAATGGCGCTAGAAACAGGGAGGAGTTGAAGATTATTCTAGAAAAAGCTAAAAATTGATATTGAGATTTGTGAAAATTTAAAGTGATTGATTAAGAATTTTTCATAATTTCTTGCAATACTGTTAATATTGAAGAAATGGCTAGAAGAAGAAATACATCTGAACAACCGACTACTATTAGAAGAAGCAAAAGAATTGTTGGAAGAGAAAGAATTGAAATGAGAGAATCTACTAGAATAAGAAATAATAGAGAAAATCAAATTCAACCGCCAATTCAACAAACATTCGTTCAAGAGAGGAATACAGATTATGACAGGGTGAGCATACACACTTGGCGATCAAATTCAGCAGAAGAAATAGAAGAAGAGCAACAAAACAGAAATTATAGACAGGAAGAGAGAAATCAAGAAGCAGATGAAGGAATAATTCATGGAGGTGAGGAAATTGGAGCGTTAGAAACATTGAGACGAAGAATACATGAAGAAAGAAGAGCTGAGGCAGAAGAACGTGCGAATTTAACAAGGCAAAATCACGAATTAAGGATGGAGAATATAAGACTACAGAATAGAAGATCGAGAAGTATTACAAAATCATATTCAAGATCGACTAGAAGAGAAATGAGGCGAAATTCACCCACAATCAATGCTGGAAACAATATTCAAGAAGAAATATCAAATCCTAATGAAGAATATCGCGAAAATAGAGAAAGAATTGATGATCGTTACATTCCACAAAAAGAAACTTTTGATGATGGGCAAATTGGAGGAAATCAAGAGAACGGACAAAATCAGGAACAAAATAACCAAGATGGCGAAGGAAATCAAGAGGAAAGAAGAAGAATTTTACATGTGAGAGAAACTCAAAGAAATCAACAGACAATTGAAGAAGAAATTGAAAGCATTATGCTGAACAAGCACGTTTAATCCGCGAACGTGAAAGATTGAGAGCGAAAATGGAAGAACAAGAGCTTCAGGAGACAATTCGCCAGAACAATCATGACAATCGAGAAAGAAGGCGTACACAAAACCGGAATAACGACAATCTCAATGAGGAGTATGATAGAGTAAAGAGAATGGTTGAAAGACAGCGAATTGAATTGATAAGAAATGAACAAAATTATGGAGGGGAAAATGAAAGGCATCATCATTTGCGAATTCAAGATAGAGATGAGGAAGAGAATCGCCGAACAAGACGAGATGAGGATAATGAAGAAGAGATGCAAAATTTCGTGAGAGAAGATAGACGTGAACGCAGAAGAAGAGAAGCAAAATTAAAGAAACCAATGGATCAAGATTCAGGTGTAAATAAACAAATCTTGAAAGAATAGAAGAAATGAGAGGAATGCTAAATAACAGAGGAGAAGTAGGTAGAAGACAATTGGATGAGGCAATAGAAGAAGCTGCGAAAACTCCATTTACAAGGGAAGTACAATTAGGAGGAATACCACCGAAATGCAATTTTCCCGCATTAACCAGCATTTTTGATGGAACAACTTGTGCAATTCAGCACATTAAAGCCTATGTGAGGTGCATGTTACAATGGGAAAATCATGATGCGGTATTGTACAAATATTTCGCATCCAGCTTAACAGGAGAAGCGTTAAAATGGTTTGAAGGTTTACCAAAGAATACAATAACCTCCTTCAATCAATTGCAGACTACATTCTTGGGAGCATATATAAGTAATAATTCCTCACGACCTGGTATAGAAGATGTGTTTGGATTAAAACAAAGGATTGGCGAAAGTTTGAAACACTTGACTAAAAGATAGAGAAATATGTGTAGCAAAATGGATGGCCGTGTAGATGAGAGATATCTCATATTATCATTTATCAATGCTATGTTTGCAACAAACCTATTGTATGTCCAAATTTTCAGAGTCAAGAATACGATTACAATGACTGAATTGTGAGAACTTCAAGAAGAATACATTTCTCTAGAGGAAAGGAAAAATGAAATGGAATCATATCCAGTTGCGAACACCAGCTCACAAACAGCGAATGCAAGCTTATTACCCAAGCTAATAAACACAGTGGCGAATACTTCGCAAGTACAACAAGAGAAGGTGACAAGTAACAATCAGCAGAAATTGGTAGCTATGGGGAGCCGAGATCAAGAAGAGTATGAAAGAGAAAGAAATTTCTACAATCGTGGAGGAAATAACAAGATTCAAAGGCTCGATCAACCGCAAGAAACTTATGGAGGTCAAAGGCAAAACTATAATAAAGGACAAGGAAGTCACAAGGTAATATGGGAAGAAATCAAGATGCCACCTCTAAATGCAAGTGTGGAGAAGATATGGGAAGCTATAATCTTTATGGAAAATATACCAACACCTTGGAACATGGGAACGGAACCACCTCCAAACCACAGAAGTCATGAATTTTGTTCTCATCATCATTTTCATGGACATACCACAAACGATTGCAGAAATGTAAAAAGAATTATTTTTAGAATGATAGAGCAAGGAAAACTAAACGACTTTCTGGTAGGGAATCTGCAATCTCAACCATTACCACCACCACCAGAACATCACAAAGTGAATACGATGAAAAAGAAAGAAACATTCTTCATAGAAGTAGGTGCAAAAGAAAAAAATCTATTTTGTCACTCTATCATACATTCATATAAGACAATTGAAGATTTTCATGATAATGTTTTGAGTAGAGTGTTCGCAGGAGATAATGATGGAAGAGAAATTATGAATATTGCGAAAATTTCGCCACTAGAGGAATGGCAGAAACAGATCATTTCTTTTACTGCAGAAGAAATTCCCGAAGGAGAAGAGGTGCATGACAATCCATTGGTAATAAAATTAGAAATTAATCCAAAATCGAAAGAAAATGAGGATGATGAAGCTGAAGATTCATGGGCAATCAATAGAATTCTAGTCGATACTGGAAGCTCTGTGAACATCTTATTTTATCATACTTATAAAACCATGGGTGGAAGAGATGATGATCTTATACCATCAACATATAAGATATATGGTTTTAATGGTACTGCTAACAAGCCTAAAGGGGAGGTTACTATGCGAATTCCATTGAAAGGAATATCTTCTGAAATCTCATTCTGTGTCATTGATGTAAAATCACCCTACAATGCGTTAATTGGTCGACCTTGGATACATGGGATTCTAGGTGTAGATTCAAATTTCCGCCAGTGTATCAAATTCCCTCACCCGAATGGTGTAGGAATCATAAAGGGAGATTGGGTCGAAGAAAAGAAATGTTGCGAAACTGAGATAGAATCTTGTGAAGGAAGAGCAAACAAGAAGGAAAACTGGCGACACAAAGTTAAAGATGTACAAAGAAGTGAAAGGTTGATGGTGGATACAATCGAAAGGAAAGGAGAAGAGATGTTGCGAAATTAATGCTAGCTCGGAATAAAAATGATGAACATATCACTACCAAGGAAGCAGTAGCAGAAAATAATAAAGAAGCAGAGGATGGCAAAGGTAATAATAACAAGAAATGTATGAATGATTAAGTTGTTGCGATACTCTCGCAATAAGTAAAATTCTCAAAAATACATTTGATTGAACAACAAAATTGAGATTGCGAAATTCAGATACACTATACATTTGAGTGCAAGGACTTCCTGCGATTTTTTCGCAATGACAAAAGGTGGAATAAGAAGACCTTTAATTAGGAAGGCAAAATAAGACCACACGGGAATGAAATTTTGAAAAGAAACAAAATTTACTTCGCACAAGATTGCGAAGTTATACAATAAGAATTTTTTTATGAAATCTCTCATTTGGATTTAAATAATAGAGGCAAGTATGGGAATGTATGAAATTAGAAAATGTTATTTGCTTCCATATGATAGATTTACTCAAAGATTCAAGAATTAATGATTATATTGATTAAATGTATTGCAAAGAAGAATTGTTTTAATCAATGCAGGTCAAAATGAAAGAAATACAAATATACAGAAAGAAGAAATAAATGTACAAGTATTACAAAGAATCAAAGAAAGAAATAAAGACTACTTCTTGGTTAATCCTCATTATCTTCATTAGACTTATTCCCTTCTTCGTCTGCGTCAGAATCTTCATCACCATCAGAACTTCCATTACTATCAGATTCTTCATCGCCAGCTTCGCTATCAGAGATAATCAAACTAGGAGTATTCTGTGGGATTTCTTCCAAAAGACAAGGATAATCAGAATGTGGGATATTATGATCATCACAAACCATTTGGATAATTTGATTGCGAAAATGCATAGCATCATTCTTAAAATTCGCAACGGTGATCTTGATTTGATTCTTTAATCTAGAATACTTGTCGCTGCGAGAAAAAAGATTCTTTGCGAGTTCCTCCTTTTTAGCTTCGAGTTCCTCAATCTTTTCACGATATCTATTTTCAGAATCTGCGAGCAAAACACAATCAATTATTAACTTGATGAGAATTCATAAGAAGCAAAAAATTAGTGAAGAAGAGCAGTTAGTAACCTTCTCTGTCAGAAATTATATCTCTAATCAAGGTTGTATGCTCAACTTGGAGACTAACATTTACACCTAAGTCTTTTCTAGCATCATCTAAGATTTTCGCAGCCCAAACAAATTCATCCTCACTACTTATAAGAAGACGAGAACGAATTTGATTTTCCCTTTCGCAGAGTTCGATATTCTTGCGGTTAGTTTCATCTCGTTCAAGTTGAACTTCAAGAAGAGCCTCTTGGAACCTCGCCAGAGCCTTGGCACCTTGATCAGAGATGCGATCCTTATCATCTATGAGACCACTAATTTTGGTTCTTAACTCATTGGTTTTTTCTTTAGAATCAAGAAGGAGACGCTTAAATCGATTGGCTAAGACTAAACTAGATCTATGATCAATTTCTAAGAGGATAAATTTAGATCTAAGCTCATTTAGAGAAAGAGAAGAAATTCTATCATTTGAGAAGCTATTTAAGGAATTGTTAAGACGCTCAAGAAGAGTATCATTATCCAAGGCATTAGGAAATGAACGAAGAAGGGTAGCTTCATCAGAAAGACCATAAATGTCTGCAAAAAGGATCGTTTAAAATATGATAAAACAACAGGATGAATGAATAAAGAAAAAAGAGAAAAGTAACATACCGTAAAGCTGATTATTAGCTTGCTGAAGACTAGAAATTTTGTTCTTATACGAGGAAGAATCAATTTCTAATTGTTTGTTTTTCTCGCGAAGACTTTTAACTTCAGCTTCCAATTCTTCATTCTTTTTGTGAAATTGAAGATTCTTCTTTTCAAGATTTTCACGTCTTCTCTCTAGATCTGAGGAAACAGCAAAAGAAGCTTTTCCAGCCTGCGAGAAAATATAAAAAATATTAATATAGAAAGAAATTTTGAATTATAACAATGAAAAAGTAAAAGGATAAAAATATACCAGACTATTGAGAGAATGCAAATAATCGGGAGTCACTGATCTAGAAACTCCACGAAGAGAGCTATCACCATCCAGTAAAGGAACATCGCAAAGGGTGGCGAGAGATTTGCAGGTATCTGCGAATTGGCTATCTCCCATTCCTTGTAGAGAATCAGAAAAGAGGCCAGATAACTTAGCCATAGAAGATTCAGGCGAAGAATCTTCACTTGCAGCAATATCATCGTTGTCCTCATCACCCTTATCACTTTCAGAATTTTCGTGAGGAGGAATATTTGAAGGGCAAGAAGAACGAACTTTCCTTTTCTTTGGAGGAGGACCAGTTGATTTTTCCCTACGAAGAGCACCTTTACCTTTATCACCAATCTTCGCAACATCAGCAGATTCTTCTACTTCAGCAATAATCTTCACACACAGATAGAAATAAGAAATGGAAGCATGGAAGTAACAGTACTATTTAAAATCATAAGAGAAAATTTCATACCTCATCTGTGTATGAGCGAAGAGCTAACAGAGTACTAGATTTCCTAATCATGTTATAACTATCCTTCAGTTTTTGGATCTGCGGAATGTCGCAAGAGTTAGCGGACAGAATAGTAAAAATCAATAAAGAAATATAAAATGATCTAAAGGGGAGAAACATACCTCTTTCTCCTTCTCGGGCCAAGATAAAACCCAAGGTTGATAAGCAGCGAGATTCGCAGGAAGAATATTTGACCCAGCAATGTAGGGTCCTTTTAGCATTAAAGGAAAAACACACCATTTATCATCTTTGGATTGGCGAGGAGTTGTGTTTTTACCAGAATGTCAATCAATATCTTGCATAAGAATTTTGGCTTCATCAATGTTATCTTTCCTTTTTAAGCGAATACCCCAGCGAGTATTCTCTTTCTTCATGGAGATAAGTTCATAGTTCTCAAAGAAATTCGCCACTGTATACTTCTCAGAAACTATCGCTAGGTTTGCGAATTTAGAATCCCTAAGTTCTTTGGAATACATAGATCCTCTACCAGCACCACGATTAGCAAACTCTAGCATCAGACGGATGCAGTCCCCACTCAGTTGGAAGATGGCTCGCGAAAATCCCGAATGAGCAAGAATTTCATAAAATAAAGGAAGATCTGGGTTATAAAGAGGAATAGGGAGACCTGCGAGAACCTGACCTAGCAAAATTATGATTGATTGATCATCGTAATATTGATCAGAGAAAATCTTGACAGAAAGAATCGATTTGGCATTCTCACCAGGAATGGTGGAGAGTATGAAACCTTTATCAGCAAGATCTTTTTGGACATCTTGTAAATTCTTCTCATATCTATGACCACTTGGAGCCATGTTTGAATATAGAGTATGGGAATGTATAAAAAGTAAAAGGATTGAAGGAAGAAAAAATTACAGCAACAGAATTTGTAGAAGAATAACAGAGTTGTAGAGATGAGAGAATAAAAATATAAGAGAAAGTAAAAAGAAAAGTGGAAAAAGGAGGTAAGAAGAGTATATAAAGGAGATTTTTTACTCGAAGAAATAAACACCATTAAGACGAAAATACGTGAGCGGTTGAAAAGCAGCGGTTACAGAAGACGTGTCAAGATATAAATGGAAGGGAGAGTACGTGTGATAAATGTAGAATATGAAAAGATGAACAGCTACGGCATTTCTCACATCATTCCCTACTTTGTAGAGAAGATATGAGAAGAGGCAAGATGTAGGATCAGAATCTCGCAATGACAATGTTTCAGCGAAATTATCAGTGACACAGTACAACAGCGTCGCAGAACAATTTCAGAAATGATAAAATAAATGACGTCAACTAAGATCACGAGAAAGATATGATAATCCTGCGAAAATTAGAGAGTTTGCGAAATTAACATCTGTAAAATTGCGAGAATGTCGCAAACCATACCCGAAAATAAGAGACAAATTAGCTGTCATCCACTATGTACTTCCTTATAAATAGTTGTTCGAATTGTAAAGAGAGAGAGAGAGAGAGATCTTTTTGAGGAAGAAACAAGTAAATAGGAGAGAGAAAGTTTAGAGCAGAGATCATTCTTGAGTTCTTTATCTTTTCTTGTAAGAACATCCAAAGATTAATCAATAAAATTAAGAATATAAACCTAAAATGAGTTGATTAATAATGAAATTATATGAAGAGTGTAGTATAGGATTTCCTGCAACTACAATTTAACAACACATATTTTGTCAATGACTATACCAATACCCATTTTCCTATGTTACTGGTTATGGACCTGAAATTAGGTTCAAATACAACTTAATGATTAATTTGGAAATGGGACACATAACTTCTTCCTCCATTGTTGTATTCCATCAGAGGTTTCTAGTTAATAAAAGTTTTCCTTTATTAAAAAAGAAATCAATTTGGAAATGAGTGCTTCCGACACAATTAACTTTTTTTGAATAAATTTTGTTAAATCCTACTAACCGGCTTAAGTTCATAATTCGTCTATACCTAAATCCTATCAACATAACAACAAACAAATAAAAAAACTTTGTTCTTTTTTTTTATCCGATAAACAAAGCTCGAATTCGACATTAAGTTCATGAGAATTAGATAAAAATAAGAATCCACTCTAACTATGTATATCTTGCACACTTACGACGATATTTTAGCATGTCTCTTAGCATATGGAATCTTTTTGAATGCAAGACAGCCTCTTTCAAACCAGAAGCGATCCACATAATATTCCCATGCTTTTCATCCCACATAAGCTAGTTTGTCTCTTCCAGATATCATGAAACCGGCTTGAGTCTTCTAGATATGAAATCTGAAAAAACAAGAAATTGACCGAAACTCTAAGAAGAGAAACAATAACCAAATGAAGAACAATGAGGATGACACTAGTAGCCATTCTTCTGATGAACAATTTTCTACTCATAAGAGAGCATTGCTTGGGATCTTGAGCTACATGAGAAGTTTCTTGCTGCGTTTGAGAAGCTAGGACCCGATAGTAAGTATTGTGGGAATTATAGATTGTCAACTTAAAAATCATACTTTTGTATTCATTGTCCTTTCGTTACTTTTTTTGCTTGAACAAAAGACATTCTTTCGAGGATACCCTCAGAAATGGTCGTCCCAGGACTTACTCGTGAGAAGATTGCTAGACATCTTCAGGTGATTAACTATGCTGCAATGTGAACTTGATGACTTTGAAAGTTAATTCTTGGGTTGTTCTACTTATTAGTTTTCTTCTTACACTATGTTTTGTTTCATTAGTAGAAGTGTAGGAATTACTTGAAGAAAAATAGACAGCAAAAATATAGTAACAACATTATAGACAATAGAATGAATGGACATCTACGAAATTCGCCTTTTGATGTAAGCTACTTCAGCAATCGTGAATCTGGTATTCATGGAAACTTAGGATTTATTTTTCTAAGACATCATCGTATGAATCCTAATGCGATGAACCGCTCTTTTGTAAGTCGACAAACACGGTTTCATTTTTTAAATCAATATGCTTTACCTCAACATTAATTTTTCTATGGTCGTGGTGTGGCAAATAAAAACTATTAGATATCACAAGTTCGTGACCCCGTAATAGCGAGAATTTTACACAATCACACATATATGAATGGTTTAAAAGCTCAAACTTTATCCTCGGGTCCTTATACAGAGAATGCTTACTCTAAGATTCCAGAACATAATACCAATATAGATTCTAGAGTAAGTAGTTTTCCTTTACATGGAGGTACACCAGGGTTACCTAACAACATCTTATTTTATGTCCCTAATTATCTTATGCCTGATGGTGCAAGCTTAAATAGTCTCACTACAGTTTTCCACAATTATTTTATGGTCTTTCAATAATAATAATAAATTACAAAGTTCATGTTCATTATTGTGGTATTAAAATGTGCATGATATTGTATTTTATATTGAAATGATAAAATAACTTATAATTTTAATTGAAATTATTTACAACAAAAGATGAGATGAAAAACATCATTCCTTTGAGTGTACTAAGATCATATGCAGAAGAGTGTCCAAGAATTGACCAGATATCTTTACTGGAGGAATTATTGGAAACATATGCCTTTTGTAATTTTAGCAGTCCTAGTTGTGCGGATAAGGACCTCGGTGATGTATTCAAAAGGGTAAGACATCTCTTTGCTCATGTGTTTTTCGCCTTATTGTATTGGTTTTTGATAGTATTTTTGTGTTTAAATGGGTTGTATGTATCCCTTTGAACCGATAGATAATAATATTTTGATATCATTGACATTCTTTATTTTTAAATAATCATTTTTTAATAAAATCTATTTTGGGTTTGCAGTTTCAGTAGCAATAGCGTGGTGTGGATTTTTAAACCCACAACAAATGGTACATATAAAAAGCCTTATAAAGTTGCATGGGTTAACAGTTTATGCAAGTTTACAAGGCGATTGTACAATCGGATATCACTTGGTGCGTTGAGATTTCCAAGAGAGAAGAAGATTACATATTAGTGTTGCAGATTAATATTCATCTTTCTTGGTAGAGGTAATACAATAGTAACTATTGTATCTAGATTTTATGATTATTTTGTTATGAGTGTCTAAAATCTATTTTATGATTCTAGTGTTCTTTGTTTATAATTTAGAAATTTCATTAGAAATTAATTTTCTATTGAAATGATTGTTTTGAATTGATAATGTTTTTTGCTCCGTCTTCTTGTACCTTTAACGAGACCCAAACAGTATAGAAATTGCACACCTTCATGATTACCTTCACTAGTGAAAAAGCGGGGGTCTAAAAACCACACCCAATATTTCGCTCAGCAATCTGTATGGACTAACTCCAATATACTTTCAAGAGAATCAACTAGACAGTCTGCTTCAATCTTAAGAAAAGTATATCAAAGAGATATATCTTTATTTCTCACTTCAATACGCAATCAAAAAAATAGGAATTTGCGAGCCCGATTGAATATAAGAAATAACTTGGACGGTATCAAAAACCAATATCCAAGTGTCAATCAATTTAATCAACAACCAAAGGTTGGATTCACAATAGATTGAACTTACGCACAACCTGTAATATTTCAATTATATAAACAAATATAATGCGGAAAAGAAATAACACAGACACCAGAAGTTTTGTCAAAGAGGAAACCGCAAATGGAGAAAAACCCTGGGACCTAGTCCAGATTTGAACACCACACTGTATTAAGCCGCTACAGACACTAGCCTACTCCAAGTTAACTTCGGACTGGAATGTAGTTGAGCCCAAACCAATCTCACACTGATCAAGGTACATTTGTGCTCCTTACGTCTCTGAATCCCAGCAGGACTCTACGCACTTGATTCCCTTAGATTATCTCACCCACAACTAAGAGTTGCTACGACCCAAAGTTGAAGACTTGATAAACCAATCTGTCTCACACAGAAAAGTCTATTGAATAGATAAATCTGTGTCCCACAGATAAACCTATGAGTTTTATTCCGTCTTTTGATAAATCAAGGTGAACAAGAACCAATTGATATACCAGACTTATATTCCCGAAGAACAACCTAGAAATATCAATCACCTCACAATAATCTTAATCGTATGGTAGCGAAACAAGATATTGTGGAATCACAAACGATGAGACGAAGATGTTTGTGACTACTTTTTATCTTGCATATCGGACATTAAATCTCGAGCAAATCTTAGAGAATATAGTACTCAATCACGATATAAAACAACAAGATCAGAACACGCAACTACAGAGAAAATAGTTGGGTCTGGCTTCACAATCCCAATGAAGTCTTCAAGTCGTTAACCTACGGGGTTTTGGAAAAACCTAAGGTTAAAGGAGAATCGACTCTAGTCGCAACTAGTATCACAGAGGAGGTGTGGGGATTAGGTTTCCCAATTGCTAGAGTTCTCCTTTATATAGTTTTCAAATCAGGGTTTGCAATCAATGTTACCTTGGTAACAAAGCATTCAATATTCATTAGATGAAAACCTGATTAGACTCGAGCTAATATTTTTCAACCTTTAGATCGAACTTTGCTTGTTATACACAATTGAAAAGTGACTTCATTTAGATATGAGTAACCATACCTAAGCATGTACACCTTTGTTGGCTCAACAATAATTAACTGAAATTAGCCATATGAACACTTTCATATCAACCATATTCATCTTAACCATAACTAGTTCAGATGACTCAAATGAAACTAGTTCTAGGGTTGTTCAATTGTTTATATTCTCATAGAAATATACAAGACACAATTGAAGCAAAATCGATTTTAATTCACTCGAATCAAGTCATGAACATTATAGCCATGGTTTGCAAAAGATTTCATTCCTTATTATATAAATGTATTAGTTCATGAACAAACCGATTTTAGAACTTAACTTACTCAAGTATGCATACGGGTACAAATACCTAAGTAGCCGGACTAAGTTTGGGTTCGCCAGTATGCGAACGGGTACGCATACCACTAAATATAAACCAAACTCAACAGAAAATTCCGGAACTTGAACTTACGCCAGTACGCATACCGGTATGCATACTATAGTTCCCGGACTTTCATTAACCAGCCAGTACGCATACGGGTATGCATACTATGTGAAAAAGCGGGGGTTTAACAACCACACCCAATATTTCGCTTAGCAATCTGTATGGACTAACTCCAATATACTTTCAAGAGAATCAAATAGACAGTCAGACTCAATCTTAAGAAAAGTATATCAAAGAGTTGTATCTCAATTTCTCAATTCAATCTGCAATCAAACAAATAGGAATTTGCGAGCCCGATTGAATATAAGAAATAACTTGGACGGTATCAAAAACCAATATCCAAGTGTCAATCAATTTAATCAACAACCAAAGGTTGGATTCACAATTGGCTGAACTTAGGCACAACCTGTGATATTTCAATTATATAAACAAATATAATGCGGAAAAGAAATAACACAGACACTAGAAGTTTTGTTAACGAGAAAACCGCAAATGCAGAAAAACCTCGGGACTTAGTCCAGATTTGAACACCACACTGTATTAAATCGCTATAGACGCTATCCTACTCCAAGTTAACTTCAGACTAGAATGTAGTTGAGACCTAACCAATCTCACATTGATCAAGGTTCAGGTGCGCTCCTTACGTCTCTGAATCCCAGCAGGACTCTACGCACTTGATTCCCTTAGCTGACCTCACCCACAACTAAGAGTTGTTGTTAGACCACTGCTCGAACTCGCAAGCGTTGCTATGTCAAGTTTGTTTGTCAAGTTTAGTTACCAAAACTATAAGTCTTGATTTCTAGTCTACTTATAGATAAGTCTCGGACTAGGATAGTAAGTGTAGTTGAGCTCTAGACTCCACGGCGTTCATCATATGAAGACGAAGAACTACTCAAGGAACTTGTGGAACTTCATCGACAAAAGTTATGTGGAGACTTGAACTTATTTATCACTCAAAAGTCTATCTATTTTATCCCCTATTTTGAGACAAAAGTCTTATTGCTATATAGACTTCAGTTATACACATTTGCTATTTCGAGCCGAGTTTATCTCGGTTATCTATTTCTCGAAATATGTGCTGGTAAGCTTTCGCTTTGGCCAAGTTCATCTTTATGATGAAAGTCATGTTGATTATTTCAGTAACTTGAAAATCTCTTTGATGAAGTTTGTGAATAACAACTATATAACATCCTCTAAGAAAGTTTCAACGATTGAAATGAGAGTTTAGAACATGTAACCATCTTTGGATATAAACATAGTTTGTTCTCACACTTGTGTAAAAGTCCAAAACCTGGAACTCAAAGTATGCATACCCGTACGCATACTTGCGGAAAGTTCACGTCCGTGAATTTCTGCTGGAGTTTGAGTATGCGTACCCGTATGCATGCCGGCGGTAAGTTCGTGTCCGTGAATTTCTGCTGGAGTTTGAAAGTGAAAAACAAACTTATCCGGTTACTTAAGTACGCGTACCCGTTCGCATACTTAGGTAGGTTACTTTCTAAAATCGGTTTGTTCATGAACTAAAAAATTTATATAATAAGGAAAGCAATCTTTTCAAACCGTGGCTATAATATTCATGAATCGATTCGAGTGAATCAAAACCGATTTTGCTTCGATTGTGTCTTGTGTACTTCTATAAGATCTAAGCAATTGAACAACTCTCTAACTAGTTCATTTGAGTTAGTTATGGTGAAGATGAATAGGGTTGATATGAAAGTGCTCATATGGCTAACCGTTGGTTAACTATTGTTAAACCAATTAAGTATACACGTTTAGGTACGGTTACTCAAACCTAAATGAAATTACATTTCATCTGTGTATAACAAGTTAAGTTCGATATAACGGTTGAAAGTTATTAGCTTGAATCTAATCAGGTTTTCATCTAACGATGAATATTGAATGCTTTGTTACCAAGGTAACTTAGATCGCAAACCCTGATTTGAAATCTACATAAAGGAGAACTCTAGCAACTAGGAAACCTAATCCCCGCACCTCCTCAGTGATACTAGTTGTATAAGCTAGAGTCGATTCTCCTTTAACCTTAGGTTTTTCACGAAACCCTGTAGGTTAACGACTTAAAGACTTCATTGGGATTGTGAAGCCAGACCCAACTATTTTCTCTGTAGTTGTGTGATCTGATCTTGTTGTTTCTATTGCGATTGAGTGCAATCGTAAGATTGGCTTGAGATTTATATCTCCAATAGGCAAGATAGAAAAGTAGTCACAAACATCTTCATCTCATCGTTTGTGATTCCACAATATCTTGTTTCTTTAATCGATTAAGATTATTGTGAGGTGATTATTAATTCCAGGTTGTTCTTCGGGAATATAAGTCTGGGTTATCAATTGGTTCCTGTTTACCTTGATTTATCAAAAGACGGAACAAAAACTCGTAGGTATTTCTATGGGAGACATATTTATCTATTCATATAGGCTTTTCTGTATGATACAGATTTGTTTATCAAGTTTTCGACTTTGGGTCGTAGCAACTCTTAGTTGTAGGTGAGATCAGCTAAGGGAATCAAGTGCGTAGTATCCTGCTGGGATCAGAGACTGATAGGCACATTTTTGTGTCTTATATAATCTCAATTGTATATATTATTAGTGATCGATTTTATATTTATTATGGCTTTTTATGTCCCTGTAGGTATTTTTGGAGAAATAAGCTTTTGCGTCGAAATTGGCTAAAAAAGTGGTTTTTGCGCTCGTGGGAGAAAATTACTATACAGACTCTCACTTTGGATAAGGGGTAACCTAATTACTAAGGGGTGACCCATTTCCAGGCATCTGCTAAAGGGAGACCGGGACTGGATAGGGGAAGGTCACATTTCTTCACGTTTTCAAAAATGCATTTTTGGCGGGAAAGCATGTTACAGAACTGGCAGATTTGGAGATCGGATTCTGACGTGATTCTAGGGATATTCAATCGTTAACTTTGGTTGGATTGGGTGTGATATGACTAAACAGGCCTGTTACAAGCAATTTAACCCAACCAATTGGGCTGGATAAGCCGGAAGAAGATATCAAAGCTCAAACAGGACACGTAAGTTCTGTTTAGCTTCAAATATTTTGTGAGAGATTTTTGGGAGACTTTCACGCTATAAATACACACACTTGGTCATGTTAAAGTCCTAAGAAGAGTTTGGTTGCTATTTCATAGCTAACAGCACGCGTAGAGAGTCACGGGAGAGATTTTCTCTCAACTGCATGCAGAGAAGAATAAGAAGAATGGTCGCTGTTAGTAGAGATTTTTGGGGGATTTGAGGACTATATAAGAGTGGGTTTACGTCATAGAAAGTTTATCAAGTGTTTGGGGTCGAGCAGGGACCAGAGAGAGACCGGAGGAGCGAAGAACATGAGTTGCAGGAAAAGTTTCCTGCTGCTGCTCGAGGAGGAAGAAGAAGACGAAGAACGGACCCTCCAGGGACGTCGTTCTTCAAACAGTGCAAGCAGTAGCATACTTGCGTCGTTATTCAACAGCAGCGCTGAAGTATCTTTCTTCAGCAGCAGTACGTATCGTTCTTCTCTGGACGCTTATAGAGGGTCGTAGTTTCACTGTTTTATATTTTTCACTCTTTTAATCATATTTTGAGCATCAAGTATGTATTTTGAGAACATGATTATTTTGAGTAGCTAAACCCCAATACTGGGATGATAGAGGAAGCTGTTTTTCAGCCATGTGGTTATTTAAATAATTCTTAATTCACTTTTTGCACCGATTTTAATTGATTTATGATTTCAATTAATTACTTGTGATTTTGTTTGATGGAACATGCTTAGTCCTAGGGATTCTTGATGTGCCATGCTTATAATATACAAGTAATATTTTATGGAATCTAATTTGGCAAAGATAGAGTTAATATTTGTTTTATTTTGAGCTATAATCGCCTAGGATTATTTTCTGAGCCACTTGAATATGAAACACATTGGAATCCTGAGTCCTGGTTCCTCTTGATCTTGTGACATATTTTCTGTATATATCTTTATTTTTAAATCTTTACAAGTCCGAGCAACGAACTTTTACTTATCACTAGAAAAAACTACAACAAAATGGCGCCGCCGACGCGGACTTGTATATAGATTTGTTTTTAGGTTTAATTTTTTTATTTATTATTATTTGTTCCTTTTTACGTTTCTTTTTGTGTCTTTGATTTATAGGTTTGAAGTGGAATACTAAGGAATTGGGAACAAAAATCTTAAAGCTAAAAGCTAAAAGAGAAGAAAAAAAAAGACATAATTTTTTTTAGGATTTAATTTTTATTATTATTATTTTTTTTTGTATATAGCTTTTATTTTTTTTATAATTTGTAAATAGGCTTTATTTGTCATAATTTTTGTAATTTTTGGACTTTATTCTGGACTTTGGACAATTTATTTTAATTTTAAACCCTACGGAAGGGTTATATAAAAAAAAATATATAAACTGTTTGCAGGGAAGGACGACGATTACAATATCGTCTCGGCCCCTCGGGTTCGTACATGACATAGGAGTCGTGGCCCGAGTGGACTTCAACGTTTCATCCCCCGTCTGGTACGGGAGGTAAGTCCATCGAAACACTCGCGAATCTCCTGTAAGCGAGTTACTGTATTCCTTAAGGTGATTCATTGATTGAGGAAGAATTTGGACTGTTTTTAAATTCCTAATAAAGGACAAGGACTGGCCATACAAGATAAGGGTTCGGATTTCATCATCGTTCTCTTCTTGCCCGCCTTAGGAAAACGAAACCAAACGCGAACCTAAGCCTAAAATTTTGAATAGAACGAGACCTATAGGGTAACGAGCTTAATAGGAC
The DNA here is from genome assembly GCF_003573695.1 of Papaver somniferum. Lineage (NCBI taxonomy): Eukaryota > Viridiplantae > Streptophyta > Magnoliopsida > Ranunculales > Papaveraceae > Papaver > Papaver somniferum. Next base: position 57,165,388 of record NC_039358.1, read on the forward strand.
AGTCGTTTGAAAAATATTGGTTGCTCTTTAAGCACACTTCAAAGTTCATGATGGTTTCTGTGAGTTGAATGCGTGACTGCGCCACCTTGTGATAGCGGTGAGGCCTTGGGTATCAAAGCTCCACTGAGCTTCCCTCGCCTCAATTCAACTTACTTTGACTCGGATTGATTCCAGAGGGGTTTGCTTAAATTGTAACGAATTCCCTTTTGAAGGATTAGAAGCTGGTCTAGAAACAATCTAAGTGGAGCCATCATGCTTGTTGTTTCCTAGATTTTATAGGTTTGATTTGTCGAGTCAGCCTTGTTTGTGATTGTGTAGAATTCCCTTGCAATTAAGAATGTCGAACTGGTATGATAGAAGCCAATACAATGAGTATCGGTCTGAATTTGAATATGGACATCATCATTTTTATGACCATGGTGGGAATAGTAGTTGGGAACGCCAACCTTTTCAAGGTTATGGTTCATACCATGGTGAGCCCAATTACTATCCACACGCGAATTGGTCTTACGAGCAAGAAAATCAGGAACACTGTAGTACTGGTTACTCGTTTTTGGAAACTAGTCCTGATTATGATATTTCTGAACTTGTTCCATCTCTAGAAGATACCCAACAATGGATTGAAAGGACGTATAAACGTTTAGTTGCAATGAATAGTTCAAAAGAAGAGTGTACACGATATTCTTAGATGATAAACGAGAGTGGTGAACGTATAAGTGTTATGCTCAGTGAAATTCAGGCACGTCTAGAGGCAGAAAATGAACAATTAGCTAATGCTGCTCGAAATAATCTAAATTTCCAAAATAGGGTTTCTAATTCTACCCTTGATATCAATAGTGAATATTTTCCTAGTTTAGAGGGCGAGGCTAGAATAAAAGACACTACTTATTTAGATAAGGTGCAATCATCTTTGTACTATTATAATGATGAGGATAGTAGTAATGAAGAATCTGAAATATGTAGGCATAGTGATCAGGAATCTATTAATCCAATTGAGCTTCATAATGATTATATTATTTCTAGTTCAAATCCAAATAATTTTTATGATTATTCACCTATTCAAAAGGACGAGGATTTGATTAGGGATACCACCGTTTTAGACGATGTAGTTTTTCCTTTTGATTACGAAGCCGATAGTGGTTTAGAGGAACGGATTTATTCCGAAAATGCTGTTTTAGAGTCTAGCGACTTAGAAAAAATAGCATTAGATGAAGAAGATATACCCGTAGAGATGAGTAAAGATGCACTACCTGATAATAAATTAGAAGAATCAATTGACCATTTTCAAGAATCTAATGATCCAGAAATTAGGGAGATTGTAACTAGTCTATCTAGAGACACTGAAAACTCTAGGTTTGGGGGTGATTATCACCTTCCTAGTGCCTTACCTTTAACTCTCATAAAGTCCCTTCACTTAGGACTTGATATCTCTGCCTCGACAATTTTACAAGATTACCTTCATAATCGTTTTCCCGAACCTAATGATGTCCAGGAAGAAGTTCAGTCGTTAGAAACCCATCCTCTGGTTGATGTGGTTTGCCCAGGCTATGATCCCCAGATTGACTTTGTTTTCCCACCAAATAGTTTTCTTCCAACGGTGGGAACATTTATATTCCAAATATGTCGAATTTTAAGTTGTGAGACTAAACCTAAATGCTTTAGGAAATTAGAATCGACACATTTGCTTAAGAATGATCACTACTCTCATTTTGGTCAATTATGTAAGTCAAACCTGATTGACTTAGAGGATCCTCAATTATTTAGGTTATTATTATGTGCTTCTAAGTTCTTATTTGAGTATTTACAGACTCTGGGACCTAATAATTCGGATCTCAATTTTGAGGAGTTGCAGCCTAAAGAAATATATTTAGACCCTTTTATAGAACCTGAACCTGAACCACAATTAGATATAGATATCTTAATCAGGAAACTAGGTAAGGGTTTGCTAGTCTTGTTCATTTTCTTGGTTTATTGCAGTTTCCTTTGGTCATCTCTATTTGGTTTTGAAGACCCACATTATTTCGACTGTTACTATATGATTGAGGTGACTAATCTTTCCTAAGTCTGGCTGAAGACATTAAACTTAGCACTTCTTGGGAGGTAATCCAATCTCATGCAACACGGTAATACTTTCCTTATCTCTTTTGCTTCAAATGGTAACAGTTTCTCCTTGTTCATGCTTTTAATTTCATCTTTAGAACATTGAGGACAATGTTAGATTTAAGTTTGGGGGTATGGGAGAAACTTTTTAGTTGCAGTATGAATAAATAAACTCCAGAGCCTAGAAATTTATGCCTATTAAGGATGGCACTACCAATCTAAGTGGATGGAAGCATTTTGATTGTAGGAGTTGAGGAACCAATCTGATTAGATGGCAACATCTAAAGAGTCTATTCATAAAAGCACAGAGCAGGTGTTAGAAATAACATGATAGTTTCACCATATCTCGTTGAGTCTTTTCACTTCTATTTTTATTTTATTTTGTTTTTAAACTATGTTACTCTAAGTGATTAGGTGGGGCTCACGATTCAAGTTGTTACCAATGCTAGGGTGAATTAGAGTGATTGAGACACCAAAAAAAAAAAAAAAGTTGAAAAAAAAAAAAAAGATGAAATTTTTTGAGACCAGACCGTTTGACCAAAAGGAATAAATTCAATAAAGTCGACCACTGGTACCCCTGTATATGCCAGCTGTGTTGACCTAGAGTTAGGATTATCAATCACTGGTTCCCTTGTATATGCCAGTTGTGTTGATATTAGTCAGACTAGTATCTCAATCCATTAGGATAGGTTCATTTTGGCGGAGGCCTTCAGACAGATATGGGAAACGTCGTTTACTTAGTAAACATCAAAACCATCTATGTTTTTCTATATCCATCTCTTAATCTTTCCATGTGATTAGTTTGACTCCGAATATGATGTCCATAGTGCAACTATCTGAGTAGAGCTTTGTCAAAAATGCATTTTGGATAAGGGGTAACCTAATTACTAAGGGGTGACCCATTTCCAGGCATCTGCTAAAGGGAGACCGGGACTGGATAGGGGAAGGTCACATTTCTTCACGTTTTCAAAAATGCATTTTTGGCGGGAAAGCATGTTATAGAACTGGCAGATTTGGAGATCGGATTCTGACGTGATTCTAGGGATATTCAATCGTTAACTTTGGTTGGATTGGGTGTGATATGACTAAACAGGCCTGTTACAAGCAATTTAACCCAACCAATTGGGCTGGATAAGCCGGAAGAAGATATCAAAGCTCAAACAGGACACGTAAGTTCTGTTTAGCTTCAAATATTTTGTGAGAGATTTTTGGGAGACTTTCACGCTGGAAATACACACACTTGGTCATGTTAAAGTCCTAAGAAGAGTTTGGTTGCTATTTCATAGCTAACAGCACGCGTAGAGAGTCACGGGAGAGATTTTCTCTCAACTGCATGCGGAGAAGAATAAGAAGAATGGTCGCTGTTAGTAGAGATTTTTGGGGGATTTGAGGACTATATAAGAGTGGGTTTACGTCATAGAAAGTTTATCAAGTGTTTGGGGTCGAGCAGGGACCAAAGAGAGACCGGAGGAGCGAAGAACAGGAGTTGCAGGAAAAGTTTCCTGCTGCTGCTCGAGGAGGAAGAAGAAGACGAAGAACGGACCCTCCAGGGACGTCGTTCTTCAAACAGTGCAAGCAGTAGCATACTTGCGTCGTTATTCAACAGCAGCGCTGAAGTATGTTTCTTCAGCAGCAGTACGTATCGTTCTTCTCTGGACGCTTATAGAGGGTCGTAGTTTCACTGTTTTATATTTTTCACTCTTTTAATCATATTTTGAGCATCAAGTATGTATTTTGAGAACATGATTATTATGAGTAGCTAAACCCCAATACTGGGATGATAGAGGAAGCTGTTTTTCAGCCATGTGGTTATTTAAATAATTCTTAATTCACTTTTTGCACCGATTTTAATTGATTTATGATTTCAATTAATTACTTGTGATTTTGTTTGATGGAACATGCTTAGTCCTAGGGATTCTTGATGTGCCATGCTTATAATATACAAGTAATATTTTATGGAATCTAATTGGCAAAGATAGAGTTAATATTGTTTTATTTTGAGCTATAATCGCCTAGGATTATTTTCTGAGCCACTTGAATATGAAACACATTGGAATCCTGAGTCCTGGTTCCTCTTGATCTTGTGACTATTTTCTGTATATATTTATTTTTAAATCTTTACAAGTCCGAGCAACGAACTTTTACTTATCACTAGAAAAAACTACAACAAAATGGCGCCGCCGACGCGGACTTGTATATAGATTTGTTTTTAGGTTTAATTTTTTTATTTATTATTTTGTTCCTTTTTACGTTTCTTTTTGTGTCTTTGATTTATAGGTTCGAAGTGGAATACTAAGGACTTGGGAACAAAAATCTTAAAGCTAAAAGCTAAAAGCTAAAGAGAAGAAAAAAAAAGACATATTTTTTTTAGGATTTAATTTTTATTATTATTATTTTTTTTATATAGCTTTTATTTTTTTTATTTGTAAATAGGCTTTATTTGTCATAATTTTTGTAATTTTTGGACTTTATTCTGGACTTTGGATAATTTTTTAATTTTAAACCCTACGGAAGGGTTATAAAAAAAATATATAAACTGTTTGCAGGGAAGGACGACGATTACAATATCGTCTCGGCCCCTCGGGTTCGTACATGACATAGGAGTCGTGGCCCGAGTGGACTTCAACGGTTCATCCCCCGTCTGGTACGGGAGGTAAGTCCATCGAAACACTCGCGAATCTCCTGTAAGCGAGTTACTGTATTCCTTAAGGTGATTCATTGATTGAGGAGAATTTGGACTGTTTTTAAATTCCTAATAAAGGACAAGGACTGGCCATACAAGATAAGGGTTCGGATTTCATCATCGTTCTCTTCTTGCCCGCCTTAGGAAAACGAAACCAAACGCGAACCTAAGCCTAAAATTTTGAATAGAACGAGACCTATAGGGTAACGAGCTTAATAGGACAGTGTTTGAAAAATATTGGTTGCTCTTTAAGCACACTTCAAAGTTCATGATGGTTTCTGTGAGTTGAATGCGTGACTGCGCCGCCTTGTGATAGCGGTGAGGCCTTGGGTATCAAAGCTCCACTGAGCTTCCTCGCCTCAATTCAACTTACTTTGACTCGGATTGATTCCAGAGGGGTTTGCTTAAATTGTAACGAATTCCCTTTTGAAGGATTAGAAGCTGGTCTAGAAACAATCTAAGTGGAGCCATCATGCTTGTTGTTTCCTAGATTTTATAGGTTTGATTTGTCGAGTCAGCCTTGTTTGTGATTGTGTAGAATTCCCTTGCAATTAAGAATGTCGAACTGGTATGATAGAAGCCAATACAATGAGTATCGTCTGAATTTGAATATGGACATCATCATTTTTATGACCATGGTGGGAATAGTAGTTGGGAACGCCAACCTTTTCAAGGTTATGGTTCATACATGGTGAGCCCAATTACTATCCACACGCGAATTGGTCTTACGAGCAAGAAAATCAGGAACACTGTAGTACTGGTTACTCGTTTTTGAAACTAGTCCTGATTATGATATTTCTGAACTGTTCCATCTCTAGAAGATACCCAACAACGGATTGAAAGGACGTATAAACGTTTAGTTGCAATGAATAGTTCAAAATAAGAGTGTACACGATATTCTAGATGATAAACGAGAGTGGTGAACGTATAAGTGTTATGCTCAGTGAAATTCAGGCACGTCTAGAGGCAGAAAAAAACAATTAGCTAATGCCTCGAAATAATCTAAATTTCCAAAATAGGGTTTCTAATTCTACCCTTGATATCAATAGTGAATTTTCCTATTTAGAGGACGAGGCTAGAATAAAAGACACTACTTATTTAGATAAGGTGCAATCATCTTTGTACTATTATAATGATGAGGATAGTAGTAATGAAGAATCTGAAATATGTAGGCATAGTGATCAGGAATCTATTAATCCAATTGAGCTTCATAATGATTATATTATTTCTAGTTCAAATCCAAATAATTTTTATGATTATTCACCTATTCAAAAAGGACGAGGATTTGATTAGGGATACCACCGTTTTAGACGATGTAGTTTTTCCTTTTGATTACGAAGCCGATAGTGGTTTAGAGGAACGGATTTATTCCGAAAATGCTGTTTTAGAGTCTAGCGACTTAGAAACAATAGTATTAGATGAAGAAGATATACCCGTAGAGATGAGTAAAGATGCACTACCTGATAATAAATTAGAAGAATCAATTGACCATTTTCAAGAATCTAATGATCCAGAAATTAGGGAGATTGTAACTAGTCTATCTAGAGACACTGAAAACTCTAGGTTTGGGGGTGATTATCACCTTCCTAGTGCCTTACCTTTAACTCTCATAAAGTCCCTTCACTTAGGACTTGATATCTCTGCCTCGACAATTTTACAAGATTACCTTCATAATCGTTTTCCCGAACCTAATGATGTCCAGGAAGAAGTTCAGTCGTTAGAAACCCATCCTCTGGTTGATGTGGTTTGCCCAGGCTATGATCCCCAGATTGACTTTGTTTTCCCACCAAATAGTTTTCTTCCAACGGTGGGAACATTTATATTCCAAATATGTCAAATTTTAAGTTGTGAGACTAAACCTAAATGCTTTAGGAAATTAGAATCGACACATTTGCTTAAGAATGACCACTACTCTCATTTTGGTCAATTATGTAAGTCAAACCTGATTGACTTAGAGGATCCTCAATTATTTAGGTTATTATTATGTGCTTCTAAGTTCTTATTTGAGTATTTACAGACTCTGGGACCTAATAATTCGGATCTCAATTTTGAGGAGTTGCAGCCTAAAGAAATATATTTAGACCCTTTTATAGAACCTGAACCTGAACCACAATTAGATATAGATATCTTAATCAGGAAACTAGGTAAGGGGTTGCTAGTCTTGTTCATTTTCTTGGTTGCAGTTTCCTTTGGTCATCTCTATTTGGTTTTGAAGACCCACAATTATTTCGACTGTTACTATATGATTTGAGGTGACTAATCTTTCCTAAGTCTGGCTGAAGACATTAAACTTAGTACTTCTTTGGAGGTAATCCAATCTCATGCAACACGGTAATAACTTTCCTTATCTCTTTTGCTTCAAATGGTAAAAGTTTCTCCTTGTTCATGCTTTTAATTTCATCTTTAGAACATTGAGGACAATGTTAGATTTAAGTTTGGGGGTATGGGAGAAACTTTTTAGTTGCAGTATGAATAAATAAACTTCAGAGCCTAGAAATTTATGCCTATTAAGGATGGCACTACCAATCTAAGTGGATGGAAGCATTTTGATTGTAGGAGTTGAGGAACCAATCTGATTAGATGGCAACATCTAAAGAGTCTATTCATAAAAGCACAGAGCACAGGTGTTAGAAATAACATGATAGTTTCACCATATCTCGTTGAGTCATTTTCACTTCTATTTTTATTTTATTTTGTTTTTAAACTATGTTACTCTAAGTTATTAGGTGGGGCTCACGATTCAATTTGTTACCAATGCTAGGGTGAATTAGAGTGATTGAGACACCAAAAAAAAAAAAAGTTGAAACAAAAAAAAAAAGATGAAATTTTTTGAGACCAGACCGTTTGACCAAAAGGAATAAATTCAATAAAGTCGACCACTGGTACCCCTGTATATGCCAGCTGTGTTGACCTAGAGTTAGGATTATCAATCACTGGTTCCCTTGTATATGCCAGTTGTGTTGATATTAGTCAGACTAGTATCTCAATCCATTAGGATAGGTTCATTTTGGCGGAGGCCTTCAGACAGATATGGGAAACGTCGTTTACTTAGTAAACATCAAAACCATCTATGTTTTTCTATATCCATCTCTTAATCTTTCCATGTGATTAGTTTGACTCCGAATATGATGTCCATAGTGCAACTATCTGAGTAGAGATTTGTCACTTTATATGAATTTTAGTATGCTTGAGTGCAAACTCGTGTACATCAATTGGAATTTCGCATCAGGGTACTTCCTCTTGTAGTCAATAAGTATGCCAACCAAGGAGATTCTTTCGTGCCTTCCAAGGTTCGTTGTAGATAGATAGGATCTGGAGTATTAAGGTTTTGTGGGTATATCTCTTGTAAGCCCTCCCGAGACTATAACTCTTCCACTAGGGCCACCTAGGGGTTTAAAGGCTTGTTGCATACGCTAAATGCAATCGACGATGCCTGCGACAGTGAGTTAGGATTTTATTTTCTATTTGATTTGCTCGAGGACTAGCAAATAATAAGTTTGGCGGTATTTGATAGGCACATTTTTGTGTCTTATATAATCTCAATTGTATATATTATTAGTGCTCGATTTTATATTTATTATGGCTTTTTATGTCCTTGTAGTTTTGGAGAAATAAGCTTTTGCGGCGAAATTGGCTAAAAAAGTGGTTTTTGCGCTCGTGCGAGAAAATTACTATACGGACTCTCACTTTGGATAAGGGGTAACCTAATTACTAAGGGGTGACCCATTTCCATGCATCTGTTAAAGGGAGACCGAGACTGGATAGGGGAAGGTCACATTTCTTCACGTTTTCAAAAGTGCATTTTTGGCGGGAAAGCATGTTACAGAACTGGCAGATTTGGAGATCGGATTCTGACGTGATTCTAGGGATATTCAATCGTTAACTTTGGTTGGATTGGGTGTGATATGACTAAACAGGCCTGTTACAAGCAATTTAACCCAACCAATTGGGTTGGATAAGCCGGAAGAAGATATCAAAGCTCAAACAGGACACGTAAGTTCTGTTTAGCTTCAAATATTTTGTGAGAGATTTTTGGGAGACTTTCACGCTGGAAATACACACACTTGGTCATGTTAAAGTCCTAAGAAGAGTTTGGTTGCTATTTCATAGCTAACAACACGCGTAGAGAGTCACGGGAGAGATTTTCTCTCAACTGCATGCGGAGAAGAATAAGAAGAATGGTCGCTGTTAGTAGAGATTTTTGGGGGATTTGAGGACTATATAAGAGTGGGTTTATGTCATAGAAAGTTTATCAAGTGTTTGGGGTCGAGCAGGGACCAGAGAGAGACCGGAGGAGCGAAGAACAGGAGTTGCAGGAAAAGTTTCCTGCTGCTGCTCGAGGAGGAAGAAGAAGACGAAGAACGGACCCTCCAGGGCCGTCGTTTTTCAAACAGTGCAAGCAGTAGCATACTTGCGTCGTTATTCAACAGCAGCGCTGAAGTATCGTTCTTCAGCAGCAGTACGTATCGTTCTTCTCTGGACGCTTATAGTGGGTCGTAGTTTCACTGTTTTATATTTTTCACTCTTTTAATCATATTTTGAGCATCAAGTATGTATTTTGAGAACATGATTATTATGAGTATCTAAACCCCAATACTGGGATGATGGAGGAAGCTGTTTTTCAGCCATGTGGTTATTTAAATAATTCTTAATTCACTTTTTGCACCGATTTTAATTGATTTATGATTTAAATTAATTACTTGTGATTTTGTTTGATGGAACATGCTTAGTCCTAGGGATTATTGATGTGCCATGCTTATAATATACAAGTAATATTTTATGGAATCTAATTTGGCAAAGATAGAGTTAATATTTGTTATATTTTGAGTTATAATCGCCTAGGATTATTTTCTGAGCCACTTGAATATGAAACACATTGGAATCCTGAGTCCTGGTTCCTCTTGATCTTGTGACATATTTTTTGTATATATCTTTATTTTTAAATCTTTACAAGTCCGAGCAACGAACTTTTACTTATCACTAGAAAAAACTACAACAGAGACGTAAGGAACGCAACTGTACCTTGAATCAGTGTGAGATTGATTAGGGTTCAACTACAGTCCAGACTGAAGTTATTTTGTAGTAGGATAGTATCTGTAGCGTCTTAATACAGTGTGGTGTTCAATCTGGACTTGGTTTCGGGGGTTTTTCTGTATTTGCGGTTTCCTCGTTAACAAAACTTCTGGTGTCTGTGTTATTTCTTTTTCGCGTTATATTTTGTTATATAATTGAAATATCGCAGGTTGTGCGTTAAACCGATCAATTGGTAAATCCAACCTTTGGTTGTTGATTGAAATTGATTGATCCTTGAACATTAGTCTTTGGTACCGTTCAAGTTATCTCTCTTATATTCAATCGGGTTCGCAAATTATTATTTGTTTGATTGCGGATTGAATTGAGAGATTGAGATATAACTCTTTGATATACTGTCACGCCCCAAATACTAAACCTTCTTAGCTAATTATAATATAGCCTAAACCTGAAGTAACAGAATCTTGATCTTCAAACTTAAGGAACATAATCGCATAAAGTAAAACAAAACTAATCCCCAAACACTTTGATACTTAATAGATGATAACTCTCATATGATATGATTATATTAATGTGTTGTTTTAAAAATAAACAAAGAATACATATATATATAAAAGATCCATAAACGTTCTTAATCTTCTAAAGTTTCAAACTACGAAACGATTATCTTCATGCGCGCCATCTCTTCTGAAAACTGAAACTGAAGTGGGAACAAGTGAGCACATCATCCCAAAAGGGAGCTCAGTGGTTATCATTATAATATTTAAGTTATCACTAAAATGCATCTACTAAAGAAAAACGATAAACATCTTTTACACGCAACATAGAGCAAAATATTGCCTCAATTCAAATCCCCATATATTATGTCCATAGTGGTAATATCCGTGAAAGATCCACCTCCGGATGGATCTACGATAAGAGAATTAAACAACCTAAATATATGTTATCCCAACCTCGTCTCACTCAATGGAAGAGAAGATGCTAAGAAAACTCCAGTCTCAAATGATAGCATGAATCCAGGTACCGTAAGATATTATCGTGGAATGCGTACCCCTATAAAACCCAGTGCCACCTTCTAAGTCTAGAATATAATAATATTTTGATTACTATGATCTGACCCCGCACAGCAGGTTCACGAAAGGCCCAATCATTATTCATAAACCGAAGTCACCGAATAATAACCATATCCAATCATGAACCTAGAATTTCTTCCTAAGTCAAGATCATAGTAACCCAGTCATACTACTAAGACTGCACATTCAAGTATAATATGCACATGAGTGATTTCCCCAAATAAAATAGTATATATAATAATCAACCGGGGTAAAGCCGGACTACCATCTTAAGACAATAAAATGTAATAATATTTATCCGAGGTAAAGCCGGGCTACTAGGTAATATTCAAACAACGTAGCATTTACCTGCTAAACTTAGCCACGAGCTATCGGGAATCACAAACACTCTTCGCGGGGAAACCACCCAACGCATATCACACAACATACCCACTGAATTACAAACAATATGCTTACAGAAATTAAAGACTCATCATGCTCGCAGATAACATAAACTTAATGATTACAAGAAGGTTACAGAGTTTGAAAAAGCGGGGGTCTAACAACTACACCCAATATTTCGATTAGCAATCTGTATGGACTAACTCTAATATACTTCCAAGAGAATCAACTAGACAGTCACACTCAATCTTAAGAAAGATATATCAAGGAATTAATTATCTCAATCTCTAATTCAATCTACAATCAGCAAATAGAAATCTGCGAGCCCGATTGAATATAAGAGATATAAACTTGGATGGTACCAAAGACCAATATCCAAGGATCAATCAATTTCCAATCAACAACCAAAGGTTGGATTTCACAATTGATCGATTCAAACGCACAACTTGTGATATTTCAATTACATAACAAAATATAATGCAGAAAATAAATAACACAGACACTAGAAGTTTTGTTAACGAGGAAACCGCAAATGCATAAAAACACCGGGACCTAGTCCAGATTGAACACCACACTGTATTAATCCGATATAGACACTATCCTACTACAAACTAACTTCTGTCTGGACTGTAGTTGAACCCCAATCAATCTCACACTAATTCAAGGTACAGTTGCGCTCCTTACGTCTCTGATCCCAGCAGGATACTACGCACTTTATTCCCTTAGCTGATCTCACCCACAACTAAGAGTTGCTACGACCCAAATTCGAAGACTTTAATAAACAAATCTATATCACACAGAAATTTCTACGGTAATAGAAAAATATGTCTCCCACAGAAATACCTACGAGTTTTTGTTCCATCTTTTGATAAATCAAGGTGAACATGAACCAATTGATAAACCGGACTTATATTCTAGTATTATCAATCACCTCACAATAATATTAATCGACGCGGCGAAAAAAGATATTGTGTAATCACAAACGATGAGACGAAGATGTTTGTGACTACTTTTCTATTTTGTTTATTGGAGATATAAATCTCAAGCCAATCATTACGATTGTACTCAAAATGATAGAATCAGCAAGATCGGATCACACAACTACGAGAAAGTAGTATCAGTATGGCTTCACAATCCCAATGAAGTCTTTAAGTCGTTAACCTATAGGGTCTCGATAGAAACCTAAGGTTAAAGGAGAATTGACTCTAGGTAATACAACTAGTATCACACAGAAGATGTGGGGATTAGGTTTCCCAGTTGCTGGAGTTCTCCCTTATATAGTCTTTCAAATCAGGGTTTGCAATCAATGTTAGCTTAGTGACAAAGCATTCAATATTCACTGTTGGATGAAAACCTGATTAGATTCAAGCTAATATCTTTCAACCGTTAGATCGAAACTTAGATTGTTACACACAAATTATATGCACGTTTATCTAGGTTCGTGTAACCGTACCCAAACATGTACATCTAGTTGGTTCAACAGTAGTTAACCAAATGGTTAGCCATATGAGCACTTTCATATCAACCATATTCTTCTTTACCATAACTAGTTCAAATGACTCAAATGAACTAGTTAGAGAGTTGATCAATTGCTTAGATCTTTATAATAGACACAATTGAAACAAAAACGATTTGATTCACTCGAATTGATTCATGAACTTTATAGCCACGATTTGCAAACTTGCATTCCTTATTTTATATAAGTTTAAGTTCACGAATAATCGTTTTTAGAAAATAACCAACTCAAGTACGCGGACTGGTACGCGGGCACCCGGAATAAGTTTGTAAATAGTTCACAAACTCCAGCAGATTTTCTCGGGAAGAGAACCTCTGACAGTACGCGGACTGGGTACGGGGACTGGGTTCGCGGACTCTGTTCCGGTTTTGCTGATCAACAAAGTACGCATACTTTGGTTCAAGGAATAAGGATTTATACATGTATGAGTTACCTCATAATGTTTATATCCAACCATGGTTATATAATCTAAACTCTCATTTCAATCATTGAAACATTCTTAGAGGACGTTATATGATTATTATTCACAAACCATTTTTCGTCAAACCCATTTTCAAGTGATTGAAACATAACATGACTTTCTTCACTAGGTAAAGATGAACTTGGCCAAAGTGAAAGCTTACCAACACATATTTCCAGAATTAGATAAGCTAGATAAACTCGGATTGAAATAGCAAATGTGTATAATCATAGTCTATATAGGAAAACGACTTTTGTCTCAAGATAGGAGATAGAGTAGATATACTTTTGAGTGAAAAATAAGTTCAAGTCTCCACATACCTTTTAGTCGATGAAGTTCCACCAGTTCCTTGAGTAGTTCTTCGTCTTGTATGATGATCGCCATGAAGTTCTTGAGCTCAATTACACTTTCTATCCTAGTCCGAGACTTAGATAATAGTAGACTAGAAATCAAGACTTATAGTTTTGATCACTAACGTTGACAAACATGCTTGAGATAGCAACGCATGCGAGTTCGACCGAGCAGTGCTCTAACAATCTCCCCCTTTGTCAATTTTAGTGACAAAACTATCAATACATATGGAATACAAAATAAATAAATAAACTTTGTAGCTTCTCTTCCACATGCCTGATCTTCTTGGTTCTTCAACATTACTCGAAATCTCTGTCACTTCCAAGTACTCCAATGATTCCAAAGGTTGTAAGTTTAGTATCATCGTTGTTGAAAATCCGTAGCTATAACAATGAAAAAACAAGAATTATCAATCATTGTTATATAGTGTCATAGTATTATTATACAACATCAAAATTCAATTGTATCACAACTTCGACAACAATACTATGGTGATATGTATGACTCCCCCTTACTCAATACTCCATCTCACATGGAAACCACTCCCCCTTACATAATGATCCGTAAACCATATGTATTTGTAGTGTGAACTATATATTAATTTTCCCCTTTTTTGTCAATAAAATTGGCAAAGGTACGAAACTAGTGGGATCCTAATGAAATTTCCATAGAGACATTTCATGACTAAAAGCAAGTATATATCAACTTTTTAGATGCCATCATATAGCCGAAGCTAAATGCATTCATCAAGGAGTTTATAAAGATACAAGATAACCCATATAATATTCCACAACCGCACTCCCCACAAAGATTTGACAATTAAGCAAAAGTTCAATTAAGAACTCTCCCCCATAAATGTCATTCCCGAAAGAACAACAAGAGTGACCTTACTTTCACAAGAAAAGAAGGATTTCTTTGGACATAACAAATCTCATACGAATATGAATTTAAATCCAAAAATACTCAATTAAATTAACCACAAGAAGACCCATGATTAATTTAATCGGTATACACAACTAAATTACCACAAGAGTGTGATCAATTCAATTGGTCATGCTCGACATAAGAGAACTTACGGAGCCGCACAGTATACACATAAAATATGGATCAGGGAAGATCAATACTACGGAATAGACAAGGATTCGTTCTATTTCCCATCACTATTTTCACGATCACATATAATAGACATAATCCTGGTAATCAAAAGTTCATCCTATCTTCCATCAATACTTGCATAATGACATAATAGGCTTAAAACTTTTGTCATGTCAAAAGTTCATTCATTCTTTTATCAATACTCGCATATCGACATATGGAAGACTTAACTTTTGACAAGGTATGGGACAATTATAGTTTACGGACGCAAACACACATATCCCATAACATATTGCAATATATAAAACCATAAAATTTAATACTGCAAAAATCATCTTCCAAACAACTTTTTAGAATTTAATCAAATAAACCTAAAAAATATATGAAAACATTGGACGTAGCTATGTGTAATCACAATAATGGTTATTCCAAAAACTAGTTAATCTTCCTAAAAACACAAGAATAAATTCTCATAAGAAGATTTACTAGATGTTGAGGCCTCTGAAAAATTCTTTATCGTCCCAAAACTCCTTGTCGTCAACAACCATAGGAACATATGGTTCATGAAGAAAGGAGTCAATTCCAACAAGTCTTCTAGGATGAAGATGTCGAACCAGGGCCTTCTGAATTCCAAGAGATCTCAAAGCAAAAGCTTTTATTTGTTGAATCTCCTTCCTTGTCTCCTTTAACACTTCAAGAACATCAGAAAACTTCTGAGAATTTGAAGGAGCAACTCTTGGCTTCCTGACATTCCTTATTTTTCTTTTCAAAGTTGGAGGCAACGGAGATTTCTCTTTTTCCTTCATGATTGATGGCTTAACAATCATATTAACATTTTTTCCATCAGAAGACATGATGCTTGGAATATTCATAAGAAATATGGGTTTGTGAGAGGAAATCACAATTTAAAGTCAACAATTAGTCTTGGAAAGAGTTTCAGGGAAGGAAAAAGGAATGTAGGATTACGTAACCTTTAACAGGTTCGTGCACACACAACTCTGAACCCTAAAAAGAGTAAAATTGTCGAGAATAACCCTCCTTTATTGATAGACACTGAATTCCCATTTTGTATCAAAAGAAAACAAAACTTAAGAAAAGATGAAAGAAAACTTTTCTTAAAGCCTGAGAGGTGCACAACCTTGTATCTTTTGATCAGGCACATGAGACAAGATCACCAAATCAACACAATCAAGTTGTGCTGCGGTGAACAACAATTTGTCCACCATGTTCCTCTTGAGAGGAATTCATAAACCTCTGTCTATCAAAACGATTGGAACATGATTTCTTCTCTAATGGTCTTGTTTTATCCTTGGAAACTAACTTCTTAGACGAAGATAAAATCTTACATACCTCAGCGGTCTTTTGAACAAGTTTGATCTTGTTAGCTAATCGATTTTCTCTTCGTTGAAGTTTGTTGACATGTCTCAATTTGTGTTTGTACTTGTAACACTTTGATAGTTCATGACCTTTGAGTGAACAATATGAGCATGTCAACCTTGGATATGGTCCAGGCATCTGAGATGTGCAGGCTGCTAGACATACAGTGGTACCTGAAATGTCATACACAGAGTTTCCAATAGAAAGGTCAGTTTTATCTTCCAGATTGGTTGAGTTTTCTTCTGAAAGAATATCAAGATTGATGTATGTATTGCTACAATTATCAAAATTAATATTTTCACAAAGAAGTACAAGACTTGATTTTTTGTCTCCATTAGAATCGTAGATGTCAGACATTTCATCAAGAGTTGCAGCAAGATCTTTATTCCCAGTGTATTTGTTTCGATTTGGACACTCATTTGCAAAATGACCAAAACCTTTACACTTAAAGCACTGAGGAATATCATCATCATCAGTTTCATCATTATCCCTATTTTTAGGAGGAATACGATTATGTGGTTTATCTGATAATTGGATTTATCTCTGGAGAACCGTTTAATTCTCTTCAAAAGAAGATCCCTAAACTGTCTTGTGATCAACGAGACTGACTTGTCAAGATCTTCATCTGATGAATCAGCCTCAGAAAGATCATCTTCAGAGATGCAAACATTTTTACTTTTATCAAGTAATTTAGTCTTCTTTAGTGCTTTGTGAAAAGGCGAGGGTACCCAAATATACCTCAAGCTAAAACTTTTCCTTCCTATAAGTCCTTTCTCCGAAAGTGATTGTCTATGGACTGAGTCGAGACAATACAACTAATCGGTTCACACTTCGTGTGATCGTCTATGGATACGAGATCGAGACAATACAACAACGAAGTATGTTTACTTGATACAAAGGTTCAGACTTAACCAAACACAATGGGATTTCTTATCAAGTAAATAGGAATTAACGTTTGTGTAGTTTACTTTGATTATAATAAACAATTATAATGCGGAAATATAAAGTAAATGACACAGCAAGATTTTGTTAACGAGGAAAACCGCAAATGCAGAAAAACTCCGGGACCTTGTCCAGAATTGAATACTCTCAGGATTAAGCCGCTATACAAAATAAACCAACTTCGTATAGTTGAGACCAAGCAACTAAACCTATAGTTCACCTAGTTCCGTCTGTATTCCCACGCCTCCAACTTATGAATACTTCACGTACTTGGAACAATTCCTTTGGTTCGTATTCCAAACAGTAAAGGAACAATAAATTTGTTTGGTATCAACTCTCTTCAACCAACTGATATGAGTCAGACAAAGGCTCATCTGTTTATCTCAATAAACTTCTTCGTCAGGTCCTTAGATTTATCTTATGTTCAATTACCCAAGGTAATCGTAAGATTTTGCAATCAATACTTTTAATCACAAAGAACCGCATTGATGCCGATCTACTCAACTAATCAATCTAATCTACCACAAGGATAAACCGATTATAGTTGCCTCTTTTTACCGAAACAATTATTTTGCACACTGAAGATTTATATAACCAAGTAAGAAATCTTCTATGTCTTCTTTGTCTTAAAATCTTCTTAGATCTTCAATAAACACCTGCACACAACTACTTGAATCTCTTGTGATCAATCACACACAGAACGGAGTCTGTTAACAATGGATTATCACAAGATCGTCTTTAAAACTAACAACAGTCTAAAGATCCATGTCGAAACTTCGAACTAGTTTGAGTGAATCTTATATAAGAAGAGAAGATTCTCAAGCATAAAAAAACTAGTTGCAATCAAAGTTCAACCACCGTTAGTCAATCAAATCAATCGAAAACAAAAGATAAACCGCAATTATCTAGTTTCCCACCAACGGTACTAATATAGCTTCTATATCCCAAAGAAGAATTTAAACTGAGTGGTCGTAAGAGATTTCACCTAATTAGGTTACTCTCCTCTCCGAATAGGCGGCTTCACCAGTAGGATCGATTCCCCTTTACCTAAAAACGTGTTGCACAGGTCCATAGGATCGGTTCCCCTTTCTGCTATAAACCTTGCTGCACCTCATACAAGGATCGATTCCCCTTTGTGATGTGTTTCACCTCTTACTAGGATCGGTTCCCCTATACCCAGAGTTAGGTCTTACAAACTACACAAACTCGATCATAGCATCAGATGATTACTTAAGATCGGTTTTACTAATAAAAGTCATACCAATATATAAGTCAGGCCTTATGTGAATAGTTTTACCAAGAAAACAAACAAGTCATAAGCGGTTGTACTAATCACACATATTGGTTGTTCATATGATATGCAATGAATAATAATCCCAATACCGCCTGGCGATTTCCTTTTCGATTCACAAACCAAGTTCATGAACTTACTTCTTTAAAACACATGTAAAACATTGTTTCCTAGGATTAAATCCTCACCTCATACCCATACATAATCACAATAGCATTCAAATGATTATGTCGATGTCTTATCTACAAAGTTTAATGGTTAAGCAATAAACCTCGTATTGTATTCCTTAATACTATGTCTATCTAGAGTGTTCATGCTTCTCAGTTTTTTTTTCAATATGCACGACTTGAAAGATACATTAGGGAATGAAATAGTTCAAGTCAAATATCACTAGCCTCAATTGGAAGGATGATGTTGTGGTTGTAGCTCCTTAATTCTTCACTTCTTCAAGTCTTCGCAATACTTGTAATGTCTCATATCCTAATACTTTCAAGCTAAGAAGTTGACTCTAGTACATTTAATCAAGCGACTCTTAAATGAGTTTTGGTTCACTAAAGTATGACAACCAAACTTGACATACCAACGCTTGGTGGGTTCAACCGAGCTATGCTCTAACAATCTCCCCCTTTTTCAATTTTAGTGATAAAACTCTTACATCATATGGATAAACAAATTACAAGAATTCATTACACATACGCTTGATTCCCGAATTCAACAACACATAACCTGTATACATTCAATTCTTAAAAATGTCGTTGTTGACATTATAATAACAAAGCTCATACTCCCCCTAAAGGTGAGATAGGTAGATTTTCAATCCTCACGTCTTTGTTATACCAAATTATATGATATGTTACTCCCCCTTGGTCTATGCTTTTCCTCTTTCGTTAGATAAACGTTCAAGCACCAATGTCCTTCTTCCCTAGTGACACCAATCAATATAAAATTGACACCAACATCACTTGTTTACTCCATATATTTCTCCCCCTTTTTGTCACAAAATGACAAAGAAACGAAAAAATAAAGATAACACGATCTTGCAAATCTCAAAATAGACTTGCAACCTGTTGAGTCAAGCACGAGGGTTCCACACATCATTTTTGATAACCAATATCAAAACTGAAACTACAAAGTAATTATGTTTTGATATGTTATCATGGAAATAATTGCTCGAAGCAATTTTCCCAACTAGTTTAGCAAACCAAAAATCAACTAATCACATTAGTTCCTTTGCTAAACCGATTGTACAAATACAATCGCTTCATTCTATAAGACCAAAATAAAGATAACTCTATTTTTCTCATCAGGTTCTAATTATCCATATAACTTATACCTTTAAGTTTTAAACAAGCCAAATACTAGGTTAGTTAACTAGCATTTCTTGTTAAGGCATTTGATTAGATTTGAATAACCGAAACCCCCACTTTGATAAGTCTAACTAAGATCAGAATTAACTTAGTTTCTCTTATCCGGAATCGAATTGGACTAAACAATTCATCCCGTAAACATATTATTTTGTCAAGCCATAAATAATTCATACAAACCAAAACAAATCAACTTGCATAATTATTCACCTCAACCGGAAGCAATTGAAACAACATAGACATTAAAGCACTGCAATTGCACCGAAAATTTTGTAAGCCTATACAATTGACACCACACAACAAAGCAAGATAACAATAGTTTTTCTTAACCGTAACCAATTGAATCACACACACATCCATACACACATAATGGAATAAAACATCAATTGCACCGAAATTTTGTTAAGCAAAAGCAAAAACATATAAGCAATAAAATTTGGCTTTTCTTAAACAGGAAAAACAATTAACTAACAAAATTGTTACCTCAATTTCGTATCCACTTCTCCTTGATATCGAAATACCATTATGTTGTCATCCTTATGCAAAAAAAAAAGAATAACAACAACCAACCTTTACCAGAGAAAGGTTGAAAACCGGTTTTTAACTATTGCAAGCAAAAGTTGAAAACCCACGAAACACATATGCTTTTATGCTAAACCAAAACCGGTTCAACATATTGTGACTTTTTCACATATTGTTTCTATCAGAACCCCTCATGATCCTTTGATAAAGCCTACCAACATGGACTAGAACTTAATCCTGCTAAATCAAAAAGTCACCCAAACCATAAGGGTTCACCACATATGAGATCGAATATCAAGTTTATGAAAACCGAAAACATACATCTCATAAATCAATTTTCAATACACCATAAATATTCAATATGAAATCAAATATCGCAATTACCTCTATCTTGTAGGGAATTGAATTTCGAAACCATCGCAAAAAGAATGAGGCCATCCCGAGTTCGGACGAAGAAGTTATGGGCAAAACAGTTTTACACTTCTTCGTATGGGGACCTCTCACTAGGATCGGTTTCCCCCATTGCACCTATCACTAGGATCGGTACCCCAAGTGTTACTTGTGACGGATCACAACACTAAACTGTTTTTGACAAAACTTTTGCATACGATGTCCGAATTCAGTGATTTTTGGCTCGTTTTAACCGAAAAAACAAGAGCTACACATATATGATCAGTAGATATCAACATCATAAACTCACAATTACCGTTTCTACCAAAACCTGAAATTATAGATAGAGAAAGTATGAGTATAGAAGAAAAAAATCTCCTAAAGATGTTAATTAGTCATATAATAACCGAGAGATCATGTGCTCAGTTTCATGTGCTTCCTCACCTTTCAAAAATTGAGCATCAAGGTGAGTATGCACATTCTAACACAACTAGGGTGTGTTGAGTGGATCCTTGTCTTGTTCGTCACGAGTGACTAAGACAGAATCATCATTCTTGACCTTTTGCTTGGTTTGTTTTCTCTTGTTCCATCTCTTGTTTTTCTTCTTTGACTTGTGATGAAGAATGTCATTATCACAACCTTTACTAGTACAAGAGATTTCACACATAGTGTCTTTATTTAGCCTTTCAAGAAGACTCTTGTAATTATTGTCACTAAAAATTAACAGCTGAGAGTCATTCTTCTGACTAACTTTTGGTCCCTTCTTGGCTATGGAGGACTTCGGGACCCATTTAGAGATGGGTTTCGCAGGAGAAGCTTTCTCCTTTGTACCATTAGGATCATTGTCCTTTTGAATATTTTGCGAAACACCCTTTCTCCAATTTGGAACATCAGATCTTGTTTTTGCATTTAAAAAGTCATCTCTCTTTCTATAATTGGGTCTTTTATGAAATGACCTTGTCGAGTGATATGCAAAATTTGAACTGTCATTGTAATAATTCTTTTGCATAAACTTAGGACAATACCGATCTGAGTTCTTATGAGGAGAAAACTTATCCAATTCGTTTCATATAATAGAAAGTGCATCTTGCATTTTACGAACTTTGCATCCCCATTGCAAGTGTCCTTTATTACCATAATAATAACAATGCTTAATATAAATATACGAAGTCTGAGTTTTAATGTTACCTTTTTGTGGATCCTCTTGCATTGGAGATCGACGAGTCTTCTTCTTATTCTTCTTATCCTTGTTCAACGTTGTTGCTTTCTTGACATTAGCAGAAGTGCCTTCTTTGATTACTGCTGGTTAACACTATTCTTAGGCTTGACAGACTTTTCTTCTTTACAAGAAATACGAGCATCTTTTACATCGGTGGAAGCCTCTGGTTTAGAAGAATTTGTAGCTTTAACAAATTTTACCTCTTTGCTAATATTTGAAGCATCTATTCCCTTATAGACCAATCCTCGTGTATCACGATGATTTCTACTTGCTTCTAACATTGAGGTTAAATTGTTTGAGCTAGCATTGAAATTTTTAAGGTTCAAATTTTTTTCTTCCAACATCTTGATTTTATCAAGAGCACTAGCTAGATCAGCCTCAAGGTGTTTTTCTCGGGAGAGATATTCACCTTCTTTCTCTTCAAAACTCTTTTGTTGAGAGTGAATACTTGCATCATAATCAACAAGTTTCTCTTCCAACAAATGTACTTTTTGAAGAATAGCATCACGATCTTTCTCTAAAAGTTCCGCTCGAGAAAGACTAGCACTTGCTTTTTCCTCAAGATTCTGTATACATTGAGAATCATTTTTCTTTGCTTCCTCAAGGCAATTGTTAAGCCTTTCTTTCAGAGAATGAATCTCTAATGAAGCTTCTCTTTTTAGAGAAACAAATTCAGACTTTGAGGAGTCAAGACCAATGACAAGTTGATCAATCATACCTTGCAGACAATTTATATCGTCTAGATGCTTCTTTTCTCTTTCTAATGCAAGAATTAGTTTAGTTGAACATGAGAGAAATTTTTCGTTTAATTCATTCTGATGAAATGTTTCTATATTCGATGAATCAATGTTTTTCTCGTCATCAAGAAGAGTTCTTTCAGAGTCTGAATCAATGCTTACGCATACATGACTTAACTTAATCTCGTCTTGAGAACATTCATAATTATTCTCAGAAGAGCAAGTAGAACTGGACGAAGAAGCCCCTTTTAAACATTTCTTAAAACCAAAACTTTCAACGTCTTGTGATACGTTAAATGAGTCTTTCTTTAATTTTCGCTCTCGCTTAACTTTACTTTGACTCATTTCTTATAGGTTGGATCGCATCAAACACAGATTGTTAAATCTTTTCGTGTTTTCCTGCTCTGATACCAATTGAAAAGGCGAGGGTACCAAAATATACCTCAAGCTAAAACTTTTCCTTCCTATAAGTCCTTTCTCCGAAAGTGATTGTCTATGGACTGAGTCGACACAATACAACTAATCGGTTCACACTTCGTGTGATCGTCTATGGATACGAGATCGAGACAATACAACAACGAAGCACGTTTACTTGATACAAAGGTTCGGGCTTAACCAAACACAATGGGATTGCTTATCAAGTAAATAGGAATTAACGTTTGTGTAATTTACTTTAATTATAATAAAACAATTATAATGCGGAAATATAAAGTAAATGACACAAAAGATTTTGTTAACGAGGAAAACCGCAAATGCAGAAAAACCCCGGGACCTTGTCCAGAATTGAATACTCTCAGGATTAAGCCGCTATACAAAATAAACCAACTTCGTATAGTTGAGACCAAGCAACTAAACCTATAGTTCACCTAGTTCCGCCTGTATTCCCACGCATCCAACTTATGAATAAGTCACGTACTTGGAAAAATTCATTTGGTTCGTATTTCAAACAGTAAAGGAACAACAAATCTGTTTGGTATCAACTCTCTTCAACCAAGTGATATGAGTCGGACAAAGGCTCTTCTATTTATCTCAATAAACTCCTTCGTCGGGTCCTTAGATTTATCTTTATGTTCAATTACCCAAGGTAATCATAAGATTTTGCAATCAATAATTTTAATCACAAAGAACCGTATTGATGTCGATCTACTCAACTAATCAATCCAATCTACCACAAGGATGAACCTATTATAGTTGGATCCTCTTTTTATCGAAACAAGTATTGTGCACACCAAAGATTTATATAACCACGTCAGAAATCTTTAATCTCTTCTTTGTCTTCAAATATTCTTAGATCTTCAATAAACACCTACATACAACTACTTGAATCTCTTATGATCAATCACACACAGATGGGAGTCTTTTAACAATAGATTATCACAAGATCATCTTTAGAACTAACAACAATCTAAAGATCCATGTCGAAACTTCTTACTAGTTTGAGTGAATCTTATATCAGAAGAGAAGATTCTCAAGCATAAACAAACTAGGTGCAATCAAAGTTCAACCACCGTTAGTCAATCAAATCAATCAAAAACAAAAGATAAACCACAATTATCTAGTTTCCCACCAACGGTACTAATAGAGCTTCTCAATCCCAAAGAAGACTTTAAACTGGGCGGCCGTAAGAGATTTCTCCTAATTAGGTTACCCTCCTCTCTGAATAAGCGGCTTCACCAGTAACAGTACAACATAGGAAGTTTGCTATCACGAATTAGTTTGCTAGAAATGCAAACTTCAAGTATTTATATACAAGGAAGTTTGGACACCAAGGAATTTCCAAAACCGAAAATATTCTCAAGATATTCAATAATAATTTCCAAATTCGGTTTTCATAATTCCTGAGAATGCTATGTCCAAAATATTGATCGAAAATCTCCTTGGAAAATCTTTAACTAGTAAATGCACATTACTAATTCTTATTTTCCATATATAATTAAGAACCTTAATTAAAAGATTCTTAACTTATTTAATTTCGAACCTGGGATTTTCTTCCTTTTAGCTGTTAAGGAATATCTTTGAACAATAAAAGATACGCATAAACGCACGTGTTGAAAGTGTGTCGACATCCTTACTTTGTAACTTACTTTGTAAGTCCTCTTTCATACTTACACACTTGAAACCAATTTACCAAGCTTCCAAACAAGTTTAGAATTGGTTCATCTGACTTTCAAGAGCTATGTGATTGATCAAGAATACTCAATCACAAATCATGGGTTTAACGGTTCTACCAAAACAAGTTTCGGTTCTACCTCCATGTGAGTACTGTGCATAGTCACACTAGCTTCCCAAATTTCGGTTGACTAGGTACTAGGATCAGTTTCCCACATATACATGGTATCTAACTTATATGTGTTGCACATGTCCATAGGATCGGTTCCCCTTTCTGCTATAAACCTTGTTGCACCTCATACAAGGATCGATTCCCCTTTGTGATGTTTTGCACCTCTTACTAGGATCGGTTCCCCTTTACCCATATTTAGGTCTTACAAACTACACAAACTCGATCATAGCATCAGGTGATTACTTAAGATCGGTTTCACTAATAAAAGTCATACCAATACATAAGTCAGGCCTTATGTGAATAGTTTTACCAAGAACACAAACAAGTCATGAGCGGTTGTACTAATCACACATATTGGTTATTCATAAGATATGCAATGAATAACAATCCCAATAACGCCTGGCGATTTCCTTTTCGATTCACAAACCAAGTTCATGAACTTACTTCCTTAAAACACATGTAAAACATTGTTTCCTAGGATGAAATTCTCAACTCATACCCATATATAATCACAATAACATTCAAATGATTATGTCGATGTCTTATCTACAAAGTTTAATGGTTAAGAAATAAACCTCGTATTGTATTCCTTAATACTATGTCTATCTAGAGTGTTCATGCTTCTCAGTTTTGTTTTCAATATGCACGACTTGAAAGATACGTAAGGGAATGAAACAGTTCAAGTCCAATATCACTAACCTCGAGTGGAATGATGATGTTGTGGTTGTAGCTCCTTACTTCTTCACTTCTTCAAGTCTTCGCAATACTTGTAATGTCTCATATCCTAATACTTTCAAGCTAACCTATACGAAGTTGACTCTAGTACATTTAATCAAGCGACTCTTAAGTGAGTTTTGATTCACTAAAATATGACAACCAAACTTGACATACCAACGCTTGGTGGGTTCAACCGAGCTATGCTCTAACACTTTGAAAGAAACATCGTCACTTGACTTGGACGTATGCTCATGATCAAAGATCTTTAACTTCCCAACCAGAGTATTTCTGGATAGCGTATCCAGGTTATTTCCCTCAACAATGGCATGCTTCTTAGAATTATATCTAGATGGCAGCGATCTGAGAATTTTCATCACAATGTCCTTGTAGTTGCAGGAAATCCTACACTACACCCCTCACAAGATTTTATTAACATTCAACTCATTTTTGGATTAACAATCTTAATTTTATTGATGAATCTTTGAACAATCTTACAAGAAAAGGTAAAGAAATCAAGAATAACCACTGCTCTAGATTTTCTCTCTCCTATTTACTTGCTTCTCACTCAGAAAAGATCTCTCTTCTTTCTTTACAATTGAATGACTATTTATAGGGAAATATATAGTGGATGACAGCTAATCTGTCCTTTATTTTCAGATATGGTTTGCGACATTCTCGCAACCTTACAAATATTAATCTCGCACACTTCCTAATTTTTGCAAGTCCATCATATTTTTCTCATGATATAGTTGACGTCGTTTATTATGTCTTTTCTGAAATTGTTTTGCGACATTGTTGTGTTGTGTTGTGTTGTGTTGTGTTGCGTTGTTAATAATTTTGCTGAGGCATTATTGCTGCGAGATTATGATCCTACATCTTGCCTCTTCTCATATCTTCTCTACGAAGTAGAGAACGATGTGAGAAATGCCGCAGCTATCCATCACTTCATATTCTGCATTTGCCACACGTATCCTTTCTCCCATATGTTTCTTGACACGTCTTCTGTAACTGCTGCTTTTCAACTGCTCACGTCTTTTCGAATTAATTGTGTTTATCTTCTCGAAAATCTCCTCTATATATACTCTTATTACTCTCCCTTTTCTTCTTTTTTACTCTCTTTTTCATCTTCTCTGCAAATTCATCATTTTCTCCGTAAATTCCTCTGCTGTAATTTTTCTTCTATCTTCCTTCTTCAATCTTCTTAATTCTTCGTCCATTCCCATACTATTTATTCAGATATGCCTCCAAGTGGTCAAAAACATGAGAAACCTTAAAGGATATTCAAAAAGATCTTGCCGAGAAAGGTTTCACACTTTCTACCATTCTTGGTGAAAGTTCCAAGTCAATTCTTTCTATCAAAATTTTCTCTGATCAACATTGTGATGATCAATCAATTATAGTTTTGCCGGGTCAAATTATCGCAGGTCTCCCCATTCCTCTTTATGACCCAGATATTCCTCTGTTCTATGAAATTCTCGCTCACTCGGGATTTTCGCGAGCTATCTTCCAATTGAGTGGGGATTGCATCCGTATGATATTGGAGTTTGCTAATGGCGGTGCTGGTAAAGGATCTCTTTATCCTAAAGAGATTAGGGATCCTAAATTCGCAGACTTGGAGATAGTCGCTGAGAAGTACACAGTAGCGAATTTCTTCGAAAATTATGAACTAATATCTATGAAGAAGGAGAACACTCGCTGGGGTGTTCGCTTGAAAAGGAAGTATATTATTGCTGAAGATAAAATGCTCATGCATGACATTGGTTGGCACTCTGGAATAAATAAAACCCCTCGCCAATCCAAAGATGATAAATGACGTGTCTTCCCCTTGATGCTGAAAGGACCCTATATTGCTGGTTCTAATGTCATTCCTGCGAATCTCACCGCTTATCGACCCTGGGTATTATCTTGGCCTGATAAAGTGAAAGAGGTATACTTCTTCCAATTTCTCCCACTTTATGTTTCTCTATTTATCTTTACTCTTGTGTTCGCTGATTCTTGCGACATTCTACAGATCCAGAAACTGAAAGATAGCTACCGTAGGACTGGGAAAGCCAATACCTTACTAGCTCTTCGCTCATACACAGATGAGGTAAGAAATATTCTTTCATGATTTTAAACAATATATTGTTTCCTCTATTTCTTATCTTTATTTGTGTGTGAAGGTTATTGCTGAAGTAGAAGAACCCACCAAAGCTGCGACGGCTGGTGATAAGGGTAAAGATATTCTTCGCAAAGGAAAATCATCTGCATCCTCTTCAAAGAAAAGAAAGATAAGGAATTCTCCTCCTAATTCAAATGTTCATTTCTCTGATGGTTCTAAAGATGATGAAGACAACAAAGATGATGATGACGACTCTGATGCAAATAAAGATTCTCCACTTGAATCCTCTATGGCACAGTTATCTGGTATCTTCTCTGATTCTTGGCAAGGGATGGGAGATAATTGCCTCGCCAGTATATGCAAAGCTCTCGCAACTATTTGCGATACTCCTTTGTTGGATGGTGATAGTTCTCCTCGTGGAGTCTCCAGATCAGTGACTCCTAGTTTCCTAAATTCCCTCAATAGTTTGGTATTCCTTCGTCTTTTTACTTCTTCATTATTGTGACTCAAAATTTCTTTTTGTTTTAATTATTTTTTGTATTTTCTTCGCAGGCTGGAAAAGCTTCTTTCGATGTTGCCTCAGATTTGGAGAGGAAACGCGAAATTCTTGAAAATAAGAATCTTCAATTTCGTACGAAGAATGAAGAACTGGAAACTGAAGCTAAAGGTCTTCGTGAGAAGAACGAACAATTAGAAGCTGAAGTTAAAGATCTTCGCGAGAAGAACAAACAACTGGAAATCAACACTTCTTCGCAAAGGAACAAAATTTCTACTCTTCAAAAAGCTAATGATCAGCTCTATGGTATGCAATTTTTCTCCTTTCCTTTCATTCATTCATCCTATTGTCTTATCTTATTTGATTAATAATTTTTGCAGACATTTATGGTCTTTCTGATGAAGCCATTCTTCTTCGTTCATTTCCCGATGCCCTAGATAATGACACTCTTCTTGAACATCTTAATAAATCTTTGAATAGTTTCTCTAATGATAAAATTTCATCTCTGTCTTTGAATGAACTTAAATCCAAATTTCGCCTCTTAGAGATTGATCATAGATCTAGTTTAGGTTTAGCCAACCAATTTAAACGTTTTTATCTCAATTCTAAAGAGAAGATCAATGAATTAAGAACCAAGATTAGCAAACTTATAGATGATAAAGATCGTATCTCTGATCAAGGTGTTAAGGCTTTGGCGAAATTCCAAGAGACTCTTCTTGAGGTTCAACTTGAACGAGATGAAGCCAATCGTCAAAATGTTGTGCTTAGCGAGAGAGAAAACCAAGTTCGCTCTCGTCTTCTCATAAATAGTGATGATGAGTTCGCTTGGGCCGCGACAATCTTGGATAACGCCAAAAAAGATTTAGGTGTAAATGTTAGTCTCCAAGTTGAGCATACATCCTTGATTAGAGATATGATTTCTGAGAGAGAAAGTCATTAACTGTTTTCCTTTATTAATCTTTGGTTTTTCACGAGTTTTTATCAAGTTACTGATTAACTGCTATATGCTTCGCAGGATCTGAAAGTAGATGTCGCCAAAGAGTTGAGGAACTTGAAGATGAAAAAGAGGAACTCGCAAAGAATCTTTCTTCTCGCAACGACAAATATTCTAGATTAAAGAATCAAACCAAGATCACTGTTGCAAACTTTAAGAACGACGCTCTTCATTTTCGCAATCAAACTATTCAAATGGTTTGTGATGACCATAGTATTCCTCACTCTGATTATCCTTGTCTCTTGGAGGAGATCCCAAAGAACATTCCTAGTCTGACCATCTATGATAGCGAAGCTGATGATGAAGAATCTGATGGTGATGAAGGTTCTGATGGAGATAAAGATTCTGATGCAGACGAAGAAGAGAATAAATCTGATGAAGATGATGAAAGATCAACTAAGAAGTAGTCTTTGTTTCTTTTTTTGATCTTCTGTAATACTTGTACATTTATTCCTTCTTTTTGTATATTTGCGAATTCTTTTAGTTCCCCATATTCCTTAATATATGAGTTTCTTTCATTTCGACCTTCATTCATTAAAACAATTCTTCCTTGCAATACGGTTAATCAACATAATCATTAATTTTTGAATTTTTGTGTAAATCTATCATGTGGAGACAAATAACATTTTCTAATTTCATTCATTCCCATACTTGCCTCTGTTATTTGTATCCAAATGAGAGATTTTGCAGATTTTTCTTATTTTGTGCCTCAAATTCGCAGTTGGTTATGTATAATTTCGCAATCATATGCGAAGTGAATTTTGATTCTTTTCAAAATCTCATTGCCGTGTGGTCTTATTTTTCCTTCCTAGTTAAAGGTCTTATTATGCCACCTCTTGTCATTGCGACAAAATCGCAGGACGTCCTTGCACTTTCATGCAAAAAACCATTGATCTTGCCTTAACTTTTTTCTTTGTATTATTGCCTCTCCAGGATAGTTGCGACAATATGACAGGTTTAAATTTCTTGCGAAAATAAAGCCCCATGACATTGTCGTCTTGCGACGAAATCGCAGGACGTCCCTGCACTTTCATGCAAAAACCCATTGATCTAGTCTTATCTTTCTCTTTAGTATTATTGCCTCTTCAGGATTGTCGCACAAATATGACAAGCCTTAATACCCTTGCGAGTAAATAGCCTCATGACATTTGCGTCTTAAGACACTTATCAGCTCCCTAATGGAGGGTGCAGCCCTTATTTCCCCCTGGTTACCCCTTCAAGGAGGCGTACCTCTACCATACAAGGTTGGCTCCTCCCATCGGGTCTTAACAACAACCAGTTATTTTCGCAGCCTCTTATCCCTTTTACCTATAGGGTTTATGGTTATGAGACTGCACCCTAAGTGGGGTTTTTCTTCGGGCCGAGTGGAGTATAAGCCAAGACTTTTCAAGAATGGCAAGGTACGCTCCAGACGCCCCTGGCACTCTTGACTCAACCGTGTACCTTGGCGCCTTGGTCAGATTCTGCACTCATTGGGAGAGTCCTTATTACCTTAGTCTCCCAACCTAAGTCATATGCTTAAGCTGAGAATCCAATGTGCCTCTCCCGGATGGGCTTTATTGACCCCAAATCTCCATGACTCAGGTTCCGGCGGCGGTGTAGCCTTTCCCTGAGCCATGCAACAGGTACCCCCTTATATGACGTACTTTAGGTCTTACATTTGCCTCTTGCAAAATTGTATTTGCGAACTTGGGTGTACGTCATAAAGGTTCGCCCCTTTCTCTTTTGTCATTGTTCTCTGATTGTCTTTTGTAGAATTCATTATCTCTGCGAGATTCTCGCACATCATCATATCGTATTTGCACTTCTCAATCTCATTTTCATCATTCAGTAAAATGTTTTTGTGAGAATTTTATTTGTTGCGAGAGTGTCGCAACAAATCAATCATTCATACACTTCTTATTTTTATTACCTTTGACATTCTCTGCTTCTTTGTTATTTTCTGCTACTGCTTCCTTGGTAGTGGTATGTTCACCATTTTTTATTCTGAGCTAGCATTAGTTTCGCAACATTTCTTCTTCTTTTCGTTCGATTGCATCCACCATCAATCTCTCACTTATTTGTGTCTCTTCGATTTTGTGTCGCCAACTTTCCTTCTTGTTTGCTCTTCCTTCGCAGGATTCTACCTCAGTTTTGTAACATTTCTTTCCTTCAACCTAATCTCCTTTTATGATTCCTACATCGCTGGGGTGAGGGAATTTGATGCACTGGTGGAAAGTTTAAGCTACACCTAGAATACCATGTAGCCAAGGTCGACCAATTAATGCATTGTAGGGTGACTCTACGTCAACAACACATAACAAGATTTCAGAAGATATTCCCTTCAATGGAATTCGCATAGTAACCTCTCCTTTAGGCTTGTTGGCAGTACCATTAAAACCATATATCTTATATGTTGATGGTATAAGATCATCATCTCTCCCTCCCATGGTTTTATAAGTATGATAGAATAAGATGTTCACAGAGCTTCCGGTATCGATTAGAATCCTATTATTATTGCCCATGAGTCTTCAGCTTCATCATCTTCATCTTCTTTCGGTTTTGGATTAATTTCTAATTTTACCACCAATGGATTGTCATGTACCTCTCCACCTTCGGGACTTCTTCTGCGGTAAAAGAAATAGTCTGCTTCTGCCATTCCTCTAGTGGCGAGATTTTCGCAATGTTCATAATTTCTCTTCCATCATGTCTCTTGCGAACACTCTACTCAAAACATTGTCATGAAAATCTTCAATTGTCTTGTATGAATGTACGATAGAGTGACAGAATAGATTCTTTGCTTTTGCACCAACTTCTACGAAGAACGTTTCCTTCTCTTTCACCGTGTTTACTCTGTGATGCTCTGGTGGTGGTGGTAGTAATGGTTGAGATTGTGGGTGCCTACTACCAGAAAGTGGTTTAGTTTTCCTTGATCTATCATTCTCAGAATAATTCTCTTTATATTTCTGCAATCATTTGTAGTATGTCCGTGAAAATGATGATAAGAACAGAACTCATGACTTCTGCGGCTTTGAGGTGGTTCCGTTCCCATGTTCCATGGTGTTGGTATATTCTCCATCAAAATTATAGCTTCCCATATTTTCTCCACACTTGCATTCAGAGGGGCATCTTGATTTCTTCCCATACTACTTGTGACCTCCTTGTCCTCTATTATAATTTTGTCTTTGACCTCCATAAGTTTCTTGCGGCTGATCAAGTCTTTGAATCTTATTATTTCCACCACGATTGTAGAAATTTCTTTTCTTTCATACTCCTCTTGATCTCGGCTTCCCATAGCCACCAGTTTCTGTTGATTGTTGCCCGTAACCTTTTCTTGTTGTACTTGCGAAGTGCTCGCCACTGTGTTTATTAGTTTAGGTAATAAGCTTGCATTCGCTGCTTGTGAATTGGTGTTCGCAACTGGGTATGATTCCATTTCATTTTCCTTTCCTCTAGAGCAATATACTCTTCCTGAAGTTCTCGCAGTTCAGTCATTGTGATTGTATTCTTGACTCTGAAAATTTGGATATACAATAGATTGGTTGCGAACATAGCATTGATAAATGATAAGATAAGATATCTCTCATCCACACGGCCAGCCATTTCACTACACATAGTCTCCACCTTTTAGTTAGGTGCTTCAAACTTTCGCCAATCCTTTGTTTTAATCCAAACACATCTTCAATACCAGGTCGCGAAGAATTGTTACTTATATATGCCCCCAAGAATGTGGTCTGCAAATGATTGAAAGATGTTATTGTATTTTTTGGTAGACCTTCGAACCATTTTAACGCCTCTCCTGTTAGACTGGATGCAAAATACTTGCACAATACGACATCATGATTTTCCCACTGCAACATGCACCTCACGTAGGCTTTAATGTGTTGAATTGCACAAGTTGTTCCATCAAAAATGTTGGTTAATGCGGGCAAATTGCATTTCGGAGGTATTCCTCCTAGTTGTACTTCTCTTGTAAATGGAGTTTTCGCAGCTTCTTCTATAGCTTCATCTAATTGTCTTCTGCCTACTTCTCCTCTATTATTTAGCATTCCTCTCATTTCTTCCAATTCTTTTAAGATTTGTTCATTTACGCCTGAATTTTGATCCATTGGTCTTTTAATTTCGCTCCCTTCTTCTGCGTTCATGTCTTTCTTCTCTCGCGAAATTTTGCATTTCTTCTTCATCATCCTCATCTCGTCTTCTCCTGCGATTCTCTTCCTCATCTCTATCTTGAATTCGCATATGATGATGTCTCTCATTTTCCCCTCCATGATTTTGTTCATTTCTTATCAATTCCATTCGTGTCTTTCAGCCCTCCTTGTACTCTATCATACTCTTCATTGAGATTACCGTTATTCCGGTTTTGTGTACGCCTTCTTTCTCGATTGTCATGATTGTTCTGGCGAATCCTCCTGAAGCTCTTGTTCTTCCATTTCGCTCTCAATCTTTCACGTTCGCAAGTTAAACGTGCTTGTTCAGCATAGTGTCTT
This sequence comes from Papaver somniferum, assembly GCF_003573695.1. Taxonomy (NCBI): domain Eukaryota; kingdom Viridiplantae; phylum Streptophyta; class Magnoliopsida; order Ranunculales; family Papaveraceae; genus Papaver; species Papaver somniferum. The sequence goes on from NC_039358.1 coordinate 57,198,978, forward strand.
TCAATTTCTTCTTCAATCGTTTGTTGATTTCTTTGAGTTCTCTCTCATGTAAAATTCTCCTTCCTTCCTCTCGATTCCCTTCGCCATCTTGATTATTTCGTCCCTGACGTTGTTTCGATTTCTATTTCATCAAAAGTTTCATTTTGTGGAACGTAACGATCATCAGTCCTTTCTCTACTTCGCGATGTTCTTCATTAGGATTTTATTTCTTCTCGAATATTATTTCCAGCATTAACTGTGGATGTGTTTCGCCTCATCTCTCTTCTAGTCGATCTTGAATACATCTTGTAGTACTTCTCGATCTTCTACTCTGTAGTCTCATATTTTCCATCCTCAATTCGTGATTTTGCCTTGTTAGATTTGCACGTCTTCTGTCTCAGCTCTTCTTTCTTCATGCATTCTTCGTCTCAACATCTAACTGCTCCAATTTCCTCATCTCATGAATTATTCCTTCAACTATTTCTGTCCTCCCTATGTTTGTCTATTTCTCGTTTGCTTCTTCTTTTTATCTGCTGAATTTGATCGCCAAGTATGTATGCTCACTCTATCATAATCCATAGTTCTATTTTGTACCGGTGTTTGTTGAACTGGTTGTTGAATTTGATTTTCTCCATCATTTCTTATTCTAGTAGATTCTCCTTTTCACTTCTCTCCCTTCCAGCAAGTCTTTTACTTCTTCTTCTAGCGTTGTTGGTTGTTCGATATATTCTCCTTCTAGCCATTTCTTCAATACTAATGAATTGTAAGAGATTCCGTAAAATTCTTCACCAGTTATTCTAATTTCCCACAAATCAGAATATTAATCTTCAACCTTTTCTAGGATGATCTTCAATCTTCGTCCCTGTTTCTAGCGCCATTATGTAGTTGCAGGAAATCCTACACTACACCCCTCACAAGATTTCATTAACATTCAACTCATTTTTGGATTAACAATCTTAATTTTATTGATGAATCTTTGAAAAATCTTACAAGAAAAGATAAATGAATCAAGAATAACCACTGCTCTATATTTTCTCTCTCCTATTTACTTGCTTCTCACTCAGAAAATATCTCTCTTATTTCTTTACAATTGAATGACTATTTATAGGGAAATATATAGTGGATGACAGCTAATCTGTCCTTTATTTTCGGATATGGTTTGCAACATTCTCGCAACCTTACAAATATTAATCTCGCACACTTCCTAATTTTCGCAAGTCCATCATATTTTTCTCATGATTTAGCTGATGTCGTTTATTATGTCTTTTCTAAAAAAATTTTGCGACATTGTTGTGTTGCGTTGTTAATAATTTCGATGAGGCATTATTGCTGCGAGATTCTGATCCTACAGTCCTTTTCAGAAATAGTCTTACCCAATGCAAAAAAAGCATTAACAGTTTCAGACACTTTGTGATTAAACTCATCACATGAATCTTCATCTGTCATAAGAAGGTTTTCCCAATCGGAATTTAGGTTTTGAAGCCTGGCTTCCTTTTCACTGGTATTCCCTTCAAATACGGTTTCTAAGATATCCCACGCATCTTTAGACCGAGTGAAATTAGACACATGGTGCTGAAGATTAGGGGTAATGACATGTATGATGGCATTTAAACCGTCGGAGTTTTTCTTGGCAGCAAGTATCTCTGCAGCATCGTATTCGCCAATATTCTTTGGAACAGTAGCGTTACCTGTTGCCACAACGGGAGAATCATAGCCATTAACTACATATACCCATGATTGAAAATCATGCGATTGAAGAAAAGCTTGCATAGCAATTTTCCACCATAAGTAATTTGAGTCATCGAAGACTGGTGGTACGTTAATTGAGATAGCACCTCTGTCCATAGAGTCAGATTGCTACAAACACATACTTGTAAGGTCTTTAAACGTGTTTGCCTGCTCTGATACCAATTGAAAAAGCGGGGGTCTAACAACCACACCCAATATTTCAATTAGCAATCTGTATGGACTAACTCTAATATACTTCCAAGAGAATCAACTAGACAGTCAGACTCAATCTTCAAAAAGATATATCAAGGAGTTAATGAAAAAGCGGGGGTCTAACAACCTCACCCAATATTTCTATTATCAATCTGTATGTACAAACTCCAATATACTTTCAAGAACATCAACTAGACTCAATCTTAATAAAGTATATCAAAGAGTTATATCTCTCTTTCTTGATTCAATTATTTCTCAAGCAAATAGAAATCTGCAAGTCTAATTGAATACAAGAGAAATCACTTGAACGGTACCAAAGACCAATGTTCAAGGATCAATCAATTTCAATCAACAACCAAAGGTCGGATTTCCAATTTATTGATTCAAACGCACAACCTGTGATATTTCAATTATATAACAAAATATAATGCGGAATAGAAATAACACAGACACCAGAATTTTGTTAACGAGGAAACCGAAAATGCAGAAAACCCCCGGGACCTAGTCCAGATTGAAATCCACACTGCATTAAGCCGCAAGAGATACTAGCCTACTACAAACTAACTTCGGTCTGGACTGTAGTTGAACCCCAATCAATCTCACACTGATTCAAGGTACAGTTGCGCTCCTTACGTCTCTGATCCAAGTAAGATACTACACACTTGATTCCCTTAGCTGATCTCACCCACAACTAAGAGTTGCTACGACCCAAAGTCGAAGATTTTAATAAACAAATCTGTATCACACAGAAAAGTCTACAGAATAGATAAATATGTCTCCCATAGATAAACCTACAAGTTTTGTTCCGTATTTTGATAAATCAAGGTGAACATGAACCAATTGATACCCTAGACTTATACTCCCGAAGAACAACCTAGTATTATCAATCACCTCACAATAATCTTAATAGACGCGGCGAAATAAGATATTGTGGAATCACAAATGATGAGACGAAGATGTTTGTGACTACTTTTGTATCTTGCCTATCGGAGATATAAATCTCAAGACAATTGTTACGATTGTACTCAAAACGATAGAATCAGCAAGATCAGATCACACAACTACGAGAAAGTAGTATCGGTCTGGCTTTCAATAAAGTCTTTAAGTCGTTAACCTGGTTTTTAATAAGAAACCAAAGGTTAAAGGAGAATCGACTCTAGCTAATACAACTAGTATCACACAGGAGGTGTGGGGATTAGGTTTCCCAGTTGCTAGAGTTCTCCCTTATATAATCTTTCAAATCAGGGTTTTCAATCAATGTTAGCTTGGAAACAAAGCATTCAATATTCACCGTCAGATGAAAACCTGATTAGATTCAAGCTAATATCTTTCAAATATTGGATCGAAAACTTAGCTTGTTACACACAAATGAAATGTACTATTTTGGGTTTATGTAACCGTACCCAAACATGAACATTTGTTGGTTCAACAATAGTTAACCAAATGGTTAGCCATATGAGCACTTTCATATCAACCATATTCTTCTTCACCATAACTATTTCAAATGAACTAGTTAGAGAGTTGTTCAGTTGCAATAAAATCTTATGTAAGTACACAAGATACAATCGAAGAAAAAACGATTTGATTCACTCGAATCGATCATAAAATTTATAGCCACGGTTTGCAATTTGCATCCCTTAGTTAATATAGATAAGTTCACAAACAATCGTCTTTTGATATAACCATCTTAAGTTCGAAGACTTAGTTCGCAGACTTAAGTTCCCGGAAGGAGTTCTCAAACTCCAGCAGATTTTCTCGGGTCGAGAACTTCCGCCAGTTCGCGGACTGGGTTAGCGGACTGAGTTCACGGACTGAGTTCACGGCTCTTGTTCCGGTTCTCTTGAACAACAAAGTTCGCAAACTTCGGTTCAAGGAAAATGGACTTATACATATATGTGTTGCCACACAATGCTTATATCCATCATTGGTTATATGATCTAAACTCTCATTTCAATCATTGAAACATTCTTAGAGGACGTTACATAGTTGTTATTCACAAACAATTTTTCGTCAAAGCCATTTTCAAAGTGATTGAAACATAACATGACTTTCGTCACTAGGTAAAGATGAACTTGGCCAAAGTGAAAGCTTACCAACACATATTTCGAGAAATAGATAAGCGAGATAAATTCGGCTCGAAATAGCAAATGTGTATAATCAAAGTCTATATAGCAAAACGACTTTTGTCTCAAGATAGGAGATAGAGTAGATAGCCTTTTGAGTGATAGATAAGTTCAAGTCTCCACATATCTTTTAGTCGATGAAGTTCCACCAGTTTCTTGAGTAGTCCTTCGTCTTGTATGATGATTGCCATGGAGTTCTTGAGCTCAACTACACTTTATATCCTAATCCGAGACTTAGCTATAGTAGACTAGAAATAAAGACTTATAGTTTTGATCACTAACATTGACAAACATGCTTGAGATAGCAACGCATGCGTGTTCGACCGAGCAAATGCCCTAACAATCTTTGTCAATTTTAGTGACAAAACTATCAATACATATGGAATACAAAAAATAAATGAATTAACTTTTGCAGCTCCTATTTCACATGCCTAATCTTCAACATTACTCGCAATCTTCGTCACTTCCAAGTACTCCAATGATCCCAAAGGTTGTAAGTTCAGCATCATCGTTGTTGAAAATCCGTAGCTATAACAACGAGAAAACAAGAGTTCCCAATCATTGTTATACAGTGTCATAGTATCATTATACAGTATCAAAGTTCAATTGTATCACAACTTCGACAATAATACTATGGTGATATGTATCACTACCCCTTAGTCAATACTCCATATCACATGGAAACCACTCCCCCTTACATAATGATCTGAAAACCATAGGTATTTTTAGTGTGAACTACATATTAATTCTCCCCCTTTTTGTCAATAAAATTGGCAAAGGTACGAAAACGGGATCCTAATGAAATTTCCGAAAGAGACATTTCATGACCAAAAGAAAGCACATATCATCTTATTTATATGCAATCATATAGCTGAAGCTAAGTGCATTCATCAAGGAGTTTATAAAGATACAAGATAACCCCTATAATATTCCACAGCCGCACTCCCCACAAAGATTTGGCAATTAAGCACAAGTTCAATTAAGAACTCTCCCCCATATAATGTCATTCCCGAAAGAACAACAAGAGCGATCTTAATTTCAAAAAGAAAAGAAGGATTTCTTTGGACATAACAAATCACATACAAGTATGAATTTGAATCCAAAATACTCAACTAAATTAACCACAAGAGAATCCATGATTAATTTAATCGGAAATGCTCAACATAAGTGAACTTATGGAGACTCAAAAATACTCAATTAGATTAATCACAAGAGAACCCATAATTAATATAATCGGAATACACAACCAAATTAACCACAAAGAGTAATCAATTTAATTGTTCATGCTTGACATAAAGTACCTCACGGAGCAACAACTAAGCTGTGAATAACTCAGTCGATTGTGCTCAACATAAGACACTTTATGGAACAATACAATATATGCACAAAAAATTGTAGACCAGAGGTCGACCAAATACTGTGGAATAATCAAGGATTCATTCAATTTTTCATCACCATTTGCACAATGACATACAATAGACAAAATCCTTGTCAACAAAAGTTCATCCTATCTTTCATCAATAATGACACAATAGGCTTCAAACTTTTGTATTGTCAAAAGTTCATTCATTCTTTTATCATTACATGCATATCTACATACGAAAGACTTAACTTTTGATAAGGTATGGAACAATCATAGTTCACGGACGCAAACACACATATCCCATAACAAATTGCAATATATAACACCATAAAGATTAATACTGCAAAAACAATCTTTGCCATTTGGAGATAGAATCAATCTTTTTCACACGGATTTACACCAAGAGTGGTTACCAAAGGCGTATAAAAAGATTTTCTTAACAAAGAAGAACATACAAAGTTATTAAAGACCATGTATCATAGTTCACATAAGACGATTGTGAACATTCAAGAATCTCATAGCAATGCGTACTACTGCCTATTCTTGAAATTTCTTCTTTGTGATTCACTAACATCGTTCTTGTAAAAGCTAAAAATGAGCTTATAAGAGAATTACTCCAAGAATCCAAGTGCCCAAGTCCAACAAAAGTAAAACAAGTGCGACGGAACAGAGCAAATTAATCAAAAACACGATACGGGACAAAAACCAACCTCAAGTAATTCAAATTTAGTATTTCTCATCTCCATTTTGAAGAGAATTCAAATAGGAAGAGAATGCAAAAAGAATGAGATCATTCCGAGTTCGGACGAAGAAGTTACGACCAAAACAAATTTACCGAATATCGACGCCAAGTATGCACACGAGTTTGCAAACGAATTTTTGTATCCTGGAGCAGTATGCAAACGGGTATGCGTACTTAAACCCCTGTATTTTGATTTTAAATGATGTTATGCATACCTGGTATGTATACCATGTAGTCCAAACATCCCGAACTATTATTTTCAAACCTAAACATTTAAGAACCTTAAACACATATCAAGTTAGGTAGAAATGATCGATAAGAAAGGTATGTGGATCATAATAAGTTCTCTAAGGAAATAAAAACACAAATCTTGCTCAAGTTTATAGACATACCTTTTTAGAAGAATCCGGTTGAATTCTACAGCCTTACCGAACATAATTTGTGCGCCCCAATTTTCTTGCTTCCCTCAACGTATACATAACATGGCATTCCTTGGTGAGGATGCACTTACAACACACTCAAGCTGTGTTGAGGTGAACAATGTTTTTCTCACCACAAGTGACTTTTGGATTATTATGAAAGAGATCGCTTTTAGAAGCTTTCACATCCAAATCCATCTTTCCAAAGAACTCTTTAAGTTCCAACATCATGGATACTGCCTTCTTCATAGTCATGGAATTTTTTGGAAGATCATTCCTTTTCACACTCAAAGCATCATTGACTTTCTTTGGAACCCACTTTTGAGTGTGTTTAGGAACAACCGGAACCTTCTTCACATTACTCTCGTCAAGATTTCTCGCAAGAGAATTGGATTGACTATTCTTTTGCAAGTTAGTCTTTCTCCAATCGGGAGCATCGGATTTTGTCTTTGTTTTTACAAAGTTATCCTTTTGATAACCATTACGATTGTGAAAAGGCTTCGTATGATGTTTATATGCAACTCTAGGTTTATCACAACAATGATTCCTTTGCCTAAAGGTTGGAAAGTTACAACCTGTAACGTTAAGGGGATTAGTCTTAACATATGATCTTGGTTTAACAACTTCTTGTGATGCCAAAAAAAGAACATCATGAATTTTCTCATTCCTTATACGGAAACGACATCTCCTTTCCAGGTGACCTTTATTTCCGAAATAGTGGCAAACATAAGGAATGTTCTTACCTCGATCTGTATGTGTTGTCTTTGGAGGTTGATATATATTGATCTTTCGAACCTTAATTGCTGGTGAAGGTATTTCACTTTTGCCATCAGTGGAAACCTTTTGTTGAGAAGAATCACTAGCCTTGACAAATTTTACCTCTTTGCTAATACTTGGAGCATCTATTCCCTTATAGCCCAATCCTCGTGTATCACGATGATTTTTACTTGATCCTAGTATAGTGGTTAATTTGCTTGAAATAGTATTGAACTTTTTCAAGTCATCTTCCAACATATTGATTTTATCAAGAGCAGCAGCTAAATCAGCCTCAAGGCATTTTTCTCGAGCGAGACAATCACTTTCTCTATCATCAAAACTAATTTGTTGAGAGTTAGACCTTGCTTCAGATTCTGCAAGTTTCTCTTCCAACAAAAAGTACTTTTGATAAATATTATCACATTCAAGTGACTTTATACGTAGGTTTTCCTCAGAATCCTTGAGGATCAATTCGTTAGAACGATTCGAAAAATAAACAACTGCGTAACATCTTCTAAATTTCTTGTTTTCTCGATAGAGAGGAGTCAGAAGAGGTGAGACATGAGAAGTTGTAATCTTCTTCATATTCCACGAATCCAAAAACTTAACATACTCTGAGACTTCCTCATCAACATCTCTGTCAATATCTGAATCACCTTCATCAGAAAGTTCATCCAACTGTTCTTCTAGGAGAGTTTCCCAATCAACAGTTTTTACATCAAGAGAATGTTTAGATATTGACTTAGATGTGATAGTTCTCTCAGATGAATCCAAGTTTTTAGAATCATATGTTAATTTCTGAACTGGTGTTGCGTTGTCAGAGATATCCTCATTGTCCATAGAGTCAGATCGCTACAAACACAAACTTATAAGGTCTTGAACGTGTTTGCCTGCTCTGATACGAATTGAATAAGCGGGGGTCTAACAACCTCACCCAATATTTCGATTAGCAATCTGTATGGACAAACTCCAATATACTTTCAAGAGAATCTACTAGACTCAATCTTAATAAAGTATATCAAAGAGTTATATCTATCTTTCTTGATTCAATTCTTTCTCAAGCGAATAGAAATATGCGAGTCTAATTGAATATAAGAGAAATCACTTGAACGGTACCAAAGACCAATGTTCAAGGATCAATCAATTTCCATCAACAACCAAAGGTCGGATTTCCAATTGGTTGATTTAAACGCACAACCTGTGATATTTCAATTATATAACAAAATATAATGCGGAATAGAAATAATACAGTCATCAGAATTTTGTTAACGAGGAAACCACAAATGCAAAAAAACCCCAGGACCTAGTCCAGATTGAACACCACATTGTATTAAGCCGCTACAGACACTAGCCTACTACAAACTAACTTCGGTCTGGACTGTAGTTGAACCCCAATCGATCTCACACTGATTCAAGGTACAGTTGCGCTCCTTACATCTCTAATCCCAGCAGGATACTACAAACTTGATTCCCTTAGCCGATCTCACCCACAACTAAGAGTTGCTACGACCCAAAGTCAAAGACTTTAATAAACAAATCCGTATCACACAGAAAAGTCTACAGAATAGATAAATCTGTCTCCCACAGATAAACCTACAAGTTTTGTTCCGTCTTTTGATAAATCAAGGTGAACAGGAATCAATTGATAACCCAGACTTATATTCCCGAAGAACAGCCTAGTATTATCAATAACCTCACAATAATATTAATCGACGCGGCGAAAAAAGATATTGTGGAATCACAAACGACGAGACGAAGATGTTTGTGACTACTTTTCTATCTTTCCTATCGGAGATATAAATCTCAAGCCAATCATTACGATTGTACTCAAAATGATAGAATAAGCAAGATCGGATCACACAACTACGAGAAAGTAGTATCAGTATGGCTTCACAATCCCAATGAAGTCTTTAAGTCGTTAACCTGGTTTTTAAGAAGAAACCAAAGGTTAAAGGAGAATCGACTCTAGCTAATACAACTAGTATCACACAGAAGGTGTGGGAATTAAGTTTCCCAGTTTCTAGAGTTCTCCCTTATATAGTCTTTCAAATCAGGGTTTGCAATCAATGTTAGCTTGGTAACAAAGCATTCAATATTCACCGTTAGATGAAAACCTAATTAGATTCAAGCTAATATCTTTCAACCGTTGGATCGAAAACTTAGCTTGTTACACACAAATGAAATGTACTATTTTGGGTTTATGTAACCGTACCCAAACATGAACATTTGTTGGTTCAACAATAGTTAACCAAATGGTTAGCCATATGATCACTTTCATATCAACCATATTCTTCTTCACCATAACTAGTTCAAATGACTCAAATGAACTAGTTAGATAGTTGTTCAATTGCAAGGAAATCTTATGTAACTACACAAGACACAACCGAAGAAAAAACGATTTGATTCACTCGAATCGATTCATGAACTTTATAGCCACGGTTTGAAATTTGCATCCCTTAGTTAATATAGATAAGTTCATAGACAATCGTATTTAGATGTAACCAGCTTAAGTTCGCAGACTTAGTTCGCGGACTTAAGTTCCCGAGAGGAGTTCTCAAACTCTAGCATATTTTCTCGGGTCGAGAACTTCCGCCTGTTCGCAGACTGGGTTCGCGGACTGAGTTCACGGCTCTTGTTCCGGTTCTCTTGATCAACAAAGTTCGCAAACTTCGGTTCAAGGAAAAAGGACTTATACATATATGTGTTTCCACACAGTGCTTATATCCATTATTGGTTATATAATCTAAACTCTCATTTCAATCATTGAAACATTCTTAGAGGATGTTATATAGTTGTTATTCACAAACCATTTTTCGTCAAAGCCATTTTCAAAGTGATTGAAACATAACATGACTTTCGTCACTAGGTAAAGATGAACTTGGCCAAAGCGAAAGCTTACCAACACATATTTCGATAAATATATAGGCGAGATAAACTCGTCTCGAAATAGCAAATGTGTATAATCAAAGTCTATATAGCAAAACGACTTTTGTCTCAGGATAGAAGATAGAGGAGATAGAGTTTTGAGTGATAGATAAGTTCAAGTATCCGCATACCTTTTAGTCGATGAAGTTCCACCAGTTCCTTGAGTAGTCCTTCATCTTGTATGATGATTGTCATGGAGTTCTTGAGCTCAAATACATTTTTTATCCTAGTCCGAGACTTAGCTATAGTAGACTAGAAATCAAGACTTATAGTTTTGATCACTAACATTGACAAACATGCTTGAGATAGAAACGCATGCGAGTTCGACCGAACAATGCTCTAACAGTTAATTATCTCAATCTCTAATTCAATCTGCAATCGGAAAATAGAAATCTGCGAGTTCGATTGAATATAAGAGATATAAACTTGGATGGTACCAAAGACCAATATCAAAGTGTTGATGGTGGTTTTTAGCTTAGGGTTAAAATCGTAAAAACTTGCATCTGATGTGATGTCACTCTGCAAGGAAGCGGTGCTGCGAGTACTAACCTCTCCACCGACATATTTATTGAGCCGCTCAATATGCTTTTATCCATAACACTTTGTAAATTTCGGCACCTCGCCAATACAAGATCCACTGAGTACTTTCCTATGATAAGTTCCCCAACAGAACCCTTAAATCGGTATAGCATGACGGATTATTTTCACTCGCAGCGGAGTAGCATGAACCTCCAAGTACCAAAGTTAAGGCCATCACACAAAATGCTTAGACGGAAAGCACACTGCATTCTGTAGATAAGGATTTTTGTGTGGCAGCATGCAAAATCCAGCCAATTATTGTGATAACTCACAAAGAACTCATAAACCCGACTAATTTGCAAAATTAGGGTTTTGCGCCCCGCGCAGTATACTAGACCCCGTTGGTCGAAACTATGCTTAGCCAAACTATGAAACCAAATCCTCCACAACGCACTAAAAGTGTGGTCGCGCCCTAGCATGCCGGCCCTCTTTCCATCGACCAATCAAGTCGCTTTAAACTCACCACGCGCACTAGAAGGATGGTCGCGCCCTAGCTTGCCGGACACCTACTTTCATTGACCAATTAGGTTGCTCCAAACCTGCCGCAACCCCAAAATATGTATCCATACTAAGTCGGCTTCCCAAAAGCGCCAACATGCCGCACGCGCATGTCGTACATGCCAGACGTGCATGCCAATCGCGGATGCGCGTGGCATGCGCATGCCAAACGCGCATGCTGCACGCGCATGCCAAACGCGCATGCCAAACGCGCCACTGCCAATTAAAGATAGCCATGATCGACGGCTACCTTTCCTCCTGAGATACAATCTCATCCATCCAAGTTCTCCACCAAACTAACATGGCTTGTGGAAACTTTTGAGCGACCATGACGCCAAACCCTAAACTAGCACGTCGCTATGCCACGGCTACTGGCATGCCACCATGCCACAGCTACTAGCACGTCGTTATGCCACGGCTACTGGTATGACACCATGCCATAGCTACTAGCACGTCTCTATGCCACGGCCACTGGCATGCCACCATGCCACACGTAGCAACCTGCTACACGTTTTCAACAAAAACACTCGAGACATCAAAACATGTCACAAACTGGGGGATACTCATCATGGTATTGGTCTGGCGGTTTACAGCATGCGGCGTGCAATGCGCCCGTTACCAGAAAGTGTCATGAAGTAGGGCAATTAGTGGTGGTAGAAGTAACGGTGTAACCAATTCATTTCCTTCATCATGGAAGCATAATGACTGACGGTTACACGAATTCACTTCCCTCATCATGGAAGCATAATGCCTTACGGTTACACGTTACTCTTTTCTTCCACCACTCAAATGTTTCCACTTCCTACGAGACCAGGGTACGTTTTGTTACGACTTGTATAAATAGGTCTCACCTATTTCCACCAAACAATAAGTTTTGGTTAGGAGGACAGTACACCATCCAGAAATCATCTGATAGCTTTTCATCCAGCTAGCCAGTTCAACTTTCTGATACAAGTCACAAAACACTTTACGCTTCCAGAATCAACTATTCGGGTCTCAACACTTTCTTCGCTTCCCTCCCTAAGACCAACCCTTCTCCTTCACTTTGTGACCGAAGCAAGCCTAGAACGGCCATGTCTTGGTTTAGGCCAGGATTGTACAGATTGATCTCTCGAATCAAAAGTACTCCCGTGCAGTACATTGTTTTGGGTTTAGACTCGTTTCTCATCCACACACACGAAATTACCGAAAACAGCAGAAACCGTTTTCACCCACAAACACTTGGCGACCACAGTGGGAGATTAATCTCTCGGTTGCAATGTAAATTTCCTATTCCAAATCTCATTTTTCAACCCAGACATCAAGATGGTAGAAACAAACGATTCGCGCGGGGTTCAACGGCTCAGTCGTTAGTTATTACACGACGAGGAATGACTGGGGACTTCCCGCAGTCACAACGGCGTCGCCCATAAAACTCAGACTTACGCTCGGAAGATTCAGTATGTTTGGAGACCCTAAAAGCGAGTAAGTCTTGTTAGACAAAGTGCACAATCTGCTATTTCAAGTCTTCACATTGATGATAGAAACCGATAGCCATGTTATCCCCAAAATTTCATTCCATACTTTCTACCGTCATACGACATTCACGGTTCCATGACTCTCCTGGAATATTTGTGCTACTAACAGTCATGATCAAAACAGGCATTATTCTAAAAATTAATTCCAATAAATAGTCCAAAACCCTCATAGGTAACAATTATCTATCAATCCAAAAATCTAAAAAGAAATCAAACCATAACTAGGCGTTTCGCTTGCCTTTCAAAAAAAAAAACCTAAGAAAATGAGTTCAGAAAGTAAAAGTATTCAAGGAAAATTGCCTAACAATGGCTCGTTCTTCTTGGAGAAAATATCCTTCATGCTCTGAAGAGCCGCCTGCTTCAGCTTTAACTCCTGTGACAATTTCTCGAATTCTGCCTCCTGTTGATTAATCAAATCCGTGAAAGGGCTATCAACCGCTTCAGCCTGCAGCCTTTGGATCTCGGAGAATCCCTCGCAGAACCAAGAAGCATTAAACCCAAAGTCTATACACAAATCCCGATGGAACTCCCAGTTTGAGATCACATCTCGAGAAACAGTATGGCCAGTGACTTTGCACATATCACGAATTGAAGATAATATTTCCTCCACCCGCTTAACCAACGCGAAATGGCTAGTAACCTTCTTGGTCGTTGCGATGTGTTCGTACTTCTCCCATATTCTGGTATACAACTCCGCATGCTTAGCTGGTACATTGAAGCCTCCGTTCAACACGTGGTCTTCACGGGGATCCAAATATGGAGGAGAAAAAATGGCGCCCGCAACTGAATCTGTGACCGGCAACAGATTCCCGAGTACAATTGCGCCAACAGTTTCCGAAGTACTTCCCACCATCTGGGTCGCAGTAACGTCTTCAACCTCCATTTCCAAATCACTAGCAGGCGCGGTTTCCACGGTTGGAAACAAAGTTACGCTTTCACCATGACGAGTCTCCATTTCAAGACCCTCTTCAGAAACAATTCCTTCCCGCGACATTACGGTTCAGTTTTGGTTCAAAAAAAAAAGGAGGAGAAGAGTGTGAAAACTTACCAACTCAGTCGCGGACTCGCTGGAAGAAGATTCAGTGCTACTTTCAGAAGCGCTTTCATCATCATCACTGGATCCCGAACTCTCCTTTTCTTCAGACTCTTCTTCATCTTCAGGAAACTTAGTCGATTTATGGCTGTGCGCAAGTCTGACAAAGGGGTTTGCATCATCAAGACCCTGAGTTGGGAAAGAAAAGACGTTTAGCAACAAAACAGAAGATTTGTGTGAATCAGTCAAATCAAAAAGGAGTTGTGCATACCCATGTGTTGAAAGAAATTGAAAGTCACGATAACCGACGAATCCGACCGAAAACCACCCGCACGGTTTTTAGACCTTCGCTCATTTTTCTGGGAACTATCCACGTCCAGGCTGGGAGATTTTTTCTTAGCAGTAGAAGGCTCCCTCAACAATGGATGTTCCGCTAAAGTCGCAGAGGAAGGCTTGCCGCGAGAATTTTCCACAATATCACTCACGAATCCACGGATGGCAAGAAACTCATCCTGCCAGAGCTTGTTGTACCTAGGGGTTGTCACAGGACTTCGTTCTGGGAGCAGAAAAGGAAAGCTTTTACCTGGCGCGAGAACACTGGCATCGAGAACAGCTGGCAACAATTCTTCTGGAGCAACCGAATGACGAATAAATGGGACCCCTTGGTCAAAACCCATATGCCGAGCCGCCCTGTCAATATTATAAGGGACCGCCTTGCAACATCCCCGAAAGAAAGATGGCACGTGTCCAGGGATACAACGTCGCATAAATACGACCTCTCCAATGCTCATATTCTCTCCAGCAGAAAGCAAAGTTAAGTTCGGAGCAGCGGCGAAAGTGTTCGGCTGAACTATGGACGTATGGACTGGAGCCCAGGGACGAAAACTAACGGCATAGGCATTGTCAAGAGAGTCGATGATATTTTATCTAGATTTTGGGCGCTTATTCGACTAGCGTAGTATTCTGGAGCCACCACAAGACTCAGGAAGTTGAGCCTACGGTTTGGGAGCATATTTTGCGAAATGCTCCCACAACCATGCTTGGAGAAAAGCGACGTGAACATACGAATCCACTTTCATATAACCATTTGAAGCGTACATGTCTGCGACCAGATGATCCAGATGGGTATAAAAAGAACCAAAAAATAAGCCACCAATGGGAAGAACGACACCTTTCGCCAGTTTGATGGCAAATTTAATAAGCTCCTGTCTTATCTCCTTCTTACCAGAGCCGTCATCAAAAATATCTATGGACAGCCACAGAGCTACAAAAGAAGCAACATGGAGTGTATCATCTAGCACTAGATCCGAATCCGGCTCATCAGGGAACCACTCAAACACCCACCAGCTATAGAAGCACTTCGTCTCGTAGTCCTTCTAAGAAAATCCTATTGACTTATCGACAAGAGAGGCACACATTTCTTCTTTATCGTCGGACAACGTGATATCAAGATTCCCTGTTATGGGAAGGTTCAGTAAGACGGCTACACTCTTTAAAGAAATGGTCATTTCACCCCACCTACATATGGCGGTGTGAGTATCTAGACACCATCTGGAGATAAAGGTGATCAAGTATGCGATGTCTTTCCTAATTTGAAGTGTTGCAGAAGCCATGACAGCTCCAATGATTTGCGCCTTGGTCAAATTGGCCCTCACACAGTCTTGACTTATCATGAATTGCATCCATTTATCAAAAGAGTGTAATGGACTCTGACAGATTTTGAAGTCGATGGGAGAAGCAGGATACTCTTTCCTATGAAGGCAAAACCGCATTACGCGCCCCGGCCGAACCGAATGGACCTCTCCTTCATTTTCTGAACCAGTCAGAAGGATCGCCACATACTTGTGATGGGTTTTCCTCGGTGAAGAAGACTTCGTAAAAAATCATCATCCGTGTTTAGCTTGGAGTTACCAACATTCTTCAATGTGGTGGCGGGACTTTTCTCAGGTGACATCTTAACAAAATTCCTTATGCTTTTGAAGTAACTACAACGAAGCAAAACGAAGAATTACTACTTTGGAGAAAAGCATACATAGAGTCTTATCAAAATCGGTTATGACAACAACACATTTGCTATGAAAATTTCTCTTTGGCCACACGTCATGACATTCACGACTAAAGGAATGGGGACTGATGCCTGCTCAACGGGATGCACGTGATGCCGCAGGAAGTATGCTCTTGGCCGAAACTAGACAATGCCGCGGGAAACATGCGAAGCCACGGAAAGTATGACCTCTTCCAAGTTACGCTTGGTCATGGGAAATATGCTCGCGGCCAAAAAGGGGAATGTTTCCACCACGGAAACTATGCACACGACCACAAGACGAAAAGGAAACCCTAGAGCTAGGTTTTCATGGGAGGAGAACTAATGACAACCACCCATTCACGCGTGCCTATTTTGCATAATAATTGGACTTCTTACTATCGATGTAACGGCTAATATTGCTACGATACTGCTAGTAGGGAAGAATCATTCATACAAAAGTATTTCTACGGGTTTATGGAGAATATGTCTATGGCTAGGGTTTTCACCGACAAAAAAAAAAGAAAGAAACGTTGGAACACATACCTGGAGTACGTTCGCCTACTTCTTTGCTTTGCTGCTAACGCGGAGACGTGGAAACAAAGCCAATGTTACAAAAAATAAAAGATGTGTGACACATATTATATACATATTACTTTTGGAGTTTTGGTAGAAGAAGGTTTCCTTTTATAAGCGCAACACCTTTGGAATTAGGATGGAGGAAGGTGTCTTGTTTAAACTATGCACGAAAAAGGCAACCGGGCTCGCGGAGGCAACGCTCCATGGCGCCACCAATCCGCGGCCAATACAACGCCATCATCCCCGCGCCTAGCCAGTACCATCTCCGCGCCCAAGCCTTCCGCGCCCAATCCAATGGCTCTGCGCCAAGTCATCTCCGCGTCCAAGCCGCACCCAAGCCTTCCGCTCCCAAGCCAAGACGATGGCTCCGCGCTCAATCCGTACGTGCCAAGTCGTATCCGCGTCCAAGCCAAGCCAACATCTCCTCGGCCATTCCGCGTCCAAACCAAGCTAGCACTACGCCAACGCTCCACGGCCATTACAAGCTAGCCGCGCCATCTGCCATGCCAAGCTAGCCGCGCCATCCGCTACTTCGGCTAGCCACCCATCGCTACTTCAAGCTAGAAGTGCCATCCGCAACCCAAGTCAACTACAACCACATCCTAGACGATTCCCTAGCCAGCAGCGCCACGAGCCATTCCTTAACTAGTAGCCAAAGATGCCGCACTGGTGCCAACGACCTATGGGCAAGATGAATCTATGCAAAATCCGCCAGCACAAGGATCACAGATTTCTCATGCCTTCCACTAAAGGTTAGTTGAATTTCCTTGGAGATATCTTCACGTCTTGATCTCTCGATTTTACTCTTGTTTGTCACCATCTCATGCTTACCCGCAACAATGCCACTTTTACGTGCTAAACAGGGGACTTAATGTTGATGGTGGTTTTTAGCTTAGGGTTAAAATCGTAAAAACTTGCATCTGATGTGACCTCACTCTGCAAGGAAGTGGTGCTGCGAGTACTAACCTCTCCACCGACATATTTATTGATCCGCTCAATATACTTTTATCCATAACACTCTGTAAATTTCAGCACCTCGCCAATACAAGACCCACTGAGTACTTTCCTGTGCTATGTTCCCCAGCAGAACCCTTAAATCGGTATAGCATGACGGATTTATGTTCACTCGCAGCGGAGTAGCATGAATCTCTAAGTACCAAAGTTAAGGCCATCGCACAAAATGCTCAGACGGAAAGCACACTGCATTCTGTGGATAAAGATTTTTGTGTGGCAGCATACAAAATCCAGCCAATTATTGTGATAACTCACAAAGAACTCATAAACCCGACTAATTTTCAAAATTAGGGTTTCGCGCCCCGCGCAGTATACTAGACCCCGTTGGTCGAAATTATGCTTAGCCAAACTAGGCAACCAAATCCGCCACAGTGCACTAAAAGTGTGGCCGCACCCTAGCATGCCGACCCACTTTCCATCGACCAATCAGGTCGCTTTAAACTCGTCACGCGCACTAGAAGGGTGGTCGCGCCCTAGCTTGCCGGCCCCCTACTTTCATTGACCAATTAGGTTGCTCCAAACCTGCCGCAGCCTCAAAAGAGGTCGCCATACTAAGTCGGCTTCCCAAAACGCGCCAACTTCCCAAAACGTGCCAACATGCCGCACGCGCATGCCACACGCGCATGTCAGACACGCACCCCAGACGCGCATGCCAAACGTGCCACTGCCAATTAAATATAGCCATGATCGACGGCTACCTTTCCTCCTGGGATGCAATCTCAGTCATCCAAGTTCGCCACAAAACTAACATGGCTTGTGGCAACTTTTGAGCAACCATGACGCCAAACCCTAAACTAGCACGCGTTATGCCACGGCTACTGGCATGCCACCATGCCACAGCTACTAGCACGTCGCTATGCCACGACTACTGGCATGCCACCATGCCACAACTACTAGCACGTCGTTATGCCACGGCTACTGGCATGCCACCATGCCACAACTACTAGCACATCGCTATGCCACGACCACTGGTATGCCACCATGCCACACGTAGGAACCTGCTACACGTTTTCCAGAAAAACACTCGAGACATCAAAACATGTCACAAACTGGGTGATACTCATCAGGGTATTGGTTTGGCGGTTTACAACATGCGGCGTGCAATGCGCCCGTTACAAGAAAATGTCATGAAGTAGGGAAATTAGTGGTGGTAAAAGTATCGTTGTAACCAATTCATTTCCTTCATCATGGAAGCATAACGACTGACGGTTACACGAATTCACTTCCCTCATCATGGAAGCATAACGCCTTATGGTTACACGTTACTCTTTTCTTCCACCACTCAAATGTTTCCATTTCCTACGACATCAGGGTACGTTTTGTTATGACTTGTATAAATAGGTCTCACCTATTTCCACCAAACAACAAGTTTTGGTCAGGAGGACAATACAACATCCAGAAATCATCTGATAGCTTTTCATCCAGCTAGCCGGTTCAACTTTCTGATACAAGTCACAAAACACTCTACGCTTCCAGGATCAACTATTCTGGTCTCAACACTTTCTTCGCTTCCCTCCCTAAGACCAACCCTTCTCCTTCACTTTGTGACCGAAGCAAGCCTGAAACGACCATTTCTTGGTTTAGGCCAGGATTGTACAGATTGATCTCTCGAATAAAAAATACTCCCGTGCAGTACATTGTTTTGGGTTTAGACTCGTTTCTCATCCACACACACACACGAAATTACCGAAAACAGCAGAAACCGTTTTCACCCACAAATACTAAGGGTCAATCAATTTCCAAACAATAACCAAAGGTTGGATTTCACAATTGATCAATTCAAATGCACAACCTGTGATATTTCAATTATATAACAAAATATAATGCGGAAAAGAAATAACACAGACACCAGAAGTTTTGTTAACGAGGAAATCGCAAATGCAGAAAAACCTCGGGACCTAGTCCAGATTAAACACCACATTGTATTAATCCGCTACAAACACTAGCCTACTACAAACTAACTTCGTTCAGGACTGTAGTTGAACGCCAATCAATCTCACACTGAATCATGGTACAGTTGCGCTCCTTACGTCTCTGATCCCAGCAGGATACTACGCACTTGATTCCCTTAGCTGATCTCATCCACTACTAAGAGTTGCTACGACTCAAAGTCGAAGACTTTAAAAACAAATCTATATCACACAGAAAAGTATATGGTAATAGATAAATCTGTCTCCCACAGAAATACCTAAGAGTTTTTGTTCCGTCTTTTGATAAATCAAGGTGAACATGAACCAATTGATAAACTGGATTTATATTCCCGAAGAACGGGCTAATATTATCAATCACCTCAAAATAGACTTAATCGACTAGCAAAACAAGTTATTGTGGAATCACAAACGATGAGACGAAGGTGTTTGTGATTGCTTTTATATATTGCCTATCGGAGAAATCAATCTCAAGCCAATCCTTTCGATTGTACTTAATACAATAGAAACAACAAGATCAGATCACACAACTACAAGAAAAATAGTATCGGTCTGGCTTCACAATCCCAATGAAGTCTTCAAGTCGTTAACCTACAGGGTCTCGATAAAAACCTAAGATTAAAGGAGAATCGACTCTATCTAATACAACTAGTATCACACAGGAGGTGTGGGATTAACTTTCCCAGTTGCTAGAGTTCTCCCTTATATAGTCTTTCAAATCAGGGGTTGCAATCAATGTTAGCTTAGTAACAAAGCATTCAATATTCACCGTTAGATGAAAACCTGATTAGATTCAAGCTAATATCTTTCAACGATTAGATCGAAACTTAGCTTGTTACGCACAAATAAAATGCACGTTTATCTAGGTTCGTGTAACTGTACCCAAACTTGTACATCTAGTTGGTTCAACAGTAGTTAACCAAATGGTTAGCCATATGAGCACTTTCATATCAACCATATTCTTCTTTACCATAACTAGTTCAAATGACTCAAATGAACTAGTTAGGGAGTTGTTCAATTGCTTAGATCTTTATAATAGACACAATTGAAACAAAAACGATTTGATTCACTCGAATCGATTCATGAACTTTATAGACACGGTTTGCAAACTTGCATTCCTTAGTTTATAGAAGCTTAAATTCACGAATAATCGTTTTTAGAAAATAACCAACTTAAGTACGCGGAATTAAGTACCCGGAATAAGTTTGTTAATAGTTCACAAACTCCAACAGATTTTCTCGGGAAGAGAACCTCCGACAGTACGTGGACTGGGTTCGCGGACTCTGTTCCGATTTTCCTGATCGACAAAGTACGCATACTTTGGTTCAAGGAATAAGGACTTATACATGTATGAGTTACCTCACAATGTTTATATCCAACCATGGTTATATAATCTAAACTCTCATTTCAATCATTGAAACATTCTTAGAGGACGTTATATGATTGTTATTCACAAACCATTTTTCGCCAAAGCCATTTTCAAGTGATTGAAACATAATATGACTTTCGTCACTAGGTAAAGATGAACTTGGCCAAAGCGAAAGCTTACCAACACATATTTCGAGAAATAGATAAACGAGATAAACTCGGCTCGAAATAGCAAATGTGTATAATCATAGTCTATATAGCAAAACGACTTTTGTCTCAAGATAGGAGATAGAGTAGATAGACTTTTGAGTGATAGATAAGTTCAAGTCTCCACATACCTTTTAGTCGATGAAATTCCACCGGTTCCTTGAGTAGTTCTTCGTCTTGTATGATGATCTCCATGGAGTTCTTGAGCTCCACTACACTTTCTATCCTAATCCGAGACTTAGCTAATAGTAGACTAGAAATCAAGATTTATAGTTTTGATCACTAACATTGACAAACATGCTTGAGATAGCAACGCATGCGAGTTCGACCGAGTAGTGCTCTAACAGATTTCCCACCTGAATTGATGACAGACCATGCCTACCTCGAGATCCACGATCCACTGGTTCATCTTTTGAATCGACCGTTGTTAATATAGACTAACTGTTAATCACGCAATAAACCTAAAAAATTATCCAAAAGGCTCATACAAGGTTCATAACATAATATTATACAAGTCTCTAGTTATAGGTTAAGTCAAATAACAAACGGTTCTAGTTTTATTAATGGTTCTATAACTTAGTAATAAGTAATTTTGGGATAAAAAAATATTTACTAATCCAAGTAGGGTCAAATTGGGTGTCATCAGAAATCCCTCGAAAAACCCTACAACTTTGCAGAAGGAACTGAAAACTAATTCGGATCATAAGTGGTCCAAAAATACAAAATAAGGTTTCTGGCCCTAAACCTAGCCCAACGGGCCTGATCCGGCACGACTCACTGAACCGGACCGCTAACCCACTTACTAACCCATCGGGTCAACCTACGAGCCGACCCGTTTACCCGATCCAAGACCCGAACTGGTCTGACTCACTCTGACTCAGCTAAGTTAGAAACTAACTCGGCTGACTCACTCATCTTCTTCACAAATAACTCAGAAATTATTCCAACTCTTTTTCCTGAAAACAGCTCGCAAGGTCGACTTCTAAGGTCTCCAGATTACTTTATATAACACCAAATTAAATAATTTACGGTTCATTCGAATCACAAGATCATCCTCTACAATTTATGCATACTGAATATTTTCTAAATACAACTCTAACCTATCTAAATAGTCCCATACATAATGATACTAGTGATTGTTTCTACATGGTATTTGCTGCGTCGACTAAATTTTGATATACTGATATCTCACTCAATACTCATCCGATTGAGACAAAATTTATATGAACATAATCACCACCCGGTTTACTACAAATATCATTTATAGAGCTATATCTAATTATGTCTCTCAGGTGCCTATTTAAGTCCATACATATAGGGCAGTGAAACAAATCCCACTCCATAAAATCATGATTTTCACTGTAACTAACATGGATTGATTTAAGACTATTCCTTATAAAAACACATAACCAATTCATCAATATTATGCCAGAATCATTTCAGGGAGTTACCTTGGCTTTTAAAGAATGTTCCATGATCATTTCCAATCATCATCATGCATGAAATCAATTAATTATAATTACATCACTCCTTCCTCTTCTTCTTAAATGATCAAACTACAAAATATAGGAATCATAATCTCTCCCTAGCTAAAAAGAAAACTCCGTCCGTTTCTCTAATTTCTACTCCCTTAGTTTCTAGTTGATAATAACCTATTTTTATGAAGAACCAAACTAATTTATCACTCTTCCCTCCATATCTCTGTTTTCTCTCTTAACCAACACCTCCTATTTCTCTTACTAACTTTTTGTCCGCACCTCCTTCTCTTCCTATCTTCACAACTAGGTGACACAGGAGAGTTAAAAAGAAGAGATAACTCTTATTCAAAAATGATAAAATTCAAAACCTAAATACGGTTTCTACTATTCAGTATCTAGAAAACTTATAAGGGAAAACTCTTTACTATAAAGAGATACCTTAAAACAAAAGGTCCGGTCAAGGTGAGACAAAGTCAACAGTCTCGGTCAACGGTCAGGATCCGCCGGTCAACAGCCGAGTCAACGGTAGTTGACTGATATCCGCTCTATTTTCCGAGTTTCGTATCTTCTTCGTCTGGTATCCGTTTTGCGCGTTCTTGTAGTCCATTTCGCGTAACTTTTCGAGATCTATCTAATGGTACTATTTTTGTTTCCAAATTATTACTATATTATATTTATAGATTATTATTCATATTTAATTAATCGAGCTATTAACGACTAAATCGTCTCTTGACTAGTCTAATAGCGTTGACGTGCTTGAGGGTCCTTACATATACTTTTTATAAGATTGAGTCTAACTGTCTAGTTGATTCTCTTGTAAGTATATTGGAATTAGTCCATAAAGATTGCTGAGCGAAATATTAGGTAAGGTTGTTAGACCCCCACTTTTTAAATTGCTACTACCCAAAGTCGAAGACTTGATAAACCAATACGTCTCACACAGAAAAGTCTATTGAATAGATAAATCTGTCTCCCACAGATAAACCTATGAGTTTTGTTCCGTCTTTTGATAAATCAAGGTGAACAGGAACGAATTGATATACCGGACTTATATTCCCGAAGAACAGCCTAGAAATATCAATCACCTCACAATAATCTTAATTGTATGGTAGAGAAAGAAGATATTTTGGAATCACAAACGATGAGACGAATATTTTTGTGACTATTTTTTATCTTGCATATCGGAGATTAAATCTCGAGAAAATCTTAGAGAAGATAGTACTCAATCACGACAGAAAACAACAAGATCAGAATACGCAATTACAGAGAAAATAGTTGGGTCTGGCTTCACAATCCCAATGAAGTCTTCAAGTCGTTAACCTACAGGGTTTTGGAAAAACCTAAGGTTAAAGGAGAATCGACTCTAGTCGCAACTAGTATCACACAAAAGGTGTGGGGATTAGGTTTCCCTGTTGCTAGAGTTTTCCTTTATATATATTTTAAATCAGGGTTTGCAATCAATGTTACCTTGGTCACAAAGCATTCAATATCCACCGTTATATGAAAAAATGATTTGACTCAAGCTAATATCTTTCAACCATTAGATCGAACCTAGATTGTTACACACAAATAAAAAGTGACTTCATTTAGATATGAGTAATCGTACCTAAACGTGTACACCTTTGTTGGCTCAACAATAGTTAACCGAAGTTAGCCATATGAACACTTTCGTATCAACCATATTCATCTTAACCATAACTAGTTCAAATGATGAAACTAGTTTTACAGTTGTTCAATTGTTTATATTCTCATAGAAGTATACAAGACACAATTGAAATAAAATAGATTTTGATTCACTTGAATCAAGTCATGAACATTATAGCTACGGTTTGCAAAATATTGCATTAGTTATTATATATAAATGTATTAGTTCATGAACAAACCAATTTTAGAACTTAACTTACTCAAGTATGCATACGGGTACGCATATCTAAGTAGCCGGACTAAGTTTGGGTTCGCCAGTATGCGAACGGGTACGCATACCACTAAATATAAACCAAACTCAGCAGAAAATTCCGGAACTTGAACTTACGCCAGTACGCATACCGGTATGCATACTATAGTTCCTAGACTTTCATTAACCAACCAGTACGAATACGGGTATGCATACTATGGTTCCCGGACTTGGATTACACATATGCAAGTACGCATACTGTGCTTATAATCCAATCATGGTTAAGTTTTCTTAACTCTTATTTCAATCATTGAAACGTTCTTGGAACACGACAATAGCTGTCTCACACAAACTATTAGCTTTAAAGCAATTCTCAAGTGATTAAATGATCAATACGAAACATTCTGAGTCTACATCAAATGACTGTCTCACACAAATCATGTAAAATGTTACCACGTGATTTTCACTTGGTTAAAGCGAAAGCTTACCAACACATTTATCGAAAAATATATAAGAGAGTTAAACTCAGCTCGAAATATCAAATGTGCATAATTGAAGTCTATATATCTATACGACTTTTTCTCAAATAGGAGATATAGTAGATAGACTTTTGAGTGATAGATGAGTTCAAGTCTCCACATACCTTTTGTTGATGAAGTTCCACAAGCTCCCCTTAGTAGTTCTTCGTCTTCAATCGATGAACGCCGTGAAGTCTAATGCTCAATTACACTTTCTATCCTAATCCGAGACTTAGCTATAAGTAGACTAGAAATCAAGACTTATAGTTTTGGCAACTAAACTTGGAAAACAAGCTTGATATAGCAACGCTTGCGAGTTCGACCGAGTAGTGCTCTAACAATCTCCCCCTTGTTAATTTTAGTGACAAAACTATCAATACATATAAATTACAAAATAAATAAACTTTGTAGCTTGTCATCCAAATGCTTGATCTCCTTGGTTCTTCAATATTACTAGAATTCTTCGTCACTTCCAAGTACTCCAATGATTCTAAATGTGTTCAACTCAGCAACATAGTTGTTGAAGATTCGTAGCCATAAAAATGAGAAAACAGTAGCTCTCAGTCATTGTAATACAATGTCATAGTATTATTACATAACATCAAAGTTCAATTGTATCACAACTTTGACAACAATACTGTGGTGATATGTATCACTCCCCCTTAGTCGAAGACTTGATAAACCAATCTATCTTACACAAAAAAGTCCATTGAATAGATAAATTTGTGTCCCGCGGATTAACCTATGAGTTTTGTTCCGTCTTTTGATAAATCAAGGTGAACAAGAAGCAATTGATATACCGGACTTATATTCTCGAAGAACGGCCTAGAAATATCAATCACCTCACAATAATCTTAATCTCTGGTAGCGAAACAAGATATTGTGGAATCACAAACGATGAGACGAAGATGTTTGGGACTACTTTTTATCTTTCCTATCGGAGATTAAATCTCGAGAAAATTTTAGAGAAGATAGTCTCAATCACGATAGAAAACAGCAAGATTAGAACACGCAACTACAAAGAAAATAGCTGGGTTTGTCTTCACAATCCCAATGAAGTCTTCAAGTCGTTAACCTACAGGGTTTTGGAAAAACCTAAGGTTAAAGGAGAATCGACTCTAGTCGCAACTAGTATCACACAAAAGGTGTGAGGATTAGATTTTCCAGTTGCTAGTGTTCTTCTCTATATAGATTTCGCATCAAGATTTGCAATCAATGTTACCTTGGTAACAAAGCATTCAATATCCACCGTTAGATGGAAAACTGATTTGACTCATACTAATATATTTCAACCATTAGATCAAATTTAGCTTGTTACACACAAATGAAAAGTGACTTCATTTAGATATGAGTAACCGTACCTAAACGTGTACAACTTTTTTGGCTCAACAATAGTTAACCGAATTTAGCCATATGAACACTTTCATATCAACTATATTCATCTTAACCATAACTAGTTCAAATGACTCAAATGAAACTAGTTCTAGAGTTGTTCAATTGTTTATATTCTCATAGAAGCATTCAAGACAGAATTGAAGAAAAATCGATATTTATTCACTAAAATCAAGTCATGAACATTATAGCCATGGTTTGCAAAAGATTGCATTTCTTATTATATAAATGTATTAGTTCATGAACAAACCGATTTTAGAACTTAACTTACTCAAGTATGCATACGGGTACGCATACCTAAGTAGCCGGACTAAGTTTGGGTTCGCCAGTATACGAACGGGTACGCATACCACTAAATATAAACCGAACTTAGCAGAAAATTACGGAACTTGAACTTACGCCAGTAGGCATGCATATTATAGTTCCCGGACTTTCATTAACCAACCAGTATGCAGACGGGTATGCATATTATGGTTCCAGGACTTGGATTACACATATGCAAGTATGCATATTGTGCTTATAAACCAATCATGTTTAAGTGTTCTAAGCTCTTATTTCAATCATTGAAACATTCTTGGAAGACGACAATAGCTGTCTCACACAAACTATTAGCTTCAAAGCAATTTTCAAGTGATCGAATGATCAATACTAAACATTCCGAGTCTATATCAAATGACTGTCTCACACAAATCATGTAAGATGTTACCAGGTGATTTTCACATGATCATATTTTGACTTTCGAGAAATATATAAGCGAGTTAAACTCACCTCGAATTATCAAATGTGCATAATTGGAGTCTATATAGCTATACGACTTTCGTCTCAAATAGGAGATAGAGTAGATAGAATTTTGAGTGATAGATGAGTTCAAGTCTCCACATACCTTTTGTTGATGAAGTTCCACAATCTCCCCTTAGTAGTTCTTCGTCTTCAAATGATGAACGTCGTGAAGTCTAATGCTCAACTACACTTTCTATCCTAATCCGAGACTTAGCTCTAAGTAGACTAGAAATAAAGACTTATAGTTTTGGCAACTAACTTGACAAACAAGCTTGAGATAGCAACGCTTGCGAGTTCAACCGAGCAATGCTTTAACACTATGGTTCCCTGACTTGGATTACACATATGCAAGTACGCATACTGTGCTTATATCTAATTGTTCTAATCTCTCATTTCAACCATTGAAACATTCTCGGAAGAAGACAATAGCTGTCTCACACAAACTATTAGCTTCAGAGCAATTTTCAAGTGGTCGAATGATCAATACGAAACATTCCGAGTCTACATCAAATGACTGTCTCACACAAATCATGTAAGATGTAACCAAGTGATTTTCACATGATCATCTTTTGACTTTCGTCAAGAATATAAGATGAACTTGGTTAAAGCGAAAGATTACAAACACATATTTCGAGAAATATGTAAGCGAGTTAAACTCAGCTCTAAATATCAAATGTGTATAATTGAAGTCTATATAACTATACGACTTTTGTCTCAAATAGGAGATAGATTAGATAGACTTTTGAGTGATAGATGAGTTCAAGTCTCCACATACCTTTTGTTGATGAAGTTCCACAAGCCCCCCTTAATTCTCAACTCCACTTTTTATCCTAATCCAAAACTATCAATACATATGAATTATAAAATAAATAAACTTTGTAGTTTCTCATCCAAATGCTTGATCTCCTTGGTTCTTCAACATTACTTGAAATATTCGTCACTTCCAAGTACTCCAGTGGTTCTGAATGTGTTCAACTCAGCATCATAGTTGTTGAAGATCCGTAGGTATAACAATGAGAAAACAGTAGCTCTCAATCATTGTTATACAGTGTCATTGTATTATTACAATACATCAAAGTCCAATTGCATTACAACTTTGACAATAATACTATGGTGATATGTATCACTCCCCCTTAGTCAATACTTCATCTCAGATGAAAACCACTCCCCCTCACATAATGATCCGTAAACCATATGTATTTGTAGCGTGAACAACACATTAATTCTCCCCCTTTTTGTCAATATAAATTGGCAAAGGTACGGAAACTAGTGGGATCCTAATGAAATTTCCATAGAGATACTTCATGACCAAAAGAGAACATATCAACTTTATTTAGATGATTTCACATAGCCGAAACTAGTGTATTCAACAAGGAGTTTATAAAAATACAAGATAACTCCTACAATATTCCACAGCCACAATCCCCACAAAGATTTGTCAATTAAGCACAAGTTCAATTAAGAACTCTCCCCCATAAAATGTCATTCCCGAAAGAACAACAAGAGCGACCTTACTTTCACAAGAAAATAAGGATTTATTTGGACATTAACAAATCACATGAAACATGAATTTGTATCCAAAATACTCAATTAAATTAACCACAAAAGAACCCATGATTAATTTAATCGGAAATGATCACATAAGAGAACTTACGGAGCCGCACGGTATTTACACAAGGATGTGGATCAGGGAAAGACCAATACTTCGGAATATTCAAAGATTCATTCTATTTTGCATCAATATTTGCATAGATACATGTAATAGACTTAATCTTTGTAGACAAAAGTTCATCCTATCTTCCATCAATATTTGCATAATGACATAATAGGCTTAACTTTTGTTGTCAAAAGTTCATTCTATCTTTTATCAAGAAAGACATATGATAGACTTAACTTTTGAGCAAATATGGGACAATAACAGTTCACAGACGCAAACACACATATCCCATAAAAAGTTGCAATATATAAAACCATAAAGATTAATACTGCAAAACCATCTTCCAAATAAACTTTATAATTTAAATAAATAAATGTAAACATATTGCAAGATGAAAGTTGTTAGCAATAGCTATGTGTACTCACAATAATTGTTATTTCGAACCCTAGTTATCCTTCTTAAAACACAAGAATAAATTCTCATAAGAAGTTTCCTAGACATTAAGGCCTCTGAAAAATTATTTATCGTCCCCGAACTCTTTGTCGTCAATAGCCATAGGTACATAAGGTTCATGAAGAAAGGAGTCAATTCCAACAAACTTTCTAGACTGATGTCGAACTAGGGTCTTCTGAATTTCGAGAGTCCTCAATACAATAGACTTTATTTGTTGAATCTCCTTTCTTGGTTTCCTCACATTCCTCCTTTTTCTTTTCAAAGTTGAAGGTACATGAGACTTATATTTTTTCTTCATGATTGATGGCTTAACAATCATATTAACATCTTTCCATCAGAAGATGTAATGCTTGGATTCTCCATACCAGTATGAGATTGTGAGAGGAATTCACAAATCAGGTTCAACAAGCAATCTTGTGATTAAAAAGAGTTTTCAGAGAATGAAAAAGGAATGTAGGGTTACAGAACCTTTATACACTAAAAGGATTCACGTACGCACAACTCACAACCCTAAATAAGGAATAATATTCGATTTTAACCTCTTTTATTGATCAAACAGAGAAAGCCTTTTCAATATCAATTAGATATGAAAATATTGAATAATTCCAAGCCGGCGAAAACGAAACGAAAAAAAAAACATAAATAACTTTTCTCTTTTCTTAAAGCCTGAGGTGTGCAAACCCTTGTGTCTTTTGAACCAGGCACATGAGACATGATACACAACCAATACATTTAAGTTGTGCTGCGGTGAACAATAATCTGTCCACCATAACGTTCTTGAATGAATTCTTAGAACCCTATTTCACAGACTGTTTAGACCGTATTCTTTTCTCTAGTGGTCTAATTTTTCTTTGGAAATTAACTTCTTTGGAAAAGAGATGAGATTATATACCTCATACGACTTCTGAACAAGTTTGAGCTTGTTTGCTAATCGATTTGCTCTTCGTTGAAGTTTGTTGACATATCTTATCTTATGTTTGTACTTGAAACATTTGGAGACTTCATGACCCTTGAGAGTAAAATAAGAATATGTCAATATAGAGGATGGTTCAGACGCCATAGCTGTGCAGGATGCTAGACAAACAGTAGAACCTGAAAAATTAAAAATAGAATTTCCAGTAGACAACGAGAAATCCATTATATGCTGCAAATTGGTTGAATTTTCTCCTGGAAGAATATCGAGGTTGATATACGTATTGCTACAATTATCAAAATCAATATTTTTACAGAAGAGCGCAAAACTTGATTTTTCGCCTTCACTAGAATCATAGTGATCAGACATTTCATCAAGAGTTGCAACAAGAC
This sequence comes from Papaver somniferum, assembly GCF_003573695.1. NCBI lineage: Eukaryota > Viridiplantae > Streptophyta > Magnoliopsida > Ranunculales > Papaveraceae > Papaver > Papaver somniferum. Next base: position 57,229,449 of record NC_039358.1, read on the forward strand.
CTTTGTTTCCAGTGTCTTTCTACGATTCAGACACTCATTTGCTAAATGACCAAAATATTTACACTTGAAGCATTGTGGCATATCCTCGTCATCAGTATCGTCAGTGTCCATGTTTTTAGGAGGAACACGATTATGAGGTTTAACTGATGACTTAGGTTTATCTCTAGTGAACCGTTTACTTCTCTTCAAAAGAAGATCTCTAAACTGTCTTGTGATCAAAGAGACTTACTTGTCAAGATATTCATCTGATGAATCAGTCTCAGAAGGATCATCTTCAGAGATGCCAACACTTTTACTTTTATCAAGTAATTTAGTGTTCTTTTGTGCTTTGAAAGCAATATCCTTTCCAGATTTGGATACATGCTCATGATCAAAGATCTTTAACTTCCCAACAAGAGTATTTCTGGAAAGCGCATCAAGGTTATTTCCTTCAACGATGACATGTTTCTTAGAATCGTATCTAGATGGAAATGATCTGAGAATTTTCATCACAATGTCCTTTTCAGGAATCGTCTTACCCAACGCAAAAGATGCTTTAACAATTTCAGACCCTTTGTTGTTAGAGCATTGCTCGGTCGAACTCGCATGCGTTGCTATCTCAAGCATGTTTGTCAATGTTAGTGATCAAAACTATAAGTCTTGATTTCTAGCCTACATAGCTAAAGGTCTCGGACTAGGATAAAAAGTGTAGTTGAGCTCAAGAACTACATGACAATCATCATAGAAGACGAAGGACTACTCAAGGAACTGATGGATCTTCATCGACTAAAAGGTATGTGGAGAGTTGAACTTATCTGTCACTCAAAAGTCTATCTATTCTATCTTCTACTCTTGAGACAAAAATCTTTTTGATATATAGACTTTCATTATGCACATTTGCTATTTCGAGCCAAGTTTATCTCGCCTATCTATTTCTCGAAATATGTGTTGGTAAGCTTTCGCTTTAGCCGAATTCATCTTTACCTAGTAACGAAAGTCATGTTATGTTTCAATCACTTTGAAAATTGCTCTGACGAAAAATGGTTTGTGAATACCGGCTATATCCGTCCTCTGAGAATGTTTCAATGATTGAAATGAGAGTTTAGATTATATAACCATTAGTAGGATATAAGCATTGTTGTGGAAACACATATATGTATAAGTCCTTATTTCTTGAACCAAAGTTTACGAACTTTGTTGATCAAGAGATATGGAAGTGGCGTGAGCCAAGTCCGCGAACTGGCGGAAGTTCTCGACCCGAGAATTTCTGCTGGAATTTGTGAACTCCTTCCATGAGCTTAAGTCCGTGAACCCATTCCGCGAACTTGAGCAGGTTATATCTAAAACCGGTTGTTCTTGAACTCATGTTTATTTAAACTAAGGAATGCTTTTGCAAACCGTGGCTATAAAGTTCATGAACCGATTCGAGTGAGTCAAACCGTTTTTTCTTCAATTGTGTCTTGTGAAGTTACATATGATCTAAGCAATTGAACAACTCTCTAACTAGTTCATTTGAGTCATTTGAACTAGTTATGGTGAAGAAGAATATGGTTGATATGAAAGTAATCATATGGATACCATTTGGTTAACTATTGTTGAACCAACAAATGTTAATGTTTGGGAACGGTTCGTAAACCCAAAATTGGACATTTCATTTGTGTATAACAAGCTAAGTTTTCAATCCAACGGTTGAGAAATATTAGCTTGAATCTAATCAGGTTTTCATCTAACGGTGAATATTGAATGCTTTGTTACCAAGATAACATTGATTGCAAACCCTGATTTGAAAACTATATAAGTGAGAACTCTAGCAACTGGGAAACCTAATCCCCACACCTTACGTGTGACACTAGTTGCATAGCTAGATTCGATTCTCCTTTCACCTTTGGTTTCTTCTTCTAAAACCAGGTTAACGATTTAAAGACTTCATTGGGATTGTGAAGCCAGACCGATACTACTTTTCTTGTAGTTGTGTGATCTGATCTTGCATTTTCTATCGTACGAGTACAATTGAAATAATTGGCTTGAGATTTTATATCTCCGATAGGCAAGATAGAAAAGTAATCACAAACACTTCTTCTCATCGTTTGTGATTCCACAATATCTTATTTCGCTGCGTCGATTAAGATTATTTTGAGGCGATCAATAATACTAGGTTGTTCTTCGAGAATATAAGACCGGTTTATTGATTGGTTCATGTTCACCTTTATTTATCAAAAGACGGAACAAAACTCGTAGGTATATTCGTGGGAGACGGATTTATCTATTATCGTAGACTTGTCTGTGTGATACAGATTTGTTTATTAAAGTCTTCGACTTTGGGTCATAGTAACTCTTATTTGTGGGTGAGATCAGCTAAGGGAATCAAGTACGTAGCATCCTGCTGGGATCAAAGGCGTAGGAGCATAACTGTACCTTGTATCAGTGTGAGATTGATTGGGGTTCAACTACATTCCAAACCGAAGTTAATTTGGAGTAGGCTAGTGTCTGTAGCGGCTTAATACAATGTTTGTTCAATCTGGACTAGGTCCCGGGGTTTTTCTGCATTTGCGGTTTTCTCGTTAACAAAATTATGTTGTTTGTGTTATTTCTTTTCCGCATTATATTTTGTTATATAATTGAAATATCACAGGTTATGCGTTGTTCAATCAATTAGAGTATCCGACCTTTTGGTTGTTGATTTAAATTGATTGACACTTGTATATTGGTCTTTGGTACCATCCAAGTTATCTCTCTAGTATTTGATAAAGACTCGCAGATTTCTATTTGCTTGAGTATATATCAAATCAAGAGATTGAGATATAAACTTTTTGATATACTTTTTTATCTAGATTGAGTCTGACTGTGTAGTTGATTCTCTAGAAAGTATGTTGGAGTTTTTCCATACAGATTGCTAAGCGAAATATTGGGTGTGGTTGTTGTACCCCCACTTTTTCAATTGGTATCAGAGCAGCAAACACGTTTAAGACCTTAGAAGTCTGCGTTTGTATCGATCTGACTCTATGGACAGAGGTGCTATCTCTATTAACATACCACCATTCTTCGATGAGTCTAATTACTTACCGTGGAAAATTGTTATGCGAGCTTTTCTTCAAGCGCGTGATTTTCAATCATGGGTAGTTGTTAGTGGCTATGATCCTCCCGTTGTGGCAGTTGGAGATGTGAACGTTCCCAAACCTATTGGTGAATACATCCCTGCTGAGATACTTGCTGCAAAGAAAAACTATGACGGTTTAAATGCGAACTTATACATGCCATTACCCGAAATCTTCAGCACCATGTGAGTAATTGCACTAAGTCGCAAGAAGCTTGGGATATCTTGGAAACCGTATTCGAAGGTAACTCCAGCGAAAAGGAAGCTAGCCTTCAAAACCTTAATTCCGATTGGGAAAACCTTTGTATGGCAGATGAAGAAACATTTGATGAGTTTAATCACAAAGTGTCTGAAATTGTTAATGCATCCTTTGCATCGGGTAAGACTATTCCTGAAAAGGACATTGTGATGAAAATTCTCAGATCGCTGCCATCCAGATACGATTCTAAGAAGCACGCCATCGTTGAGGGAAATAACCTTGATAATCTCTCCAAAAATACGCTGATTGGGAAGCTTAAGATCTTTGATCACGAACATTCATCCAAAACTAAGGATGTTGTGTTCAAAGCACAAAAGGACACTAAATTACTTGATAAGAGTAAAAAAAGTGTATATCTCTGAAGATGATCATTCTGAGACAGATTCATCAGATGAAAATCTTGAAAAGTCAGTCTCGATGATCACAAGACAGTTTAGGGATCTTTTGTTGAAGATAAGTAAACGGTTCTCCAGAGATCAGCCTAAAGCATCAGTTAAACGTCATAATCGTATTCCTCCTAAAAACATGGAAACAGATGAAACTGATGATGAGGATATGCCTCAGTGCTTTAAGTGTAAAGGGTTTGGTCGTTTTGCAAACGAGTGCCCAAATCGTAGAAAATACATTGGGAACAAAGTTCTTGCTGCAACTCTTGATGAAATGTCTGACATCTATGATTCTAATGAAGACGAGAAATCAAGTGTTGCACTTCTTGGTGAAAATATTGATTTTGATAACTTTAGCAATACATACATCAATCTCAATATTCTTTCAGAAGATAATCCAACTAATCTGGAAGAAAAAATTGACCCACTTCTTGGAAACTCTGTTTGTAATGTTTCAGGTTCCACCATGTGTCTAGCTGCGTGCACATCTCAGAAGACTGATTTTTATCCTAGTTTGACGTGTTCGTATTGTTCTCTAAAGGGTCATGAACTTTCAAGGTGTTATAAGTACAAACACCAATGGAGGCACGTCAACAAACTTCAACGAAGAGCAAATCATTTAGCAAGGAAGCTTAAACTTGCTCAGAAGACCGCTGGGGTATGTAGGATCTTATCTTCGTCTAAGAAGTTAGTTTCCAAGGATAAACCAAGACCATTAGAGAAGAAAGTATGGTCGAGTCGGTTTGATAGACAGGAGTCTGAGGATTCCTCTCAAGAGGAAAATGGTGGGCAAATAGTTGTTCACCGCAACACAATTGATTGTGTTGATTTGGAAATCTTGTCTCATGTGCCTGATCAAAAGAGACAATGATTTTGTACCTCTCAGGCTTTAAGAAAAGTTTTTCGTTATTTTTCTTAGTTTTTTTGTTCCTTCCTGTCTATCAACAAAGGAGGGTTATTATCGACAATTCGACTCTTTACAGGGTTGTGAGTTGGACGTGTACGAAACTGTTTAAAGGTTTCAAAACCCTATATTCCTTTTTCCTTCCTCAAAACCTCTTTTTTATCTCAAGACTACTTGTTGAGTTCAATTTGTGATTTCCTCTCACAAACCCATATGTCATGGATACTCCAAGCATGATTTCTTCTGATGGAAAAGATGTTAATGTGATTGTTAAGCCATCAATCATGAAGGAAAAAGAAAAATCTCCGTTATCTCCTACCTTGAAAAGAAAAAGAAGGAATGTGAGGAAGCCAAGAGCCATTCCTTCAAACTCTCAGAAGTTTTTTGGTGTTCTTGAAGAGTTGAAGGAGATGCGAAAGGAGATTCAACAAATAAAAGCTTTTGTGTATAAGACTCATGAGATTCAGAAGGCCCTGGTTCGACAACATCAGCCGAGAAGGTTTATTGATATAAAATTCTACCTTAATGAACCTTATGTCCCAATGGATGTTGACGACAAGGAGTTCGGGGACGATAAAGAATTCTTCAAAGGTCTTATTGCCTAGTAAATCTTCTATTTTCTGTTTTTATTAGAAGAATAACTAGAGTTTGGAATAGCCATTATTGTGATTATGCATAGCTATGTCCAACGTTTTCATCTTCATGTTATTAGATTTATTGGTTTAAATTCTAAACTTGTTTGGAAGATGATTTTTGCAGTATTGATCTTTATGGTTTTATATATTGCAATATTGTTATGGGATGTGTGTGTTTACGTCCGTAAACTTGACCGTCCCATATCTTGTCAAAAGTAAAGTCTTTCGCATGTCGATATGCATGTATAGATAAAAGAATGAATGGACTTTTGACAAATACAAAAGTTAAGCCTATATTGTCAATCTTTGATGGAAGATAGGTTAAAATATTTTTTTTGCAAGGATTATGTCTATTGTATGTCATTATGCGAATGGTGATGGAAAATAGAATGAATCCTTATGTATTCCGCAGTAATTGATCTTCCCTGATCCATATTTTATGTATTACTGTGAGGCTCCGTAAAGTGTCTTATGTTGAGCATTAAACAACCAAGTTGATTATTTTTGATTAGCTATATTGTTGTTCCGTAAGGTACTTTATGTCGAGCATTTTCAACTAAGTTAATCATCTAGTTTGGTTATTTAGTTGTTGCTCCGTAAGTTTTCTTATGTCGAGCATGACTAATTAAATTGATTAATTTGGTTGTGTATTTCTATTATATTAATTATGGGTTCTCTTGTGATTAATCTAATTGTATTTTTTAAGTCTCCATAAGTTCACTTATGTTTGAGCATTTGTCGATTAAATTAATCTTGGGTTCTCTTGTGGTTAATTTAATTGAACTTTTTGGATTCAAATTCATACTTGTATGTGATTTGTTATGTCCAAAGAAATCCTTCTTTCTTTCGAAATTAAGGGCGATCTTATTGTTCTTTCGGGAATGACATTTAATGGGGGAGAGTTCTTTTGAACTTGCGCTTAATTGCCATATCTTTGTGGGGAGTGCGGCTGTGGAATATTATAGGGGTTATCTTGTATCTTTATAAACTCCTTGATGAATGAATTTAGCTTCGGCTTTATGATTGCATCTAAAGAGCAAGTTGATATTTTTGTTTTCTTTTGGTCAAGAAATGTCTCTTTCGGAAATTTCATTAGGATCCCGTTCTTGTACCTTTGCCAATTTTATTGACAAAAAAGGGGGAGAATTAATATGTAGTTCACACTACAAATACATATGGTTTTCGGATCATTATGTAAGGAGGAGTGGTTTCCATGTGAGATGGAGTATTTACTAAGGGGGAGAGATATATATCACCATAGTGTTGTTGTTGAAGTTGTGATACAATTGAACTTTGACAATGTGTAATGATACTATGACACTGTATAACAATGATTGAGAACTATTGTTTTCTTATTGTTATAACTACGGATTTTCAACAACGATGATGCTAAACTTACAACCTTTGGGATCATTGGAGTACTTGGAAGTGACGAAGATTTCGAGTAATGTTGAAGATCGGGCATGTGGAATAGGAGCTACAAAAGTTAATTTATTTATTTTTTGTATTCCATATGTATTAATAGTTTTGCCACTAAAATTGACAAAGGGGGAGATTGTTAGAGCATTGCTCGGTCGAACTCGCATGCGTTGCTATCTCAAGCATGTTTTTCAATGTTAGTGATCAAAACTATAAGTCTTGATTTCTAGCCTACATAGCTAAAGGTCTCAGACTAGGATAGAAAGTGTAGTTTATCTCAAGAACTCCATGGCAATCATCAGACAAGACGAAGGACTACTCAAGGAACTGATGGATCTTCATCGACTAAAAGGTATGTGGAGACTTGAACTTATCTGTCACTCAAAAGTCTATCTATTCTATATCCTACTCTTGAGACAAAAGTCGTTTTGATCTATAAACTTTCATTATGCACATTTGCTATTTCGAGCCGAGTTTATCTTGCCCATCTATTTCTCGAAATATGTGTTGGTAAGCTTTCGCTTTAGCCGAATTCATCTTTACCTAGTGACCAAAGTCATGTTATGTTTCAATCACTTTGAAAATTGCTCTGACGAAAAATGGTCTGTGAATAACGGCTATATTCGTCCTCTGAGAATGTTTCAATGATTGAAATGAGAGTTTAGATTACATAACCATTAGTAGGATATAAGCATTGTTGTGGAAACACATATATGTATAAGTCCTTATTCCTTGAACCAAAGTTTGTGAACTTTGTTGATCAAGAGAAATGGAAATGGCGTGAGCCACATCCGCGAACTTGAGTAGGTTATATCTAAAACCTGTTGTTCTTGAACTCATGTTTATTTAAACTAAGGAATGCTTTTGCAAACCGTGGCTATAAAGTTCATGAACCGATTCGAGTGAATCAAACCGTTTTTGCTTTGATTGAGTCTTGTGTAGTTACATAAGATCTAAGCAATTGAACAACTCTCTAACTAGTTCATTTGAGTCATTTGAACTAGTTATGGTGAAGAAGAATATGGTTGATATGAAAGTAATCATATGGGTAACCATTTGGTTAACTATTTTTGAACCAACAAATGTTAATGTTTGGGAACGGTTCGTAAACCCAAAAATGGACATTTCATTTGTGTATAAAAAGCTAAGTTTTCGATCCAACGGTTGAGAAATATTAGCTTGAATCTAATCAGGTTTTTATCTAACGGTGAATATTGAATGCTTTGTTACCAAGCTAACATTTATTGCAAACTCTGATTTGAAAACTATATAAGGGATAACTTTAGCAACTGGGAAACCTAATCCCCACACCTTACGTGTGATACTAGTTGCATAGCTAGAGTCGATTCTCCTTTAACCTTTGGTTTCTTCTTCTAAACCAGGTTAACGACTTAAAGACTTCATTGGGTTTGTGAAGCCAGGCCGATACTACTTTTCTTGTAGTTGTGTGATCTGATCTTGAATTTTCTATTGTACAAGTACAGTTGAAATAATTGGCTTGAGATTTTATATCTCCGATAGGCAAGTTAGAAAAGTAATCACAAACAGTTCGTCTCATTGTTTGTGATTCCACAATATCTTTTTTCGCTGCGTCGATTAAGATTATTGTGTGGTGATCAATAATACTAGGCTGTTCTTCGGGAATATAAGACCGATTTATTGATTGGTTCATGTTCACCTTGGTTTATCAAAAGACGGAACAAAACTCGTAGGTATATTCGTGGGAGACGGATTTATCTATTACCGTATACTTTTCTGTGTGATACAAATTTGTTTATTAAAGTCTTCGACTTTGGGTCGTAGCAACTCTTAGTTGTGGGTGAGATCATCTAAGGGAATCAAGTACGTAGCATCCTGCTGGGATCAGAGGCGTAGGAGCATAACTGTACCTTGGATCAGTGTGATATTGATTGGAGTTCAACTACAGTCCAGACCGAAGTTAATTTGGATTAGGCTAGTATTTGTAGCGGCTTAATACAGTGTGTGTTCAATCTGGACTAGGTTCCGGGGTTTTTCTGCATTTGCAGTTTCCTCGTTAAAAAAATTATGGTGTCTGTGTTATTTCTTTTCCGCATTATATTTTGTTATATAATTGAAATATCACAGGTTGTGCGTTGTTCAATCAATTAGAATATCCGACCTTTTGGTTGTTGATTTAAATTGATTGACACTTAGATATTGGTCTTTGGTACCATCCAAGTTATCTCTCTAGTATTTGATAAAGACTCGCAGATTTCTATTTGCTTGAGTATATATCAAATCGAGAGATTGAGATATAAACTCTTTGATATACTTTTTATCTAGATTGAGTCTGACTGTCAAGTTGATTCTCTAGAAAGTATATTGGAGTTTGTCCACACAGATTGCTAAGAGAAATATTGGGTGTGGTTGTTGTACCCCCACTTTTTCATTTGTGATTAAACTCATCAAATGAATCACCATTTGCCATACGAAGGCTTTCCCAATCAGAATTTAGGTTTTGAAGCCTGGCTTCTTTTTCACAGGTATTCCCTTCAAATACGGTTTCTAAGATATCCCACGCATCGTTAGACCGAGTGCATATAGTCACATGGTGCTGAAGATCTAGGGTAATGGCATGGATGATTGCATTCAGTCCGTCAAAATTTTGTTTTACAACAAGAATCTCGACAGCATCATAATCACCAATATCCTTTGGAACAGTTACATTTCCTATTGTAACAACCGGAGGAACATAGCCATTAACAACGTAATCCCATGATTGAAAATCACGCGCTTGAAGAAAGGTATGCATAGAAATTTTCCACCACAAGTAATTCGAGCCATCGAAGACTGGTGGTACATTTATAGAGATAGCACTTCTGTCCATAGAGTCAGATCGCTACAAACACAGACTTATGAGGTTTTAAACGTGTTTTCCTTCTCTAATACCAATTGAAAAAGCGGGGGTCTAATAACCACACCCAATATTTCGCTTAGCAATTTGTTTAGACTAACTCCAATATACTTTCAAGAGAGTCAACTAGACACTCAGACTCAATCTTATGAAAAGTATATCAAAGAGTTATATCTAAATTTCTCAATTCAATATGCAATCAAACAAATAGGAATTTGCGATCCCGATTGAATATAAGAAATAACTTGAACGATATCAAAAACCAATATCTAAGTGTCAGTCAATTTAATCAATAACCAAAGGTTGGATTCACAATTGATTGAACTTACGCACAACCTATGATATTTCAATTATATAAACAAATATAATGCGAAAAAGAAATAACACAAACACCATAAGTTTTGTTAACGAGAAAACTGCAAATGCAGAAAACCCCCGGGACTTAGTCCAGATTTGAAAACCACACTGTATTAAGCCTCTACAGACACTAGCCTACTCCAAGTTAACTTCGGACTGGAATGTAGTTGAGCCCTAACCAATCTCACACTGATTAAGGTACATTTGTGCTCATTACGTCTCTGAATCCCAGCAGGACTCTACACACTTGATTCCCTTAGCTGATCTCACCCACAACTAAGAGTTGGTACGACCCAAACTCGAAGACTTGATAAACCAATCTGTCTCACACAGAAAAGTTAATTGAATAGACAAATCTGTGTCCCACAGATAAACCTATGAGTTTTGTTCCGTCTTTTGATAAATCAAGGTGAACATGAACCAATTGATATACCAGACTTATATTCCGGAAAAAAAACCTAGAAATATCAATCACCTCACAATAATCGTAATCGTATGGTAGCGAAACAAGATATTGTAGAATCACAAACGATGATACGAAGATGTTTGTGACTACTTTTTATCTTGCCTATCGGAGATTAAATCTCGAGAAAATCTTAGAGAAGATAGTACTCAATCACGATAGAAAACAACAAGATCAGAACACGCAACTACAGAGAAAATAGTTGGGTCTGGCTTCACAATCCCAATGAAGTGTTCAAGTCGTTAACCTACAGGGATTTCGAAAAACCTAAGGTTAAAGGAGAATCGACTCTAGTCACAACTAGTATCACACAAAAGGTGTGGGGACTAGGTTTCCCAGTTGCTAGAGTTCTTCTTTACATAGATTTCAAATCAGGGTTTGCAATCAATGTTACCTTGGTAACAAAGCATTCAATATCCACCGTTAGATGAAAAACTGATTTGACTCAAGCTAATATCTTTCAACCGTTAGATCGAACTTAGCTTGTTACACACAAATGAAAAGTGACTTCATTTAGATATGAGTAATCGTACCTAAGCGTGTATACCTTTGTTGGCTCAACAATAGTTAACCGAATTTAGCCATATGAACACTTTCATATCAACTATATTCATCTTAACCATAACTAGTGCAAATGACTCAAATGAAACTAGTTCTAGAGTTGTTCAATTGTTTATATTCTCGTAGAAGTATACAAGACACAATTGAAGCAAAATCGATTTCGATTCACTCGAATCAAGTCATGAACATTATAGCCACGATTTGCAAAAGATTGCATTCCTTATTATATATAAATGTATTAGTTCATGAACAAACCGATTTTAGAACTTAACTTACTCAAGTATGCATATGGGTATGCATATCTAAGTAGCCGGACTAAGTTTGGGCTCGCCAGTATGCGAACGGGTACGCATACCACTAAATATAAACCAAACTCAGCAGAAAATTCCGGAACTTGAACTTACGCCAGTACGCATACCGGTATGGATACTATAGTTCCCGGACTTTCATTAACCAACCAGTACGCATACGGGTATGCATAATATGGTTCCCGGACTTGGATTACACATATAAAAGTACGCATACTGTGCTTATAATCCAACCATGGTTAAGTGTTCTAAACTCTTATTTCAATCATTGGAACATTCTTGGAAGACGACAATAACTGTCTCGCACAAACTATTAGCTTCAAAGCAATTTTCAAGTGATCGAATGATCAATACGAAACATTCTGAGTCAACATCAAATGACTATCTCACACAAATCATGTAAGATGTTACCAGGTGATTTTCACATTATCATCTTTTGACTTTCGAGAAATATATAAGCGAGTTAAACTCAGCTCGAAATATCAAATGTGCATAATTGGAGTCTATATAGTTGTACGACTTTTGTCTCAAATAGAAGATAGAGTAGATAGAATTTTGAGTGATAGATGATTTCAAGTTTCCACATAACTTTTGTTGATGAAGTTCCACAAGCTCCCCTTAGTAGTTCTTCGTCTTCAAATGATGAACGATGTGAAGTCTAATGCTCAACTACACTTTCTATCCTAATCCGAGACTTAGCTATAAGTAGACTAGAAATCAAGACTTATAATTTTGGCAACTAAACTTGACAAACATGCTTGAGATAGCAACGCATGCGAGGTCGACCGAGATATGCTCTAACAATCTCCCCCTTTGTCAATATTAGCGACAAAACTATTAATACATATGAAATAAAAAAAAGATAAACTTTAGTGGCTCCTATCCCATAGTCTAATCTTCAACGTTCCCTGAAATCTTTGTCCTTCCAAGTACTCCAATGATCCCAAAGGTTGTAAGTTTAGCATAACCGTTGTTGAAGATCCATAGCTATAACAATGAGAGAAATCGAGATTCTCGATCATTATTATACAGTGTCATAGTATTATTATGTAACATCAAAGTCCAATTGTATCACGACTTTAACAATAATACTATGGTGATATTATCACTCCCCCTTAGTCAATACTCCATCTCGATCATGGAAACCACTCCCCTTTACACAATGATCCAAAAACCATATGTATTTGTAGTATGAACTACAATATTTCTCCCCCTTTTTGTCAATAAAATTGGCAAAGGTACAAGAACGGGATCATAATGAAATTTCCACAAGAGACATTTCATTGACTAAAAGAATAATACATACCAACTTAATTTAGATGCAATCATAAAGCCGAAGCTAAATGCATTCATCAAGGAGTTTTAAGATACAAGATAACCCCTATAAAATTCCACAACCGCACACCCCGCAAGATATTACCATTAAGCACAAGTTCAAAAGAACTCTCCCCCATTTGATGTCATTCCCGAAAGAACAACAAGAGCGACCTTAATTTCGAAAGAAAAGAAGGATTTTTAAATTGGACACCAAAAACCATAAAAATGATTTTTTATATTCAAAACTCAACCAAATTAATCACAAGAAAACCCATGATTAATTTAATTGGAATACGCAACTAAATCAAACCACAAAAGTGATAAATTTAATTGAAGGTGATCAACATAAGTAAACTTACGGAGCTACGACTAAGGTAATCATACGGAGACGACTAACTTAATCGTTCACATACTCAACATAAGAAAAAACCTTACGGAATATACGATTACATCAACCAATTGAACATGATTAGTATAGACGTTCATATACTCAACGCAAGAACTTGTGGAATATATGAACACTCAACTAGACTAATTACAAGAGAACTTATAATTAATTTAATTGGAATACAAACAATCCAAACTAATCACAAAAGTAATCAATTTAATTGTCAAAGGATTTGCTCGACAAAAGAAGACTTTCAGAGCAAATAACTAAATAACCAACCAAGCTGATTAATTTAGTTCATAATGCTCAACATATAGCATCTTATGGAACAACCAACAAAGCCAATAAGAATAATCGACTTAGTTGTATCGTTCTCAACATAAGACACACAATGGAGCCTTCACGGTAAAACATAACAAAATGGATCAATGAAGATCAATACCGTGGATAACATACAAGGATCTATTATATTTTCCATCATAGCGACTTAATAGACTTTATCCTTGTCAAACAAAAGATTTTATCCTATTTTTCATCAAATACATGACTGCATAGGCATAACTTTTGTGATTGTCAAAAGTCCATTCGTCCTTTCATTAATACGAATACCAATTCATGAACGACTTTACTTTTGACAGCATATGGGACCTTCAAGTTCACGGACGCAAACAATACATATCCCATAATCAAATTGCAATATCACAAAATCATAACGATCAATACTACAATAACATCATCCTCCAAATATTTTTAGAATTTAATACCAATAAACCTAAAAAATAACATAAGAAGATGAAAACAAAAATAGTTATGTGTAGTCACAATCATCACTATTCAAAGCACTAGTTATTCTTCCAACTAAGCCAAAAAGAATACATACTAGGCATATAAGAAGATGCATTACTCATCACCTTCATCACCGGAAAATTTCCAAGTAGCTTGAATTGAATCCAACTCTTCCTTGATCTCGAGACACTTGGTTCCAATTAACGACACTTGATCTTTTAAGCACTTTACTCTTGCATTCACCTTGCATACACCCTTGTAAACTTTTTTAATAAGCGTCAAGGTAGTAGGGTCTTCAACATCAAGAGGAGTACCTCTTTGTCGCCTGCGAACATTTTCCCTTATACGCCGAAAGGTATATGGACGAACAAGTTTGGGAACCCCAAGAGAATTTCAAATAAAGTCAAGTCCACGATCACGACAAATTTGGCTAATCAAACAAGGATAGCCTAACATCTTGATGTGAGAAGTCATCGTCATCATTTGAGAGATGATAAAACCAGAAATATCAAGATTTGTATTTCCGGATGCAAGGAAGAAGACCAATTCTGCAAACTCATAACTCCACCATGAGTTCTCAATCGTGGAGGGACAAAGGTTAGAGATGCCAAGTTTTCCAAACGCTACTAAAGCAACACTAAGATCATTAGTCGGGAACTTTCCTTGACTCCAAACAACCTTCTTTCCACAAAGTCCTATAGAGATATCATACAATGGATGTTCATCACTTGGTCTAGGTAGCCGTACGTCACCCAACGGTATTTCGGTAATCCTTGAAATTAGTTCTCTATCAACAAGAAACTTTTTCCTACCAATCATGGATTTGAATTCCATCTTGTCATAATCAACATCATGAATATTGGCATAGAAAACCCTTGTAAGATAATCAAATCCTTGACCAAGACCATCAAAGATATTTCCAAGCTTGAATTTTGAAAAACATACCAAATCCTCTTCATTCCCACTAGAAAAATCCAACTTCTTTTCTAGAATAAAACCTTTTGAAGCAATCTTATCAAATATTCTAGAACAAGAATCATTCACAAACCTAATTTTAAGAGAGTCTTGATCATGAGGAGGATTCAAGCTAGAGGATTTTGAACTTTTAGAACTCCTTTTTGTGTTTCTAGTATTCATCATGGAACTAGAACTAAACAAGGATCAAGAGAGAAATACTTACTTGGATTGAATACCCTTTCTCTCAATTTCTCCAAAGAAGATTTAATGGAGGCAAAACACAAAACCCTAGAAGTTCACGTACGCGGACGGGAAGAAGATGGAGGAGAAAGTTCGCGGACCACATACACACATATATCCCTCATTCATGGGCTTGGGCCGAACACGAACCGTGATCCACATAAGACTTATGGGATTTTCTTAGCCATTAGAACACTAAAGGTTATGCAACCTGTGACAACATAAACAACAGATGCAGTAGAAAGCACATCTGTACACAACACAATTTATTTCTTTCCCCTCTACAAGATATATACAAAGGGGAAGTGCCAATCTCGTTACCAAGAGGCAGAATGTGCAGAGATATTCTCATGCGACATTTCCGGTTGATATGTGTGAATAGTCCTTGTGGTATAATCAAAGTAATGATGATAGTCAGGACAGTTAGAGCTTTCTTTCCTTCGTTTGTTCTAGCCTGAAGAAGGATACCTCCGATTTCTGGGTTGTTCAGTATTAACAGATTTAACACATACAGAACCCTTTTCGGAATGATTCTTAGACTTAACAGATTTAAGTTTTTCTAAGAATTTAAAAACGCCTTCGAACGCTTCGAACAAATATTTATCAATTGATCCATGTCGATAGTATTCCTCAAAAAGATCAAGAGTTAATCTAGTGAGTTTTCATATCCTTGAACGTATTGAGCGTTTTCTCAGTCTTTCCTTCCTTTTATTTTTTCCTTCTGATTGATTCTTAACATCTAAAACTTCCCTTTTAGATGAAGAAGAATTATCATGAGAATCCAAAGGTTTTCTCCATAATAATCTCTAAACAATCTTTAAGGAAATCTGGCATGCGTTACTGGGTCGCGTCGTCTGCGCACCAAATTAATTACTTCTTTCCACACAATTAACTGGTAATATAATGGCAAGGAGTTCGTTCCCACGAAGAGCAGGGAGTTTCTAGTTGTTTAAAAAGTAACTGAAAAGGGGGTTTTTAGATTTTAATCAAACTAACTAATAAAACGAAAATAATAAATATTGGTCTAAATTAATAAGGAGAGAGATGATTAGGGAATCATTCTCCGTCACTGAACCGAAGCCTAATTAAATGCAAATTTATTTCTTGTTGAACTTATATTGTTACCAACTGTAGAATAGCAATAAGCTCTGCTATCCCTCGGATTCCTACTGCCACTGGATACGGAAGCGCTCGACTACCAGATTCTATCCAACCAACCCACCAAGAATAAGCTCTCAAGGTGTAAATTATTCGAATGCTTTACACTTTGTGAATCAGATTGATCCCAGCATCATGCCCATAAGCTCGGTCTGCTTACTAGTGTTATCTTTACACACAATTGCTTAACAAAATCCGTCTGTCAGTTCTTGCGATTTACTACTGTGTAAAGAGTTAATGTGACAATTACACGTATCACATAACCCTAAACTAGTAGAAGAAATATTGATTGGTTAATTTAATTTATCATTTTAAATAACCCCTCAATATTCTTAGACAATAAAAATAATAAAGATAATCAATAATATAATAAAACTTGAAATAAACGTGGTTAAAGAAAATACTGCTTCATGCTTCAGGACTTTGAAATCATCCCTAATCAATTAAAAGATTAGATACTCATAATTAAACAATACTAGCAAATTAATAAAGAAGAAGGAATTAAAAACAAAAGCTGGCTCTATGTTTCTATCTTTCTCGCTGGAGAGAAAATGTAAAAGAAGAAGTGTTTTTGAATGAAACTCTCCATTGCTATTTATAGGATATGAATCCCTTCGTAATATGAAAGGATATCCTATTCGCCTCTTTCTTCCTTCGCGTGCAGATCACTTCACGAAAATCCCGCAATCGATAATTGTACGAAGTCAGAGACAGAAGTTGCATGTGCTAGTAAAGTAAATACTTCTGCTACAATGTAACATGGAGCAGCTTAATAAGATGTAAATTCTTTCTTATTGGACCAAAATATAGCGGGACCCGTATAGATTGAAGTGTCTTCTTCTGGTGCTATCTATACTTCCAATTTGATGATCCTCACTACGCCAGATTACCACTTTCAAAAGCTTCCAACTGAGACAAGTCAGGGCTTGGCTCTTCCGGTCGGCTCCACCACACTTCTTCCCATTCTTTCCCTGCAAATGACGTCAGCAGCAACAGTAACAAATTATCTTTCCTTCCATGATCATCAACCCGAGCTCCATCATCCTAAGCTTGTTCTTACAACTCCAGCAAACCACAGTGAGGCTCTGTTCCATGTCTCTTATCCATGAACACTCCATTATCACCAGTCAAACAACATCATCGTGATCATCACGAACTTCTCCATTACTGCCATCGTCCATAGCTCCAAGATTCGTTCTATCCCAACCATCTCTGCAATCACCAGCTCCTCAAACTCGATCACCATCACCGATCCATCTTCATTCCCTGTCTTCCCATTGAACACGTCATTCCTTGTACTTGACTGAGTTCCAATTGGTCTTTGACCATTCCTTACTTGTAGCTAGCTTCTTTTATTGCACAACTAAGCGCAAATTCACTTCTTTTTGGATGATTTACCTAACAAAACACAAATAAGAGAAAACAAGCGTAATATACAATAATTTGCAAAAAAAAACCAACAAATACTAGCATGAAATTGACCACAAATATATAGAAATATGCACTTATCAAATTCCCCCACACTTGGCTTTTGCTAGTCCTCGAGCAAACTATCTAACCTAAAATAAAACAAATCTCTGTCTTTGAGGACCCGATTGCACTTAGCATGTGCAACAAGCCTTTAAACCCTTAGGTGTCCCTAGTGGACGAGTTATAGTTTCGTGAGGGCTTACGAGAAGTATACCCACAAAACCTGCTCCAACTTCAAAGAGTTCCAGCTTCCCGAGCATTCAAAGAGTTATGAGGACATAGATTTTCTGCATGCTAGTAATAAGAAGTTAGAAATACCAAAGAACATATTCACAATCTTAAATGCTGAGTGAGAAATAATCACACCATAATGAGAGAACGCGTGTTTGAGAGCGATCAATAAGCATTTCGCCTCGACTTCTGCCTCACCAAAAAGGATTTTATGATAATTGCACTCAATAAGACGGCTTTTTTATGGGTCTCACATGTGTGCAGGTAGGAATGAAGATAGAAATCCTACACACGTTGAATGGTAGGAAGGAAACCTTCCGAATTAATTTTGGAGACCCCACAAAATCGTGGAAAATAAAAGACTTTTTTTTTCTGATGATCTCTAAGAAAGGAAATCAACCAATGTATAAAGGATGAGAGTACTTACCACCTTCACATCCTATCTGCAGTAATGATAGCACCACTCTCATTTCATCCAATAGAAACGTCTTCGACTCATCTTCTTTATCTTCTTGGTCTTCGGTCTTCAACTGTCGATGATAAACTCTTGAACTTCGTAGAACTTCGACAATTTATAACTCTTTTCCTCTAATTCTTTGTTGCTTGAAACTTCTTTATAGATTTTTCTTCCTCATGGCTTTATTGATGAAATAAATCCTAAATGCAAATCTTTCTGTATTTTTCTTTTCTTTTCTTTTCTTTTCTTTTCTTTTCTTTTTTTTCATTTTACTTTTTAATAAGATTGCAACTATAATAATGAAATAAAATTAGCATGGCCCTGAGAGAAGGACTTTACCGCTTTGATCTTCACAACTTGTATTGTCTTCGTATCATAAACTTCAATAACTCCCATCTTTTGATTTTCTTTTCTGTTGTAAATAAGTCCTCCACTTGGATATAGAATTATGCTCACTGTATTGTGAGTCTTCAATATGTATATAAAATCTGCTCATTGTATGTTGCTTCACTTGGATATGAAATTTGCTCTTTCTTGTATTCTTGCTTATAAACCTTAAATGTCTTCAATTTTTCCTTGTAGATTTTGATGTCGCTCTTCTTGTTGATGATGATGCATTTCTATGAACCTGTTGTTGGCGAGAGAGAGAATGGTGCTAACTGCAAATCAAACTACAAGAAGGTGGTTTTCATCTATAGACGTCACCCTCATGATTGACAAAATTAGCACTCAGGAGATCAAAGAGTAGTGCTGAAAATGGTGCGAATTTGGGTAGCTAACCATTCTACCCGGAATTAACGTACAGTGACACATACTCAAAACAAAGCTTTTTTAGTCAACTACAAAGAATTCAAGGTATGGTGCCTCGGTTGATTTGAAAATAGGTAGTCTCCACTAATGATTGATCAGCAACTCTAATAATGCATTTCTCTCTGCTCCTCATTTGCCACCGGCATGATTAAATCCATTATTTAACACTCTAACAAGTAAGAAATCTGAGCGTCGTTCCCTAAAACTTCCAAGTTCAATTATGTCGGTCAAAATTCTTTATGTAAACATACCTAGAAGCATGCTAGTGACTCTAAAATCTTTACAAATCGAAGGTTGTTTTTTTTTAATGCAAAAATTTACAGAATTTTTGAAAAATTCAACTCAAAAAAGTTAAAAACTCTATATGCAAAATATGGAAACACTCCCCCACACTTAAACTTTACATTTTCCTCAATGTAATTGATTCGTCCAAAGTAAAATAAGGTGGAAAATTCAAATATGATATGAAAAACTAAGGAAAATAAAACATAAAGATAGAAATACAAAACCAGTGGGTTGCCTCCCATTCAGCGCTTAGTTTAACGTCCTCAGCCTGACTTGAAGCACATTCAGATTACTCCTCCAGAGGGAGCAAATAACGAAGCTCGATTTCATCAACATCCACTGTAGTGAAGTTCTCGTAGTATGGCTTCAGTCTATGGCCGTTGATCTTGAAAACTTTCCCAGTTTTAGGACTAGTTATTTCAACTGCACCATGAGGAAAAACATTAGTAACAACAAATGGTCCCACCCATCGGGACCTTAGCTTTCCAGGAAATAACTTAAGACGAGAATTAAACAAAAGAACTTTCTTCCCCATAACAAAACTTTTTCGAGAAATCATTTTGTCGTGGAATAACTTCGTCTTTTCCTTGTATATACGAGCGCTTTCATAAGCATCATTTCGTATTTCCTCTAGCTCATTGATTTGTAGATTCCTTTGTTTCCTAGCTTCATCATACTCCATGTTGTACATCTTTACCACCCAGAAAGCTTTATGCTCAAGTTCAACCGGGAGATGACAAGCTTTTCCATAAACCAACCGATATGGAGACATACCAATTGGTGTCTTGTACGCCGTTCTATACGCCCAAAGTGCATCATTAAGCTTGAAGCTCCAATCTTTTCTTGTAGTATTGACAGTTTTCTCCAGAATGGATTTGATTTCACAATTTGAAACTTCAGCTTGCCCACTAGTTTGTGGGTGATACGGCGTGCCTACCTTGTGTGTAATGTTGTACTTCTTGAGGAGAGCATGGAAGGATTTCTTGAAGTGCGAACCTCCATCGCTGATAACCACTCGTGGTGTACAATGTCTAGAGAAAATATATTCCTTCATAAACTCACAAACAACTTGAGAATCATTAGTACGGGTGGCTATAGCTTCCACCCATTTCGAAACATAGTCTACAGCAAGAAGTATATAAAATTTTCCATTCGAATTAACAAAAGGACCCGTAAAATCAATACCCCACACATCGAATATTTCTACAGCAAGAATTGGTGTGAGTGGCATTTGATTTCGAGCACCTAGATTGCCCGTTCGTTGATATCTATCACAAGATTTTCAAAAAACATATGCATCCTCAAATAGTGTAGGCCAATAAAAACCACTCTCAAGAAATTTGAGAGCGGTACGTTTAGAACCAAAGTGACCACCACAAGCATAAGAATGACAAAAAGACAGAATTAATTGAAATTCAGAGTTTGGTACGTACCTGCGGATAAACTGATCATCACCATATTTCCACAAGTAGGGCTCATCCCACACATATTGTTTGGCTATTTTCTTAAGCTTTAGCTTTTGAAAGTTATACATCATACTAGGTACTTGCCTTCTAACCAAATAGTTCACTATATCAGCATACCAAGGTGTTGATTCTTCAATCGAGAAGAGTTGTTCGTCTGGAAAACAATCTTGTAGAGGAAGTCGTTCTTCGGAAACAACAAGTCTACTAAGATGATCAGCAATAATATTCTCAACACCTTTCTTGTCTCTAATTTCAATATTGAATTATTGTAGCAAAAGAATCCACCGGATGAGTCTTGGCTTAGCCTCCTTCTTTTTCAATAGGTATCGTAGTGCTGCATGATCAGAATATACAATCACATTGGTACCCACTAAATAAGATATGAATTTTTCTAGTGCAAATATTATAGCCAACAACTCCTTTTCAGTGGTCGAATAATTGACTTGAGCCTCATTTAGGGTCCTTGATGCATAATAAATCACATGTGACCTTTTGTCTACTTTCTGACCCAAAACAGCTCTGACTGCATAATCATTTGCATCACACATTAACTCGAACGGCAAACTCCAGTTAGGTGACTTAATAATTAGCGCGGTAGTCAACAATTCCTTAAATTTGTAAAAGTCATCCTTGCACTCCTGGTCGAAGTTAAAGGCAACCTCCTTTTGCAACAATTTGCTCATCGGCATTGAGATTTTTGAGAAATCTTTGATAAACCGCCTATAAAAACCTGCATGACCAAGAAACGAGCGAACCCCCCTCACCGAAGTGGGGTATTAAAAGTTTTTAATTAAATCTTTCTTTGATTTGTCCACTTCGAGCCCTTGAGAGGACACGACATGACCAAGCACAATTCCATGGTTTACCATAAAATCGCATTTCTCCCAGTTTAAAACAAGATTAGTGGCTATGCATTTTTTAAGCACAATTTCAAGATTATTTAAACAAATATCAAATGAATCACCATAAACACTGAAATCGTCCATAAATACCTCAATGATGTTTTCCACATAATCATAAAATATACTTACCATACATCTCTGAAAAGTGGCAGGCGCATTGCAAAGACCAAACGACATCTGTCTATATGCAAACGTACCGAAAGGACAAGTAAAAGTTGTCTTCTCTTGGTCCTACGGTGCGATAACAATCTGATTGTATCCCGAATATCCATCTAAAAAGCAATAATGAGAATGTCCCGCTAGCCTCTCTAACATCTGATCGATGAAAGGCAAAGGAAAGTGATCCTTGCGGGTAGCCGAATTGAGCTTTATGTAGTCTATGCACACTCGCCATCCTGTTTGAACTCTTGTAGGAACGAGTTCATCATCTTGATTTCTGACAACAGTGACACCTGATTTCTTAGGCACCACCTGAACCGGACTAACCCATTTGCTGTCAGAAATTGGGTAAATCACCCCCACACTTAGCAATTTGATGATCTCTTTATTCACGACCTCCATCATTGGGGGGTTGAGCCTGCGCTGAGCATCACGTAATGGCTTGACATCATCTTCCATGAGGATTTTATGCATGCACATGGCTGGACTAATGCCTTTGATATCAGCAATTGTCCAACCAATAGCCGTTTTGTGCTCTTTCAGAACCCTGAGCAAGCGTTCTTCCTGTACTGCTGTGAGATTCTTTGCAATAATGACTGGAAGTTCCTCTCCATCACCCAAGTAAGTGTACTTTAAGTGATCAGGTAGAGTATTCAACTTTAATTTAGGTGCCTGCACAACAGAAGGTAAAGGAACTTCATCAGTTACAGGTAAAGAAATGTATGAGAGATTGCCTGTTTGAGCTTCTTGTAATGCCGTTAAAGCACCACATATCTCTTCAAACTCCTTAGGAATTTCAGTGTCCAAGTTAGGCATGCCATGGACATCCAAATCAATGCTATTTTGTAGCACGAATTCAAGTTCATCTTCATTGTTCAAATCAAACATCTGCTGCGCTAACGAACCAATAACATCAATAGAAAATGCAGAATGGATATCACTTGGATAATGCATAGCTTAAAATATATTGAAGTGTATAATCTCTTTGTCAAACTCCATAGTGAGTGTCCCAGTATCGCAATCAATCTTCGTCTTAGCAGTCTTCATAAATGGTCTCCCGAGAAGTAATGAAGTAGACGAACAATTGTCTCCATCCTGCATATCCACAATATAGAAATCAACCGGAAAGATTAATTCATTCACTTGCACCAACACATCTTCCACGACTCCCTTAGGATATATGTTAGACTTATTAGCCAATCGAATAATAATCCCCGTCTCTTTTAACGGTCCCAGGTTCAAAGAATCATAAACATCGGCTGACATCACGCTTATGGAAGCTCCCAAATCAAGCAAAACACGTTCAAACCGTCTATCACCAATAGTAATTGGCACTGTAAAACCACCAAAATCTTTGCATTTTGTAGGAATCTTTTTTAGTAACATGGCTGAAGAACTTTCTCCCACCTGAGTGATCTCGTTAGCAATCAACCTTTCCTTCCTTGTACACAAATCCTTCAGAACCTTGGCATACCTGGGTACCGTTCTGATGGCCTCAATAAATGGAATGTTGATGTGCACCTTTCTGAAAATATCCATGATCTCCTTGTCTAGAGCTTGCTTCTTTGACTTGGCAAAATGACTGGGAAAAGGAGGTGGTGTGGTAAAAGTAGGAACTGTGTCCTTAGGTTGGCCTGTTGAAGTTTGCTTTTCCTTTGGAAAAGTTTCCACCTCTACTTCCTTTTCTAAATCGTGACCAGCCTTTTCTTGTTGTTTTGGCTCTTCTGTCTGCTTTCTGCTCCTCAAAAGTACTGCATTAACATTCTCTCTTGGATTCACAAAAGTTTGTGATCGCAGCTTTGTTGGTGCTTGCGCCTTCAGTTGATTAATCTCAGTTTCCATTTGCCCTATCTGAGTATGTAGATCTTTAATCGCAGAGTCGGTCTTCTGTTGACTCTGTTGGAACATAGATGAGAGACCTTGCATCATAGTAATCATCTTCTCAGATACGTCATCCTTGGGAACTTGAGATTGCGACTGTGACGGGATTTGTGGTTGTTGAAAACCACCTTGCGGAGCATATGGGTTAGGAGCTGCAGCTTGCTTGTTTGCGCAGATGAAATTGGGGTGATCTTTCCATCCTGGATTGTAGGTATTAGAATATGGATTATATCCTGGCCTCTGATTAGGGAACACGGCATTCACCTGTTCAGACTCTTCTTCATATGTAGGAATAATTACTACTGCCATTCTTTGTACTACCTTTCGATGTTGTTTATTTGTTGCTCTGATTGTGTAGACTCTCTTATCTCGCTAACTCTTCTGACACTTGAGTTGTTTCTGGTGTAGAATTGTTAAGCATTCGAAGCCATGCTCTCAATCAAGCTTGTTGCTTGCGAGATTGTCTTTTCAGTAAGTGAACCACCAGCAGCTGCATCAATCAAATTCCTCTTTTCTGGAAGTAATCCTTCATAAAAGTATTGAATAATGAGTGTTGAAGATATGTTGTGGTGAGGACAGCTTGCCAACAACTTTTTGTACCTCTCCCAATTTTCATGAAGAGACTCTCCGGTAATCTGCAGAATGCCACTAATCTCCTTGCGAACAGCGGCCTCCTTGGAAGCAGGAAAATATTTCTCAAGAAATAGCTTTTTCATTTCACTCCATGTTGTAATACTCCCTGGGGGAATATAATACATCCATTCTTCCGCCATATCTATCAAAGAGAACGAAAAAGATTGTTAGCATTGTCGTATCACTGTCTTCGGTACCTTGCCTAAGACTTGTCATCTTGTGCTGGAATTTTTGAAGATGACGGTTTGGATCTTCACCCGGAAGTCCCTTGAACTTCGGTAAATGATGAATCAGACTCGACTTCAGCTCCACTGTGTCAGTTAAAGTAATACACAATGGTTGCGCATCTAAACATGGAGATGTTAACTCTCGTAGCTTCTTCTCCTGAGGTGGAGGTGGTGGAGGATCTCTTTCGTCGTCTGTATTAACCATCTCTTCAGTAGATGATTCTTGTTGCGACTGTTGATGTTCTTGCAGTATTGTTCCCCTGCGAGTTGTGATTCCGCACCTTTCGTAATCCCACCGTTTAGGTGCCAGAAATTAAGTACCTGAAACAAGAAAAACTAGAGTAAAATCTAGAAAATATTAAAAAACAAAATAAATATCAACTAAAATAGATTTTTTTTATATATATATGAATAGAAACAAATATTAACAGAAAATAATATTAATACATATTGAAAATAAAAATAAAAGTAAAATAACAATAATAATCTAAATAAAATTAAAATAAATATTAACAAAAGATAAATATTAACAGAAAATAAATTAAGGAATAACAACTAAAATTAAAAGAAAAATAAATTAAATAAAAATCTAAAAACAAAAGTACTAAATTGAATTACTAAAAGAAATAAAACAACTAAAAGCTACCGACTGCTCCCCGGCAGCGGCGCCAAAATTTGGGTCGCGTCGTCTGCGCACCAAATTAATTACTTCTTTCCACACAATTAACTGGTAATATAATGGCAAGGAGTTCGTTCCCACAAAGAGCAGGGAGTTTCTAGTTGTTTAAAAAGTAACTGAAAGGGGAGTTTTTAAATTTTAATCAAACTAACTAATAAAACGAAAATAATAAATATTGGTCTAAATTAATAAGGAGAGAGATGATTAGGGAATCATTCACTGTCACTGAACCGAAGCCTAATTAAATGCAAATTTATTTCTTTTTGAACTTATATTGTTACCAACCGTAGAATAGCAATAAGCTCTGCTATCCCCCGGATTCCTACTGCCACTGGATACGGAAGCGCTCGACTACCAGATTTTATCCAACCAACCCACCAAGAATAAGCTCTCAAGGTGTAAATTATTCGAATGCTTTACACTTTGTGAATTAGATTGATCCCAGCGTCAGACGCATAAGCTCGGTCTGCTTACTAGTGTTATCTTTACACACAATTGCTTAACAAAATCCCTCTGTCAGCTCTTGCGATTTACTACTGTGCAAAGAGTTAATGTGACAATTACACGTATTACATAACCCTAAACTAGTAGAAGAAATATTGATTGGTTAATTTAATTGATCATTTTAAATAACCCCTCAATATTCATAGACAATAAAAATAATAAAGATAATCAATAATATAATAAAACTTGAAATAAACGTGGTTAAAGAAAGTACTGCTTCATGGTTCAGGACTTTAAAATCATCCCTAATCAATTAAAAGATTAGCTACTCATAATTAAACAATACTAGCAAATTAATAAAGAAGAAGAAATTAAAAACAAAAGCTGGCTCTATGTTTCTATCTTTCTCGCTGGAGAAAAAATGTAAAAGAAGAAGTGTTTTTGAATGAAACTCTCCATTGCTATTTATAGGCTATGAATCCCTCCGCTAATCCAAAAATTCGTAATGTGAAAGGATATCCTAGCCGCCTCTTTCTTCCTTCGTGTGCAGACCACTTAACGAAAATCCCGCAGTCGATAATTGTACGAAGTCAGAGACAGAAGTTGCATGTGCTGGTAAAGTAAATACTTCTGCTACAATGTAACATGGAGCAGCTTAATAAGATGTAAATGCTTTCTTATTGGACCAAAATATAACGGGACCCGTGTAGATTGAAGTGCCTTCTTCTGGTGTTATCTATACTTCCAACTTGATGATCCTCACTACGCCAGATTACCACTTTAAAAAGCTGCCAACCGGGACAAGTCAGGGCTTGTCTCTTCCGGTCGGCTCCTCCACACTTCTTCCCATTCTTTCCTTGCAAATGACGTCAGCAGCAACAGTAACAAATTATCTTTCCTTCCATGATCATCAACCCGAGCTCCATCATCCTAAGCTTGTTCTTACAACTCCAGCAAACTACAGTGAGGCTCTGTTCAATGTCTCTTCTCCATGAACACTCCATTATCACCAATCAAACAGCATCATCGTGATCATCACGAACTTCTCCATTACTGCCATCGTCCATAGCTCCGAGCTTTGTTCTATCCCAACCATCTCTGCAATCACCAGCTCCTCAAACTCGATCACCATCACCGAGCCATCTTCATTCCCTGTCTTCCCATTGAACACGTCATTCCTTGTAATTGACTGAGTTCCAATTGGTCTTTGACCATTCCTTACTTGTAGCTAGCTTCTTTTATTGCACAACTAAGCGCAAATTCACTTATTTTTGGATGATTTACCTAACAAAACACAAATAAGAGAAAACAAGCGTAATATACAATAATTTGCAAGAAAACCAACAAATACTAGCATCGAATTGACACCAAATATATAGAAATATGCACTTATCAGTTACAGATGCCATGAGCAAGTTTTCCAAAGAAATTTCCCGTAAGGCAATTTATAAGGAACGAACAAACATAAACTTATTAGGTTTACAGTGTTTGCCTGCTTTGATACCAATTGAAATAACGGGGGTCTAACAACAACACCCAATATTTCGCTTAGCAATCTGTATGGACTAACTCTGAAATACTTTGCTAGAGAATCAACTAGACAGTCAGACTCAATCTAGATAAAAGTATCTCAAGGAGTTAATATCTCTCTCTTGATTTGATTTTTACTCAAGCTAAAATCAATAGCGAGTCTTTATAAAATACAAGGAATAACTTGGACGGTACCAAAGACCAATGTCCAAGGATCAGTCAATATCAATCAACAACCAAAGGTTGGATTTCCAATTGATATCACGAACGCAAAACCTGTATTATTTAAATTATATAAAATATAATGCGAAAAAGAAATAACACAGACACCAGAAATTTTGTTAAATAGGAAACCGCAAATGCAGAAAAACCCCGGGACCTAGTCCAGATTGAATACACACTGTATTAAGCCGCTACAGACACTAGCCTACTACAAGCTAACTTCGGACTGGACTATAGTTGAACCCCAATCAGTCTCCCACCGATCCAAGGTACAGTTGTACTCCTACGCCTCTGATCCCAGCAGGATACTGCGCACTTGATTCCCTTAGCTGATCTCACCCACAACCAAGATTTGTTGCAACCCAAAATCGCATACTTGATAATAAACAAATCTGTCTCACACAGAAAAGTCTATAAAAGGATAAATCTGTCTCCCACAGATAAACCCTAGGTTTTGTTCCATCTTGAGATATGAAATCAAGGTGAACAGGAACCAATTGATAATCCAGTCTTATATTCCCGAAGAACAGCCTAGATTAATCAATCACCTCTTTACAATCCTTCCTGACTACACGGGCGGTTTGTCGAGGAATCACAAACAGTGAGACGAAGATGTTTGTGACTTATTTATCTTGCCTATCGGAGAACTCTAACGATCTCAAGCCAATCAAAGATTGTACTCGTACGATAGAAGATGCAAGATCAGATCACACAATTACGATAAAAGTAGTATCGGTCTGGCTTCACAATCCCAATGAAGTCTTTAAGTCGTTAACCTGGTTTTAGAGAAGAAAATCAAAGGTTAAAGGAGAATCGACTCTAGCGAGCGCACTAGTATCACACAGACGTGTGGGGATTAGTTTTGCACAATGCTAAATGTCTCCTTTATATAGTCTTCAAATTAGGGTTTTTCCTTAGTTACAAAGCAATCAATTTTCACCGTTAGATCAAAACCTGATTTAGATTCAAGCTAATATTTCTCAACCGTTAGATCGAAAACTTAGCTTGTCACACACACTTGGGTAGACGTTTACTGGGTTTGTGAAAACCATGCCCAAACATGTACGTGTATGTTGGTTCAACATAGTAACCCAAAAGGCTAAACATATGAGCATTTCATATTAACCTTGTTCTCCTTCACCATAACTAGTTCAATTGACTCAAATGAACTAGTTAAAGAGTTGTTCAATTGTTATGAGATCTTATGTAACTACACAAGACACAATTGAAACAAAGATGATTCGATTCGATTGAATCGTCTCATGAACTATATAGCCACGGTTTGTATAAAGCATTCCTTAGTAATTTAAGTTTCATGTTCAAAGCACATCTTTAGATCATAACATCTTAAGCTCACAAACAAGTTCGCGGACTTAATACAACCGGTGGAGTTTTCCAAACTCAGCAGAAAATCTCGGCAAAGAGACTTTCGCCAGTTGGCGGACTTACACGCAAACGAGTTTTTGGAAAATCCCAGCAGAAATTCTCGGTACAAGAACTTCAGTCAGTTCGCTGACTGAGTTCGCGGACTGGGTTCGCTGACTGAGTTCGCGGACTGGGTTCGCGGACTTGGCAAAGCCAATTCCTCCGGTTTCTCTCAATCAACAAAGTTTGAAAACTTCGGATTAAGGAATATATGGTTATGTAATATAAACTCTCATTCCAATCATTGAGACATTCTCAGAGGACGTTATATAGCCGTTATTCACATACCGTTTCGCGTCAGAGAAATTCTCAAAGTAATTGAAACTTTTCATGACTTTCGTCACTAGGTGAAGATAAACTTGATCAAAGCGAAACGCTTTACCAACACATGATTTCGAGATATAGAGAGGCGAGATATACTCGGCTCGAAATATCAAATTTGTATGATCCAGTATATATAGCATACGACTTTTGTCTCATAAGAAGTAGGAGATGGAAGAGATAGACTTTTGAGTGATAGATAAGTTCAAGTCTCCACGTACCTTTTTGTTGATAAAGTTCCACGGTTCCTTGAGTAGATCTTCGTCGTTGTATGATGAATCGCCATGAAGTCCTTGAGCTCAACTACACTTTTCTATCCTAGTCCGAGACTTAGCTATGTAGGATAGAAATCAAGACTCATAGTTTTGATCACTGACATTGACAAACATGCTTGAGATATCAACGCATGCGAGGTCGACCGAGCTATGCTCTAACAGGAATAATCTTACCAACGCAAAAGATGCTTTAAAAATTTCAGACCCTTTGTGATTAAACTCATCAAATGAATCTCCATTTGCCATACGAAGGCTTTCCCAATCAGAATTTAGGTTTTGAATCCTAACTTCTTTTTCACAGGTATTCCCTTCAAATACGGTTTCTAAGATATCCCACGCATCTTTAGACCGAGTACATGTAGTCACATGATGCTGAAGATCTGGGGTAACGGCATAGATGATTACATTCAGTCCGTCAAGATTTTGTTTTACAACAAGAATCTCGACAGCATCATAATCACCAATATCCTTTGGAACAGTTACATTTCCTATTGTAACAACCAGAGGAACATAGCCATTAACAACGTAAATCCATGATTGAAAATCACGCGCTTGAAGAAAGGTACGCATAGAAATTTTCCACCACAAGTAATTCGAGCCATCGAAGACTAACGGTACGTTTATAGAGATAGCATTTATGTACATAGAGTCAGATCGCTACAAATACAAATTTATGAGGTCTTAAACGTGTTTTCCTTCTCTAATACCAATTGAAAAAGCGTGGGTCTAACAACCACACCCAATATTTCGCTTAGCAATCTGTATGGAATAACTCCAAAATACTTTCAAGAGAATCAACTAGACACTCAGACTCAATCTTATGAAAAGTATATCAAAGAGTTATATCTCAATTTCTCAATTCAATCTGCAATCAAACAAATAGGAATTTGCGAGCCCGATTGAATATAAGAAATAACTTGGACGGTATCAAAAACCAATATCCAAGTGTCAATCAATTTAATCAATAACTAAAGGTTGGATTCACAATTGATTGAACTTACGCACAACCTATGATATTTCAATTATATAAATAAATATAATGCGGAAAAGAAATAACACAGACACCAGAAGTTTTGTTAACGAGAAAACCGCAAATGCATAAAAACCCCGGGACCTAGTCCAGATTTGAACACCACATTGTATTAAGCCGCTACAGACACTAGCCTACTCCAAGTTAACTTCAGACTGGAATGTAGTTGACCCCTAACCAATCTCACACTGGTCAAGGTACATTTCTGCTCTTTACGTCTCTGAATCCCAGAAGGACTCCACGCACTTGATTCCCTTAGCTGATCTCACCCACAACTAAAAGTTGGTACGACCCAAAGTGGAAGACTTGATAAACCAATCTGTCTCACATGGAAAATTCCATTGAATAGATAAATCTATGTCCCACAGATAAACCTATGAGTTTTGTTCTGTCTTTTGATAAATCAAGGTGAACCTGAACGAATTGATATACCGGACTTATATTCCCGAAGAACAGCCTAGAAATATCAATCACCTCACAATAATCTTAATCGTATGGTAGCGAAAGAAGATATTGTGGAATCACAAACGATGAGACGAAGATGTTTGTGACTACTTTTTATCTTGCATATCGGAGATTAAATCTCGAGCAAATCTTAGAGAAGATAGTACTAATCACGATAGAAAACAGCAAGATTAGAACACGCAACTACAAAGAAAATAGTTGGGTCTGGCTTCACAATCCAATGAAGGCTTCAAGTCGTTAACCTACAGGATTTTGGAAAAACCTAAGGAAGGAGAATCGAATCTAGTCGCAATTAGTATCACACAGAAGGTGTGGGGATTAGGTTTCCCAGTTGGTAGAGTTCTCCTTTATATAGATTTCAAATCAGGATTTGCAATCAATATTACCTTGGTAACAAAGCATTCAATATCCACCGTTAGATGAAAAACTGATTTGATTCAAGCTAATATCTTTCAACCGTTAGATCGAACTTAGCTTGTTATACACAAATGATAAGTGACTGCATTTAGATATGAGTAACCGTACCTAAACGTGTACACCTTTGTTGGCTCAACAATAGTTAACCGAATTTAGCCATATGAACACTTTCATATCAACTATATTCATCTTAACCATAACTAGTGCAAATGACTCAAATGAAACTAGTTCTAGAGTTGTTCAATTGTTTATATTCTCATAGAAGTAT
This sequence comes from Papaver somniferum, assembly GCF_003573695.1. Classification (NCBI taxonomy): domain Eukaryota; kingdom Viridiplantae; phylum Streptophyta; class Magnoliopsida; order Ranunculales; family Papaveraceae; genus Papaver; species Papaver somniferum. The sequence continues at coordinate 57,261,132 of NC_039358.1, forward strand.
ACAAGAAACAATTGAAGCGAAATCGATTTCGATTCATTCGAATCAAGTCATGAACATTATAGCCACGGTTTGCAAAAGATTGTAATTCTTATTATACATAAATGTATTCGTTCATGAACAAACCGATTTTAGAACTTAACTTACTCAAGTATTCATACGGGTACGCATACCTAAGTAGCCGGACTAAGTTTGGGTTTGCCAGTATGCGAACGGGTACGCATACCACTAAATATAAACCAAACTCAACAGAAAATTCCGGAACTTGAACTTACGCCAGTACGCATACCGGTATGCATACTATAGTTCCCGGACTTTCATTAACCAACCAGTACGCATACGGGTATGCATACTATGGTTTCCGGACTTGGATTACACATATACAAGTACGCATAGTGTGCTTATAATCCAACCATGGTTAAGTGTTCTAAACTCTTATTTCAATCATTGAAACATTCTTGGAAGACGACAATAGCTGTCTCACACAAACTATTAGCTTCAAAACAATTTTCAAGTGATCGAATGATCGATACGAAACATTCTAAGTCTACATCAAATGACTATCTCACACAAATCATGTAAGATGTTACCAGCTGATTTTCACATGATCATCTTTTGACTTTCGAGAAATATATAAGCGAGTTAAATTCAGCTCGAAATATCAAATGTGCATAATTGGAGTCTATATAGCTATACGACTTTTGTCTCAAATAGGAGATAGAGTAGATAGAATTTTGAGTGATAGATGATTTCAAGTCTCCACATACCTTTTTGTTGATGAAGTTCCACAAGCTCCCCTTAGTAGTTCTTCGTCTTCAAATGATGAACGCCGTGAAGTCTAATGCTCAATTACACTTTCTATCCTAATCCGAGACTTAGCTATAAGTAGACTAGAAATCAAGACTTATAGTTTTGGCAACTAAACTTGGCAAACAAGCTTGAGATAGCAACGCTTGCGAGTTCGACCGAGTAGTGCTCTAACAATCTCCCCCTTGTTAATTTTAGTGACAAAACTATCAATACATATGGATTACAAAATAAATAAACCTTGTAGCTTTTCATCCAAATGCTTGATCTCCTTGGTTCTTCAATATTACTCGAAATCTTCGTCACTTCCAAGTACTCCAGTGATTCTGAATGCGTTCAACTCAACATCATAGTTATTGAAGATCTGTAGCTATAACAATGAGAAAACAATAGCTCTCAATCATTGTTATACAGTGTCATAGTATTATTACACAGCATCAAAGTCCAATTGTATCACAACTTTGACAACATTACTATGGTGATATGTATCACTCCCTCTTAGTCAATACTTCATCTCACATAATGATCCGTAAACCATATGTATTTGTAGTGTGAACTACACATTAATTCTCCCCCTTTTTTGTCAATATAAATTGGCAAAGATACGAAAACTAGTGGGATCCTAATGAAATTTTCATAGAGATACTTCATGACTAAAAGAGAACATATCAACTTTGTTTCGATGATTTCACATAGCGGAAACTAGTGTATTCATCAAGGAGTTTATAAAGATACAAGAAAACTACTACAATATTCCACAACCGCACTCCCCACAAAGATTTGACAATTAAGCACAAGTTCAATTAAGAACTCTCCCCCATAAAATATCATTCCCGAAAGAACAACAAAAGCGACCTTACTTTTACAAAAAATAAGGATTTCTTTGGACATTAACAAATCCCATGAAACATGAATTTGTGTCCAAATTACTCAGTTAAATTAACCACAAGAGAACCCATGATTAATTTAATCGTAAGTGCTCACATAAGAGGACTTACAGAGCCGCACAGTATTTACACAAAGATGTGGATCAAGGAAAGACCAATACTGCAGAATGTTCAAAGATTCATTCTATTTTGCATCACTATTTGCATAAAGACATGTAATAGACTTAATCTTTGTAGACAAAAGTTCATCCTATCTTCCATCAATATGTGCATAATGACATAATAGGCTTAACTTTTGTTGTCAAAAGTTCATTATATCTTTTATCAATATAGACATATGATAGACTTAACTTTTGAGCAAATATGGGACAATCACAGTTCATGGACACAAACACACATATCCCATAACAATTTTTAATATATAAAACTATAAAGATTGATACTGAAAAATCATCTTCCAAGTAAACTTTAGAATTTAAATAAATAAATCTAAAAACATTGCAAGATGAAAATTGTTGGTAATAGCTATGTGTACTCACAATAATTGCTACTCCAAACCCTAGTTATCCTTCTTAAAACACAAGAATAAATTCTCATACGAAGTTTCCTAGACATTAAGGCCTATAAAAAATTCTTTATCGTCCCCTAACTCCTTGTCGTAAACATCCATAGGAACATAAGGTTCATGAAGAAAGGAGTAAATTCCAACAAACTTTCTAAACTGATGCCGAACCAGGGCCTTCTGAATTTCGAGAGTCCTCAAAACAATAGCCTTTATTTGCTGAATCTCCTTTCTTGTTTCCTTTAACTCTTCAAGAACCCCAGAAAATTTTTGTATATTAGAAGGAACAACTCTTGGTTTCCTCACATTCCTCCATTTTCTTTTCAAATTTGAAGGTACATGAGATTTATCTTTTTCCTTCATGATTGATGGCTTAACAATCATATTAACATATTTTCCATCAGAAGACATAATGCTTGGATTCTCCATACCAGTATGAGATTGTGAGTGGAATTCACAAATCAGATTAACAAGCAATCTTGTGATAAAAAGAGTTTTCAGAGAAGGAAAAAGGAATGTAGGGTTACAGAACATTTATACACTAAAGGATTCACGTACACACAATTCACAACTCTAAGGAAGGCAGAATAGTCGATTTTAACCCTTTCTTTTATTGATCAAACAGAATAAAGTCCTTTCAATATCAATTAGATATGAAAAGATGGAAGAATTCCAAAAAGGTGAAAACAAGACCAAAAAGAAGAAACATGAAAAAAAAATCTTTTTCTCTTTTCCTAAAGCCTGAAGTGTGCAAACTCTTGTCTCTTTTTGAACTAGGTACATGAGACAAGATACACAACCAACATAATTAAGTTGTGCTGAGGTGAACAATAATATGTCCACCATAAACTTTTTGAATGGAATTCTTAAAAACCTATTTCACAGACTGTTTATACCGTATTCTTTTCTCTAGTGGTCTAATTTTTTCTATGGAAATTAACTTCTTCGGAGAAGAGATGAAATTACATACCTCAGACGATTTCTGAACAAGTTTGAGCTTGTTTGCTAATCGATTTGCTCTTCGTTGAAGTTTGTTGACATATCTTATCTTATGTTTGTACTTGAAACATTTGGAGAGTTCGTGACCCTTGAGAGTACAATAAGAACATGTCAATGTGAAGGATGGTTCAGACGTCATGACTGTGCAAGCTGCTAGACAAATGGTAGATACTGAAAGATTAGAAACAGAATTTCCATTAGACAAAGAGAAATCCATTCTATCCTCCAAGGTGTTTGAAGTTTCTCCCGGAAGAATATCGAGATTGATGTATGTATTGCTACAATTGTCAATTTTAATATTTTCACAGAGGAGCGATTATGAGGTTTAACTGATGAATTAGGTTTATCTCTAGTGAACCGTTTACTTCTCTTCAAAAGAAGATCTCTAAACTGTTTTGTGATCAACGAGACTGACTTGTCAATATTTTCATCTGATGAATCAGTCTCATAAGGATCATCTTCAGAGATGCCAACACTTTTACTTTTATCAAGTAATTTAGTGTTCTTTTGTGCTTTGAAAGCAATATCCTTTCCAGATTTGGATACATGCTCATGATCAAAGATCTTTAACTTCCCAACGAGAGTATTTATGGAAAGCACATCATGGTTATTTCCTTCAACGATGGCATTTTTCTTAGAATCGTATCTAGATGTTGATAGATGCATTTATGTGTCTATTTTGTTCTTAAGGTTTTGTATTGTTAGTGCTCGATATTGTACTAATTATGGTTTATTGTGTGTTTGTAGGTATTTTTGGGCAATAAACACTTTCGGAAAATTCGGCTCGAAAAGTTGCTAAAGGCACCCGGAGGACACATGTTATTCGGACTCGCAGTTTCGGATATGGGGTAACCTATTACTATGGGGCACTCGACTGACTAAGGGGAGCACTAGCTACTATTTGCACCCCAAGACATCCACCTGCTATTCGCACACCTGTACAGGATAGGGGGAGGTCATCCCCTACCTTTTAAAATCTGGTTTTGGCGGGAGATTTCTCTACACCTGCGTAAGATTCTGGAATGATAATGGACGTGATTTTTGGGCATTTTGTATCCGAAACCGGTTGGGTTTATCCTGTTTCACCAAAATAGGAATGGTAACATGTTTGAATCGATAAAATAAGTAAGAAGAAGGTACTGGAAGGAAAAACAGAGGTGGAATTTTACCCGGACTTCCCTCATACTGTCACGAGTTGGTTGAAAATTTATGTGTGTTGTGGCGTGTCTGGATGAATATTTAATGAGATTGGAGTGTTCCTACTAGATACAGACGCGTGAAGAATTCAAATAAGCAAGTCTTCATAGCATGCAGGGAAGAAAATATCGGGATTTTTGGTATACCCGTGAGGGTTAAGAGATAATATCTCTTCTGAAGATTCTAATATATCAGCTAGGAGTTTTGGAAATCTTTTTACAGCTGTAGAGGAGGCGTGAAAGGAAAGGAGAATAAAATGTAGTTGCAGGAAATCCTACACTACACCCCTCACAAGATTTCATTAACATTCAACTCATTTTTGGATTAACAATCTTAATTTTATTGATGAATCTTTGTACAATCTTACAAGAAAAGATAAAGGAATCAAGAATAACCACTGCTCTAGATTTTCTTTCTCCTATTTACTTCCTTCTCACTCAAAAAAGATCTCTCTCTTCCTTACAGCTGATCGGCTCTTTATATAGAGTTTTACATAGTGGATGACAGCTAATCTAACCTTTATTTTCGGATATGGTTTGCGACATTCTCGCAACCTTACAAATGGTAATATCGCAAACTCCCTAATTTTCTCAGGACCATCACACTTTTCTCATGATTTAGATGACGTCGTTTATTATGTCATTTCTGAAGTTGTTTTGCGACATTGTCGTGTTGTGTTGTTAATAATTTCGCTGAGGCATTATTGCTGCGAGATTATGATCCTACATCTTGCCTCTTCTCATATATTCTCTGCGAATTAGAGAGTGATGTGAGAAATTCCGCAGTTATCCATCACTTCATATTCTGCATTTATCACACGTATCCTTTCTCTCATCTGTTTCTTGACATGTCTTTTGTAACTGCTGCTTTTTAACCGCTCACGTCTTTTCGCATTAATCGTGTTTATCTTCTCGAGAAAAAATTTCCTCTATATATACTCTTTTTTACTCTCTTTTTCTCTCTTTTTATTTTCTCTGCAACTTCATCGTTCTTCTGCAAATTCCGCCATTGCAACTTTTTCTTCTTTCTTCTTCTTTCAATCTTTTTGATTTCTTCTTCATCTCCATACTGTTCCCTCTGTAGATCTTCATCATTCGTAATTTTCTTCTTTTTTAATTTTTACGAATTAATCTTCATGCTGGTGTTTTCCGTGGATTCATCGAGGTTAGTTTTCTTTTTTCTTTCTTATGGGTTTTGCTGAAATTGATCTTGCTTACTGCCTTATTTGATGTTGTTTATGTGATTCCCATAATGTTGTTATTTCAGCAAAGTCGCCTCTAATACCAAATTTACGGTTCAGAACCCTAATATTCCCAAATTGCAGCATAAGGTTGTTGTAAACAAAAGAAAGTATGCGGATCATAAGGTAGTAAGAAACATTATTCTTTTCTAATAACAATATTGTTGCCTCTGTTTCTTATCTGGATTGTGATTCGCAGGGTGATAAGGATGCTAATAAACCTCTCAAGAAATCTTGCCACCTCAAAACCGTTGAAACCTCTGTTGCCTTTCACTTACTTATCCCTTCAAAATCTCCTGCGACATCTTCGCAAGTTAAACCATTATCTCCAATTCGCGAAAAGGTTGCCTCAGATTTCATCCCTTCAACTGACCTTTCAATGATTGAAACTCCCCTTATTAATCCTTCTGTGAATGAAACTTCTTCTCCTCCTATTGATAATGTTTCCCAATCTTCTATCATTACCAGTTCTCTACCTGAGCCTCTTCCTTTAAATATTGCTTTCAAAGTTTTGTCTGAGGTTCTGGATGATGTTAAGAAGTCTCCCATTGATCCTGTCAAGTCTGGTGTTTGTGAAATTCTGAGTAAGTATTTTGGCCCTGACAGAGCTGCTTCGCAAACAGCTTTGGAAAAAGAGGTTGAAATCTTGAATAAAAATTTCCAAATGATGATTTTAGAGTGTAATGCTCTTCGTCTCGAAAATAAAAAACTCCAGAATGTTTCATTGGATCGCGACAATCTTCGCAAAAAGAATGATGAACTGAGAGGTATGATTTCCTTATCTATGTCTTCAATTTGCCTTTTTAATGATTTTATCTTTTCCATATGTAATTGTCCCTGAAATCCCTTTTTTACATGTCAAGCCTTAAACCAGAAACGAATAATGGAAAGATATCAATTTGAATCTGCTATTGAAGAAGCCCGTGTTGATAAAGATATTTTGATGGATCAATATAACCAATTAGATAACCTCTATTCATATTCTGTTGATCATATAAATAATCTTACCAATGAAAATACCCAATTAGTTCAGAGGCAAAATTTATTAAGTAATGAAATATCTCGCCTCTCTTATTCTTTAACTAAAGCTAATCTAGGGATGGAAACTTTATCAGATGAGAATAAAACTTTATCTCAAGATAAGCGAACTTGTTTAAACAAGATGGTGATATTTTCGCAATAACTTAGCATTCTTCAGAAAGTATGTGATGACCAAGATTAATCTCTTTTCTCTTTGAGAAATGAACTTAAAGGAGTAACAGAGTCATCCATCGCTGAAAGAGATTCACTTATTCAAGGTAGAATAGCTTTAGGTGTAAAGGCGAACCAACTTAAAGAAAAATATTCCAAATTAGAAGAATCTTATTCTTCACTTGCGAAGAAAAATGCCTTTCTGATTTCTAAAGAGAAAAATCTTCGATCTCAACTTAAAGGTTTAGTTGGAGATAAATTTGATGATGCGATGAACTGTTGGGAGAATAGTTGTCTGACCTTGATTCAACACCTTATTTCGCAAAAGGAAGGTAGTCATAACAATTTGACTGCCTTAACTATCTTTTCTTTGTCATACTTTTTTGAGTTCTTCATCTTACTGAAATTTTGTATTCTACTTTTCGCAGAGTCTGAAAAAATATTCATTCCTCAATTTCTGTTTTGGAGGCTAAATATGCCAAAATTTGCAAATAAAATGCATTACTCGTCTCTGTCCTTACTGGTTCTCGCGACCGAGCAGAAAGAAGACTTGATTATCTTGCTTACTTTAAGGATATTCAAGATAGGAATCATCAGAGAGCACTTCTTCGTCAAGTTCATCTCCGGGCTGAAGTTCTTGTGAATGATATTTTATTGTCCAAATCTCTTCCTCCTACATCAATTGAAACTTTGGAAGTAGATGATGATGAAATTCCTCGTCCTGCTGACAGTGATTATGATTATGAAAGTGGTGGAGAGAATGATCTTTTGGAAGATGAAGAAGAGATCCCTTATAAGGAAGCAACTGCTGGTGCTAATCAAGATGGAAGTGAAAAAGAAATCCCTTCTAAAGAAGTAATTGTTGGCGATAATCAAGATGGCGGCGAAAAAGAAATCCCTCTCAAAGAAATTATTGTTGGCGAAGATCAGAATCGAAATGAAGAAAAGACTGGCGATAATGAGAACATTGGCGAAGAGTTTCTTATCTAGTTCTATCTTCTTGAACTATTTCATCTTTATTATTTCTTGCGAATAATATTCTTCAACCAACTTTGGAATTAATGTTCTCTTTTAATATTTTGCTGGCGAGAAAGATAATGCCTCTTGTTTACTGATTCTCATACTTGCCTCTCATTATCTTTCTTGCGAGAAATGATCTGTTATGAATACTTATAAATATTTTGTTTTGTCAGGTGGTCTTATTTTTCCTTCCTAATTAAAGGTCTTATTATGCCACCTCTTGTTATTGCGACAAAATCGCAGGACGTCTTTGCATTTTCATGCAAAAACCCATTGATCTTGCCTTAACTTTTTTTTTTTGTATTATTGCCTCTTCAGGATTGTTGCGACAATATGATAGGCCTTAATATTCTTGCGAAAATAAATCCCATGACATTGTCATCGTGCGACGAAATCGCAGGACGTCTTCGCACTTTCATGCGAAAACCCATTGATCTCGTCTTATCTTTCCCTTTAGTATTATTGCCTCTTCAGGATTGTCGCACAAATATGACAAGCCTTAATATCGTTGCGAGTAAAAAGTCTCATGACATTTGCGTCTTAAGACACTTATCAGCTCCCTAATGGAGGGTGTTGCCCTTATCTTCCCCCTGGTTGCCCCTTCAAGGAGGCGTACCTCTACCATACAAGGTTGGCTCCTCCGATCCGGTCTTAACAACAACCAGTTATTTTCGCAGCCTCTTATCCCTTTTACCTATAGGATTTATGGTTAGGAGACTGCAACCTAAGTGGGGTTTTCTTCGGGACGAGTGCAGTATAAGCCAAGACTGGTCAAGAATGGCAAGGTACGCTCCAGAAGCCCCTAGCACTCTTGACTCAACCGTGTACCTCGACGCCTTGGTCAGATTCTGCACTCCTTGGGAGAGTCCTTATTACCTTAGTGGCCCAACCTAAGTCATATGCTTAAGCTGAGAATCCAAGGTGCCTCTCCCGGATGGGCTTTATTGACCCCAAATCTCCATGACTCAGGTTTCGGGGGCGGTGTAGCCTTTCCCTGAGCCATGCAACAGGTATCCCCTTATATGACGTACTTTAGGTCTTACATTTTCCTCTTGCGAAATTGTATTCGCGAACTAGGGTGTACGCCATAAAAGTTCGCCCCTTTCTCTTTTGTCATTGTTCTCTGATTATCTCTGCGAAAGTTTCGCGTATCATGATCTTGTTTTGAATAATCTCGCAACTATTCTTTCATTGAATGTTTATTCGCAATCGTTTTGTTGCGTCATACATAACTTCTCAAAGCTTCTTATGGATAATATATCTTTAAGTACAATCTGTTCCATGGTCTGTCAAGTCTATGACCAATATCTCTAGCTTCTGTATCCATTAATTTATAAGCTCCTGTCCCAACTATCTCCTTAATGATGTAAGGTCCATCCCATTTTTTCGCTAACTTTCCACCATTTTCTCGATGATATATTGGTGTCTCTCGCAGAACTAAATCTCCAGGTTGAAATTCGCGTATTTTGACACGCTTATTATATTCTCGGGCTAATCTTCGCTGATAATTATCCATATGCTGTAAAGATCTTTCTCTTTTTTCTTCTAACTCATCAAGTTTGCTTAAGATCAAACCCTCACTTAGATTTTTCTCCCAAGCTTCTCTCTTTGTCATCGGAATAACAACTTCTGTTGGTAACACCGCTTCAACTCTGTATGTTAAACAAAAAGGTGACATTCCAGTAGCTTCTCTCCTAGTTGTGTTATAAGCCCATACTGCATTATGTACTTGTTCGCACCATGCTCTATGATGTCCTTCTAATTTTTTCTTTAATATATCTGCAATTGTTTTGTTCGTTGCCTCTGCTTGTCCATTATCTTGTGGATACAGAGGAGTAGACTTTCCACATTTTATCTTAAATGCATTAAGTAACATTTCTATGTTCTGTCCTTCAAACTGCTTCCCATTATCAGATACCAACTTCGCGGGAATTCCGAATCTGCAAATGATATTTTCGAATATGAATGTAAATATATCTTTGTCGTGAATATGTTGTACTGCCTTTACTTCTGTCCATTTTGCGAAATAATCTGTTGCGACTATTAAGTATCTTCTTTGTCCAGATCCTGGTAAAAATGGCCCCACAATATCTAAGCCCCACTTTCCAAAAGGCCATACACTGGTTGAAGATGACAATGGTGCTCCAGGTGCATGTATTTTCTTTCCATGTCGCTGACAATCTTCGCAACGTCTTGATATTTGTTTTGCATCTTCGTGCATGTATGGCCAGTAATAGCCTTGCATTTTTTTCTCTATATGCCAAAGATCTTCCCCCGCTATGATTGCCAGCATCCCCACTATGTAACATTTTTAGCACCTTTTCTCATTCTTCTCGTGTCAAACATTTGAGTGATGTCTCATTAAAGGATTTTCGGTATATCAGCCCATCTCTTAATTCATAATTTGTTGCGCGGCTTTTTACCTTGTGTGCTTCCAATTTGTTTCTTGGTGTTTCTCCTTTCGCCAAAAATGCATGAAGTTCTGTTCTCCAATCCGCGATATTGTTCGTTTGTTCTTCTTCTCCACCTTCTATCATCATTACGTTCTCTTCTTCTTCTTCTTTATTGATTGATGGTGACAGAAGTGTCTGTATTTTTATGCATCTCGCAGTTGGATCTGTCATCATGCTTGAGATGAAATAAAAAGCGTCTGCGAGTCTGTTATCCTTCCTTGAAATGTGCCTCCATTTTATCTTTGGGAATTTCGCTGACAATTATTCAACGAGCTTCTTGTATTTATTCAAGGATGGTTCATTTGTAGTGTACTCTCCCTTTATTTGGCGAATAACTAGCTGCGAATCACTAGTGATCCTGGCATTTTCTAGTTTCATTTCTATTGCGAACTTTAAGGCATGTATCACAGCTTCATATTCTGTTTCGTTATTAGTGGATGTGAATTTCAATCTGAATGAAAAATCCATCTTCGCTCCTTCTGGAGAAATTAAAACAATTCCAACTCCATTTCCTTCCCCATTTGATGATCCATCTACCAATATCTCCCATCTATTTGGTTCTGTTAATAAGTCTTTTGGATCTCCATGTTCTTCTTCTATATCCATCATCTCCTCCACCGCTTCATCATCTTCTAAAGGAAATTCTGCTAAGAAATCTGCGACAACTTGTGATTTTGGTGAAGATATATTTCATACTTGATTTCGAAATGTCCTACTTGTGCATTCCATCTCTCCACCCTACCTGATCTTTTTGAATTCTTCATCACTGATTCAATTGGTACTTTTGTTAGCACCCTTATTTGTGTGCTTGAAAATATATGCGAAGTTTAAATGCGGCGTATACTAATGCTAAAATTAGCTTCTCAATCTTTGAATAATTCCTCTCTGCAGCATTAAATGTTTTGCTGATGTAATAAATGGGTTTTCCACTCCTGCGTCCGTTCGCAATAACACAACGCTTAAAGCATGTGATGTTGTCGTCGCAAGATAGATCAATAGTTCTTCTCTGGTTCTGCCTTTTGTAAAATAGATGTATTCATAAGGTGTTCTTTGATCCCTTGAAAAGCTTTTTCACATTCATCAGTCCATTTGAATTTCGCACCCTTCTTGAGTATATTGAAAAAATGTTTACATTTGTCTGATGATCGCGAAATGAATCTTCCTAGCGAAGCTAAAAGTCCGTTCAATTTTTGTACATCCTTTATCGTTGCTGGGTGTTGGCATGTCACGAACTGCTTGTACCTTTTCTGGATCAACTTGTATTCCTTCTTTTGATACAATGTAGCCTAAAAATTTCCCGATGCAACCCCAAAAATGCATTTTTCAGGGTTCAGTTTAATGTTATGATGCCGCATCTGTTCAAAAATCTCCCTCAAATCTTGTACATGATCTTTGGCTCTTTACTCTTCACCAACATGTCATCCACGTACACCTCTAATGTTTTGTGTATCCATTTCACGAACACCTTCTCTACCATTCTTTGATACGTTGCTCCTGCATTTCGCAAACCAAACGGCATTTTTGTATAACAGTATAAACCTCTTGGATAGAAGAAAGCAGTATGCTCTTGATCTTCTTCAGCGAGGGGGATTTGGTTATAACCTTTGTACCCATCGAAAGAAGACACTCTATCATTTTCCGCTGCTGATTCAACCATTTGAGGAATATCCGGCAATGGAAAACTATCTTTAGGGAAAGCCTTGTTTAAATCAGTGAAATCTATACAAATTCTTATCCCTTTATTTTCTTTGGAACAACAACCATGTTTTCTATCCACTCCGGGTATTTAGCTTCTCTTATAATTCCCGCCTCAAGCATTTTCTGTAATTCTTCTTCTATTTGAGGATGGTAGGTCGTTGCGATTTTTCTTATTCTCTGTTTAAATGGTCTCACGTTCTTGTTAATCTCCAACTTATGACATGCAATTGACGGATATATTCTAGGTATCTCATCTATGCTCCCTGCGAAAATATCTTTATATTCCCGCAAAAGATTAACAATTCTTTCTTCCTCTTCTGCATCCATCTTGGTTCCAATCCTCAGTATTAGGGGTTCTTCTATTGTCCCAACATTTACTTCTTTTGTTGGTTCTGCCGCAGTGTAACTGGCCTTGGGTTCTCCCATTGGTGTTGGCTCTTTTATCATTTTCGCAGGTCCATCTCCTTCCTCTGAAATTTCGCTGGGTATTCCTTTACCTTCTTTTGCTCTTATCATGTACACTCTAAATTCTTCTTCTTTCTTTGTCTCCTTTGCTATTTTTATGCGAAATTGTCGCTTTTTTGCTCGTCCTTCATAATGCTTTACTTCAATTTGATAACATAATTTCGCATTGTCAATATCTCCTCTAATTTCACCTACTCCATTTGGCATGGGGAACCTGATGCATTGATGCAACGTTGATGCTACATCTTTAATTGCGTGTATCCATGGTCTCCCCAACAACATGTTATATGGTGATTCCATATCTACTACGCATAGTGTTACTTGTGTTTCGATCTCTGATAGACACATTTTTGTGTCTAATTTGTCCTCAATGTCCGTATTGTTGGAACTCTATTTTTGTACTAATATTGTGTTTTTATGTATTTTTAGGAAATAAACATTTTTGGAAAATTCGGCTCGAAAAGCTGATTTTGGCACCCGGAGGACAAGTGTTATTCGGACTTTCGCTTTTGGATAAGGGGTAACCTAATTACTAAGGGGCACCCCCAGGTCACCCCCATGGCAGCTGATATTCTCACCCCTACTCTGTATAGGGGGATACCAGTTTCTTCCCCATTTGAAACGATTTTGGCGGGAAATTTCTAAACAGTTCTGGCAGAATTTCGATCGTCAAAAGGAAGGGGTTATGGGTCGATTCAATGGCTGAACTTTGGTATAGAGATGTGATATAGGTTAAGGAACATAGTATGGGTGACATGATCGATCAAATTTGGCTGGAATTTTCGGTATGATTCACACACCCAAAACAGAGCACGTAGACTGTAACACGAGCAAAATTGAAGTTCTTGTGTGCATGGGGGAGTTCTGCTGGCGTTGGAAGAGTGTTGACGCGTGAATAAGTCGAATTGGAGCGTGCTGGACCAGAGAAAACGCGTGAAAAGCTAAAACAAGAAAGAAAATATCTGAAAATATTTTCTTTCACTGCCGAGGATTTGTGGAGTTATGGAGGAGATTCGATGCATGCTTCGGGTTTAAATAGATTCCTTGGAGGTCAGAGAAAGGGTGTCGAGAGTCTGTGGGGCTGAGGAGAGCCAGAGAAGAAGAAATTCGAGTTTTTCCAAACTCGGTTTCTGCTGCTGTTGCTGCTGATGAACATGAAGAACGCGAAGAACGGACCTGCAACAATAGTCGTTTTTCTACAGTAGTAACGACTAACAACTGTGGGTCGTAATCAGGCAGTCTTATTTTCCACAGCGTTTGCGACAGGGCGTCAGCAGTCTTATTTTGTCACTGAGGGTCGTAGTTCTCTGGTTTTATTGTATTTCTCATATTCTCATCATTTGTAAACCATTTTTGAGCCATAATAAATTATTTTGAGAGCATTTTTACTATGATGAGTTAAACCCCAACACTGGGACGACGGAGGAGGCCGAGCTTCATACATGGGTAATTTTATTAATTCTTTTTAAGACTTTTGCATTAAAAATTAATTGAAATATGATTTGATTAAATTGGGTGTTATTTGATTAGATGGGTCATGCTTAGCTTAGGTGATATGATGTTCTATGCTTAACATTTACAATCAATGTTTTGAGAATCTACTTTGGCAAAATAAGAGTCCATATATGTTTTGAGCGATTATTGTTGAGAATAAATCATTGAGCCCTATGGTATGAAGATTGGCCGAATCATTAGTCCCAGTACCTCTCACCATTGTTAATATTTTTGTATATATATTTTTATTAAATCTAAAAATTCCATTTCCTTCACAAGTCTGAAACGAATCCTATTTACTACAACCCCAGAAAATCATTAATCATTTTGACGCCGCCGACGCGAATTTGTGCTTAGGTAGAATTTTTAGGTTTTTATTATTTATTTTTTACTATTATTTGTTCCTTTTTACGTTTCTTTTTGTGTCTTTGATTTACAGGTTCGAAGTGGAATACTAAGAACTTGGGAACAAAAAGCTTAAAGCTAAAAGCTAAAAGAGAAGAAAAAAAAGACATAATTTTTTTTAGGATTTGTAAATAGGCTTTATTTTTCATAATTTTTGTAATTTTTGGACTTTTTATTTGGACTTTATTCTGGACAATTGGACTGTATTTTTTTTTTACCCTACGGAAGGGTATTATTATTAAAAAAAAAAAAATTATATAAATTGTGTGCAGGGAAGGACGACGATTACTATATCGTCTCGGCCCCTCGGTTTCGTACATGACATAGGAGTCGTGGCCCGAGTCGACTTCAACGGTTCATCCCCCGTCTGGTACGGGAGGTAAGTCCATCGAAACACTCGCGAATCTCCTGTCAGCGGGTTTACTGTATTCCTTACGGTGATTCATTGATTGAGGACGAATTTGGACTGTTTTTAAATTCCTAGTAAAGGGCAAGGCCTGTCCAATACAAGATAAGGGTTCGGATTTCATCACCGCTCACTTCTTGCCCGCCTTAGGAAAACGAAACCTAATGCGAACCCGAGCTTAAAATTTGGAATAAAACGAGACCGATAGGGTAACGAGCTTAATAGGAAACTCGTTCGAAAAATATTGGTTGCTCTTTAAGCACACTCCAAAGTTCATGATGGTTTCTATGAGTTGAATGCGTGATTGCGCCGCCTTGTGATAGCGGTGAGGCCTTGGGTATCAAATCTCCACTGAGCTTCCCTCGCCTCAATTCAACTTACTTTGACTCGGATTGATTCCAGAGGGGTTTGCTTAAATTGTAACGAATTCCCTTTTGAAAGATAGAAGCTAGTCTAGAAACAATCTAAGTGGAGCCATCATGCTTTTTGTTTGCTAGATTTTATAGGTTTGATTTGGTCGAGTCAGCCTTGTTTGTGATTGTGTAGAATTCCCTTGCAATTAAGAATGTCGAGCTGGTATGATAGAAGCCAATACAATGAATATCGACCTGAATTTGAATATGGACATCATCCTTTTTATGACCATGTTAGGAATAGTGGTTGGGAACGCCATCCTTTGGAAGGATATGGGTCATACCCTGGTGAGCCCAATTACTATCCACACATGCATCAGTCTTACGAGCAAGAAGATTATAGTACGAGTTCTTCGTCTCTAGAGGATACAATCAAACTTTTGAAAAGTAGTCCTTTTTATGATCCCTATGTTCCTATTCCTCCTTTAGAAGAGTCCCTCAGGAAGTTAGCTGAGTCGACGCGTAAGTTAGATGAGATGAATGGTATAATTATAGACGAAAGAACTACAATAATGAGTGAACCTTCTTTAGAAGACCACCTCAAGCGGATAGCTGAGACGAACGAAAGAATTGCTCGAAATTACTTGAATTGCCATATAGTTGTATCCAATAATACCCTTGAGAATGAAGAGTTATTCAAATAATCAAAATGACGAGGTTAGAATTGGTAACACTACTTGTTTTGATGAGGTTCGACCTTTTCATGTATTATATGAGGACGGTGATGAGGATAGTATTGATGAAGAATCTGAAATATGTAGGCATAGTGATCAGGTCTAGTAATCCAATTGAGCTGTATAGTGATTATATTATTTCTAATTCAAATCCAAATAATTTTTATGATTATTCACCTATTCAAAAGGACGAGGATTTGATTAGGGATACCACCGTTTTAGACGATGTAGATTTTCCTTTTGATTACGAAGCCGATAGTGGTTTAGAGGAACGGGTTCATTTCGAAAATACTGTTTTAGAGTCTAGCGACTTAGAAACAATAGTCTTGGAAGAAGAAGATAGACCCGTAGAGATGAGTAAAGATGCACTACCTGATAATAACTTAGAAGAATCTCTTGAATATTTTAAGGACTCTGAAGATACGGAAATTCAAGAAATAATTAGAGGTCTATCTAGAGACACTGAAAACTCTAAGTTTGGGGGTGATTATCACTTCCCTAGTGCCTTAACTTTAACTCTCAGAAAGTCACCACACTTAGGACTTGATATCTGTGCCTCGACCATTTTACAAGATTACCTTCATACTCGTTTTCCAGAGCCTAATGATGTCCATGAAGGAGTTCAGTTATTAGAAACCCATCCTCTGGTTGATGTGGTTTTCCCAGGCTATGATACCCAGATTGAATTTGTTTTCCCACCAAATAGTTTTCTTCCAACTGTGGGAACGTTTCAAATGAGTCGAATATTAAGTTCTGATACTAAGCCTAAGTACTTTAGGTTAATAGAATCGACACATTTTCCTAAGAATGACCACTACTCTCACTGTGGTCAACTATGTAAGTCATATCTGATTGACTTAGAGGATCCTCAATTATTTAGGTTATTACTTCGTGATTCTAAGTTCGTATTTGAGTTTTTACAGACTCTAAGACCTAGTGATTCGGATCCCATCTATGAAGAAACGCAGCCAATGAAAATATTTTATTTAGACCCTTTCATAGAACCTGAACTTGAACCGCAATTAGCGATAGTTTTCAGGAAACTAGGTAAGGGCATGTTATTCTTGTCCACTTTCTTGGTTGATTGCAATTTCCTTTGGTCAGCTTTATTTAGTTTTGAAGACCCACGGTTATTTCGACTGTTACTTTATGGTTCGAGTTGACTAATCCTTTCCTAAGTCTGGCTGAAGACTTTAAACTTAGCACTTCTTGGGAGGTATCCCATGCTCATGCAACACGGTAATATCTTTCCTTAACTCTTTCGCTTCAAATGGTAACAGTTTTTCCTTGTTCATGCTTTTAGTTTCATCTTTAGAACATTGAGGACAATGTTAGATTTAAGTTTGAGGGTATGGGAGAAACTTTTTAGTTGCAATTATTAAACTCCAGAGCCTAGAAATTTATGCCTATTAAGGTTTGCACTAACCAATCTAAGTGGATGGGAACATCTTGGTTATAGGAGTTGAGGAACTAATCTGATTAGATGGAAACATCGAAAGAGTCTATTCATAAAATCACATAGCTCAGGTGTTAAAAATAACATGATAGTTGCACCATATCTCGTTGAGTCCTTTTCATTTCTGTTTTATTTTTTCATTTTAAACTATGTTTCTCTAAGTGATTAGGTGGGGCACACGATTCAAGTTGTTACCACTGCTAGGGTGAATTAGAGTGACTGAGTTACTAAAAAAAAAAAAAGACCGGATCAGTTAGACCAATCGGAATAAGTATTAACACTTGGATAGCAATATGCGTGTGTTCTCCCTGTTTCCGTCGCCTAAGCAAGCGTGGAATGCAGGACCCGTGGGAACTATCGTGTAATCTGCTGACAAGAAGCATGCGCTTGGATCAAAAAGATCTATTCATGTCGTTAAGTTAAAAAAAAATGGTTATTGTTCTGTGTAGTCAACTGCTGGTTCCCTTGTATTTGCCAGTTTGTTGATATAGATTTAAGTTATTGACCACTGGTTCCCTTGTATATGCTAGTTGTGTTGATATTAGTCAGACCGGTATCTCAGTCCATTAGGATGGGTTCATTTTGGCAGTGGCCTTCAGACAGATATGTGAAACATCTATCATTTGGTTAACATCAAAACCATCTACATTTTTCTATTCCCATCTCCTTTTTCTATCCATATGATTAGTTTGACTCCGAATATGATGTCCGCAGTGTAACTGGCCTTGGGTTCTCCCATTGGTGTTGGCTCTTTTATCATCTTCGTAGGTCCATCTCCTTCCTCCGAAATTTCGCTGGGTATTCCTTTACCTTCTTTTGCTCTTATCATGTACACTCTAAATTCTTCTTCTTTCTTTGCCTCCTTTGCTATTTTTCTGCGAAATTGTCGCTTTTTTGCTCGTCCTTCATAATGCTTTACTTCAATTTGATAACATAATTTCGCATTGTCAATATCTCCTCTAATTTCACCTACTCCATTTGGCATGGGGAACCTGATGCATTGATGCTACAGCTTTAATTGCGTGTATGCATGGTCTCCCCAACAACATGTTATATGGTGATTCCATATCTACTACGCATAGTGTTACTTGTGTTTCGATCTCTGATAGACACATTTTTGTGTCTAATTTGTCCTCAATGTCCGTATTGTTGGAACTCTATTTTTGTATTAATATTGTGTTTTTATGTATTTTTAGGAAATAAACATTTTTGGAAAATTCGGCTCGAAAAGTTGATTTTGGCACCCGGAGGACAAGTGTTATTCGGACTCTCGTTTTTGGATAAGGGGTAACCTAATTACTAAGGGGCACCCCCAGGTCACCCCCAAGGCAGTTGCTATTCGCACTCCTACTCTGGATAGGGGGATACCAGTTTCTTCCCCATTTGAAACGATTTTGGCGGAAAATTTCTAAACAGTTCTGGCAGAATTTCGATCGTCAAAATGAAGGGGTTATGGGTCGATTCAATGGCTGAAATTTGGTATAGAGATGTGATATAGGTTAAGGAACATAGTATGGGTGACATGATCAATCAAATTTGGCTGGAATTTTCGGTATGATTCACACACCCAAAACAGAGCACGTGGACTGTAACACGAGCAAAATTGAAGTTCTTGTGTGCATGGGGGAGTTCTGCTGGCGTTGGAAGAGTGTTGAGGCGTGAATAAGTCGAATTGGAGCGTGCTGGACCAGAGAAAACGCGTGAAAAGCTAAAACATGAAAGAAAATATCCGAAAATATTTTCTTTCACTGCCGAGGATTTGTGGAGTTATGGAGGAGATTCGATGCATGCTTCGGGTTTAAATAGAGTCCTTGGAGGTCAGAGAAAGGGTGTCGAGAGTTGGGAGGAGAAGAGAGGAAGCTGCAGAGGAAGAATCACGAATTCTCTCTGTTGCTGCTGCTGTTCGTGATGAAGATGAAGAACATGAAGAACGGACCCGCCAGAGCAGTCGTTCTTCAACTATAACAGCGACAGCGGAGTGTGGGCCGTAGTTTCCCAAAGACTACAGCATTTCATATGTATCGTTCTTGTGTGACGCTTCCTGTGGGTCGCACATTAGCTGTTTACACCATTTTCTCTTCTTCTCATCATTTGTAAACCATTTTTGAGCCATAATAAATTATTTTGAGAGCATTTTTATTATGATGAGCTAATTCCCTCGTAACCAAGGCAATGGAGGAAGCTATTCACGCAACATAAATGGGTAACTATTTCATTTAATTATATAATTCACCTACTCGCTGCTTTTGCAGAGTTTTATATTATTTGAATGATTGTCTTAAGTATTTGTTATTCAGTTTGATAGGTTATGCTTGGTTTAATCTCTTGATAATCTATGCTTAAGGTTTACAAATAATGTTTGAGAATCTGTATGATTGATAGTGAATTAAAGATAAAAGAGGACTTAAGAATTGAATAGAGTTTTGAAATATTTATCATTCAATTTTGCATAATAGTGGAATCTAGTGTCTTGGTTACCTCTCGCACCCATTGTTAATAATTTTGTATATAATTTTATTAAATCTTTAAATTTAATATTCACAAGTCTGAGAGTTTGACCCTCATTACTACAACCAATCAAAAAACTTTAATCAATCTCTCCTAGTGGAATTCGCACCACTATTTCTCCTTTAGGTTTTGTTGTGGATTTTCCAAATCCATGAACAAGATATGTTGAACAAGACATTTCTTCATCTTTGAATCCCATTCCTTTGAACGCATGATAGAATATTATATCCACTGAACTTCCTGTATCGACTAAAGTTCTGTTAAATATCCATTCTTCCATGGATTTTGTTGTTGTCCCCTTCTCTTTTCGTGTAATAGGTACTGTAATAACCAATGGAGATGTGTGGTTCAAATTTTCTTTTGGTATTTATGCTGCCATGAATGTGATTTTTTGCTTTTCCCAATCTTTCAAGGGTGATGTTTTTTCTACGGCCATAACCTTCCTTCCTTCAAAATATCGTTTATGTATCCTTCCTTTGATGTTTTCATGGAATTCATTAACCATTGTTTTTCTTATCATATTACACTCCAATCTTTTGTCATCTTCATTGACTCTAATCATTTTTTTTAACTGGTTTGCTGATTTGTTTAATCACTTTCTTGATTTGAACAATCTCAACAACAATCTTCAACTTTCAATCTTCATCTCCCTGTTTCTAGCGCCATTATGTAGTTGCAGGAAATCCTACACTACACCCCTCACAAGATCTCATTAACATTCAACTCATTTTTGGATTAACTATCTTAATTTTATTGATGAATCTTTTAACAATCTTACAAGAAAAGATAAAGGAATCAAAAATAACTACTGCTCTAAATTTTCTCTCTCCTATTTACTTGCTTCTCATTCAAAAAAGATCTCTCTCTTCCTTACAGCTGATCGGCTCTTTATATAGAGTTTTACATAGTGGATGACAACTAATCTAACCTTTATTTTCGGATATGGTTTGCGACATTCTCACAACCTTACAAATGTTAATCTCGCAAACTCCCTAATTTTCTCAGGACCATCACACTTTTCTCATGATTTAGCTGACGTAGGTTATTATGTCATTTCTAAAGCTGTTCTGCGACATTGTCGTGTTGTGTTGTTAATAATTTCGCTGAGGCATTATTGCTGCAAGATTCTGATCCTACATAAAATCTCTGAGACTTCGATGCAATATTGGAGGCATTTACTCGAGATTTTGGGAGTCTGGTGGTGTACAAATAGGAGGAATCGAGCTAAAGAGGGGTTATCGAGAGTTGGGAGAGGCTACAGAGAAGAATAAGAGGCTGCAGAGAATGAGAAGCTGAAGAACAATAACCGATAAGAACTGTCGTTCTTGACTGTCACATAATCATCCCATAAACGATAGCTCTTCTGCGACACCATATATAAACAGTTCTTCGCAACAGTTGTAACAGTAAGTTGTAACGACCATTAAGCGTTGCAAACTTCTGGTTCATATTATTTTCCTCCCTTTTCATCTTTGTAAACACCATTTGAGCTATAAAAATATATTTTGAGCGTGTTTTTCACTATGTGGAGCTAAACCTTTCTCTGGGACGACGGAGGAAACCTTCATCATGTGGTAAATTCATTTAATTCTTTATATGACTATTTGCATTGAATTAAAATTAGAAAAAGATTTTTCTTAATTAATTGTCATTTTGTTTGATGGTTTATGCTTAGGATTAATTCTTTTGATATGCCATGCTTAAGATTTACAATTAATATTTTAAGAATCTACCTTAGACAAAGAAATAGAGTCAAAATTCTTATTGAATGAGCTATAATGGTTTAGAATAAATAGATGAATCTCATGTATTTGAATATTTGGTGGAATCCCAGTCCTCGAAACATTGTTATTATTTTGTATATATTTGCTAGTTTTATAATTTAAATCTAATAATCAATCTTTTCAAGTCCGAGTGAACGACAACCTTTCTTACCACTATCTAAAATTCGATCAGATGGCAATTGAAAATGCGGGGGTCTAACAACCTCACCCAATATTTCGATTAACAATCTGTATGGACTAACTCCAATATACTTTCAAGAGAATCAACTAGACAGTTAGAACCAATCTTAATAAAAAGTATATCAAAGAGTTTATATCTCAATCTCTTAATTCAATCCTTACTCAAGCAAACACAAATCTGCGAGTCTAATTGAATACAAGAGAAATAACTTGGATGGTACCAAAGACCAATATCCAAGGTGTAGGATCCAAATATCGCACAAGTATTTGTAAGTGTGCGAGATTCATAAAAGGCTGTGCGATAATGTCGGAAGGAGAATAGGAAATAAAAGGAAATAGGAAATAAAAGGAAATATGAAATAAAAGGAAATATGAGCTGTCATCCACTAGGGAGCATCCTATATAAAGAGAAAGGTAGGAGAGAGAAAAGGGACTGGTATTATTATCTTCTTATTCTTCCCCAAAAACCAGAGAAAGAGAGAGAGCTCCAAATACTCATTAATGGAGTCTCAATGTAATTCATATGTAATTCAATGATCATAGTGAAACCTAACCCCGTGGATGTAGATCAAATTGATCGAACCACGTAAATCTTGTGTCTTATTTTCTATTTTCATTATCTTTATCTTTATTTTCATATCAAATAAGTTTAGATCTAGAAATCATAGTCATGATAATACAAAGGGTGTGTTGTAGGATTTCCTGCAACTACATAATGGCGCTAGAAACAGGGAGGAGTAAAGGATTTATCCTTCCTGTAACTTGTTGATTCAAGAAATTTTCATGAAGATTAGCTACTGTTCATATTTTTCTAGATCTACAAAATTTAGGTTCAAAAATGGAAATTTTATGGAAGAAATCACACTTTCAGGGAGTAAACATCATCAACAATTCAAAGACATGGAAAGAGTGAGAGAAAAAAATTAGTTGTTGTGGTGAAATTTAAGGAGAAAATGGAAGTTTCAGTGGAAGATTTTCATCTTCAGGAGAAGAAGGCAAATGTGAAAGAAGTTAAGAAAGGACGAAGAAAAGATAAGAGGCAGATGCTGCAATTTCTATCACAAACAGAAATTCGCACACATGGTTTGAGATGGGGCGAGTAAGCGATAGGTCACGGGTTCGAATTTCGCAGAGACATGTATTTTTCATTTTTTTCTCATTTGCATGGGAGAATAAAAGAATGAGAGAAAAATATTGTGCGTTTATTTCGCAAAGAGATTCTTGAACAGTTGGACAAGAGAACAATATGTACGTTCGTGGTCGCAAGTTCGAATTTCCCTGCGAGCATAGTTTTCTTCTTTTTACAGATAGCGAAAAAATGAATAATTTCGCAATATTGTTTCATTAGTTCGCAAACAAGAGGTAACACAGTTGGTCAAGCTTCACTAGAGTGAGTTATAAGATTCGAGTTCGAATCCCTCATCAAGCTTAATTTTTCGCACATTTTTGAAATCCTAAAGGCGAAGAAATGGAATAAAGTACAACATTGTGTGTTTCTTTCGCAAGCAACAAGTAGCGTAGATGGTCAGAGAAGGAGTATGCAAACTAGAGGACATGGGTTCGATTCTCCCTGCGACCAAATAATTTTTGCTTCGCAAATATTCATTTCGCAGAGTTGATATTTGATTACTTCGCACAGTCTTTGAATATTTCGGAAGAGAGGGTTAGCACAGTTGGTCAGGAGGCATGAATGCAAGCAACAGGTTGCAGGATCAATTCTTGCTTCTCGCATGTTTATTTTTATTATGCGAAATTTATACAGAGTTGCCTCTTACACAGTTGGAATTTGATTACTTCGCAAGAACTTTGATTATTTCGCAAAAGAGGCTTAGCACAGTTGGTATGGTGTGAGAAAACCCAAGAAGCAGATTAAGGGTTCAAATCTCACTTCTCACACTTCTTTTTTGCTGCGCGAAATTCATACATTTCAAGGCATTTATTCACTTCTCTGATAACAACAGCGACTCACATGAAAGATAATGTCACTTCCTTGAACATTTTACTTTATATTAAAAAACGAATAAAAAGATTTTTGATTTGATTTACAAAAAGCGATTCAATCGCACGATAACAAAAATTTCAAGATTTCAAAAATTACAAAAATTACTAGGATTTCAAGATTTAAAAAAAAATCCATTTATATATATTTCTAGAATATTTCTTTTACAGAAAATAAAATATTTTTGATTTGATTTACAAAGATTTCAAAGATTTCAAGATTTCAAAGATTATAAAGATTACTAAGATTTCAAAATTACAAAGATTGCGAGATTTCAAAATTACAGAAAACTGAGAAAATTCAATTTACATATTTCTCTAGAATATTTCTTTTGTAGAGAATAAAAATATTTTTGATTTGATTTACAAAACGCGATAGAATCGCAGAATTACAAAGATTTCACAACTACAAAGATTTCAGAGTTACCATGTATTAGAATTTCTCTTGAATACTTATTTTGATTCAAATGACATGATATTATGAGAATGAAAGATTGAATGAAAGAGATGACAGAAATGAAAGAATGAATGAAAGAGATGACAGAAATGAAAAGATGAAGGAGAGAATAAAGAAACGCGAACATTGTGCAGAAACAAAGAGACGCGAAAATTTCGCAGAAATGCGAATAAAATTTCACAGATAGGGGCGAACCTTTATGGCGTACACCCTAGTTCGTGAATACAATTTCGCAAGAGGCAAATGTAAGACTTAAAGTACGTCATATAAGGGGGTACCTATTGCATGATTCATGGAAAGGCTACACCGCCACCGGAACCTGAGTCATGGAGATTTGGGGTCAATAAAGCCCATCCGGGAGAGGCACCTTGGATTCTCAACTTGAGCATATGACTTGAGTTGGGCGACTAAGGTAATAAGGACTCTCCCAAGGAGTGCAGATCTGATCAAGGCACCGAGGTACACGGTTGAGTCAAGAGTGCCGGGGGCGTTTGAAGCGTCCTTGCCATTCTTGACAAGTCTTGACTTATACTGCACTCGGCCTGAAGAAAACCCCACTTAGGGTGCAGTCTCGTAACCATAAGCCCTATAGGTAAAAGGGATAAGAGGCTGCGAAAACAATTGGTTGTTGTTAAGACTGGATGGGAGGATCTAACCTTGTATGGTAGAAGTACGCCTCCTTGAAGGGGCAACCAGGGGGGAGATAAGGGCGGCACCCTCCATTAGGGAGCTGATAAGTGTCTTAAGACGCAAATGTCATGAGGCTTTTTACTCGCAAGGGTATTAAGGCTTGTCATATTTGTGCAACAATCCTGAAGAGGCAATAATACTAGAGAAAAAGATAAGACGAGATCAATGGGTCATTACATGAAAGTGTGAAGACGTCCTGCGATTTCGTCGCAAGACGGCAATGTCATGGGGTTTTATTTTCGCAAGAATATTTAGACCTGTCATATTGTTGCAACAATCCTGAAGAGGAAATAATACAAAAGAAAAAGTTAAGGCAAGATCGATGGGTTTTTGCATGAAAGTGCAAAGACGTCCTGCGATTTTGTCGCAATGACAAGAGGTGGAAAAATAAGACCTTTAACTAGGAAGGCAAAATAAGACCACATAAGAAAATGAGTAAGCAAGTAAACTTGCGAGAATGATTATATGTAAGCAAACAAGCTTGCGAATATGTACGTGGAAATGAAACTGAGGCAGTGAAAATGCCGCAGACTGAATATTATGATCATACTGTTATGAGATACTAATAGTGCAGGAAAGAGGAAAGATGAAACACAAGTAAGAACTTGTGAGGAACAATAACTACACGAAGAGGAATGCATACACTAAAGAAAAAGCCGGAGAAATGGAGAATGGAGGCAATTTAAAGCTACATCAATTTTAGCGTGCAAAATGAGCTAAGTAACACAAACATTAGTTATACATTGCAATATATAAGCCTTCTCATCATACTCGCATCATAAAAGCATTGCATAAGCATTTCATAGCATAAACATCGCATACACATTTCATAACATAATCATCACATAAGCATTATATTCGCACAAGTACTTTAGAAAACTGTAGGGAATAATATTGCAGAACTTCGCAATAATATCGTAGAATTTCGCAGAATTATTCAGAATTTCACAAAATTATTCAGAATTTCACAGAATTTTTCAGAATTCGCAGAATTATTCAGAATTTCGCAGAATTATTCAGAATTTCGCAGAATTATTCAGAATTTCGCTGAATTATTCAGAATTTCGCAAGATTATTCAGAATTTCGCAGGATTATTCAGAATTTCACAGAATGTATCAGAATTTCGCAGGATTATTCAGAATTTCGCAGAATGTGTCAGAATTTCGTAGGATTATCAGAGTTTCGTAGGATTATTCAGAATGTGTCAGAGTTTCACAGAATGTGTCAGAATTTTGCAGAATGTGATTATTTCGCAGAATGTGATTATTCCGAACGATATGATCATTTCGCTCAATTATTTCGAACAATTATAAGCAACTTGAAGAGATTATACTATCGCATGAGCACAAAACATGAGACAGAGGAAAGATGAGAATGAAGAAACAATTCGCACATTCAACATTTTCTCAAAGATTCTACCCTCATAGATAAAGAACAGAGACAACTATGGATTACCAAGAAAACATTTTATATTCTTTATCTTCTCGGCAAGAATCACCAAAAATGGAGTAATAATTTCGCATGAATAGAGGCAATACTTATTATTCTCATTCAAGGACGGATACTTCTTACATTTCGAGAATTGAATATTTCTTATACTTCATGCTTCTTATACTTCTTCAAGGATACATCATACTTCGCATACTTCAAAAGATGGTACTTCTTATTTACTTCGCAACATTCCGGAACTTCACAAAAGAATAGAGGCAAGTACGTACTTTTCAAATCCAGTATTCTTTCGCTCGTTCCTTCATCAAGAAAGATCAAAGACTACTCCAACAACACGTATCTCGCTCCAACAACTACAACAACGGATTTTTTTCTGAAGATCGCTCTTCAAGCAATATTCAAGAAAAAAGAGGCAAGACGTAGGATCCAAATATCGCACAAGTATTTGTAAGTGTGCGAGATTCATAAAAGGTTGTGCGATAATGTCGCACGGAGAATAGGAAATAAAAGGAAATAGGAAATAAAAGGAAATATGAAATAAAAGGAAATATGAGCTGTCATCCACTAGGGAGCATCCTATATAAAGAGAAAGGTAGGAGAGAGAAAAGGGACTGGTATTATTATCTTCTTATTCTTCCCCAAAAACCAGAGAAAGAGAGAGAGCTCCAAATACTCATTAATGGAGTCTCAATGTAATTCATATGTAATTCAATGATCATAGTGAAACCTAACCCCGTGGATGTAGATCAAATTGATCGAACCACGTAAATCTTGTGTCTTATTTTCTATTTTCATTATCTTTATCTTTATTTTAATATCAAATAAGTTTAGATCTAGAAATCATAGTCATGATAATACAAGGGGTGTGTTGTAGGATTTCCTGCAACTACACAAGGATCAATCAACAACCAAAGGTTGGATTTCACAATTGATCGATACAACGCAAAACCTGTGATATTTCTATTGTATAACAAAATATAATGCAGAAAAGAAATAACACAAACATTAAAAGTTTTGTTAACGAGGAAACCGCAAATGCAGAAAAACCCCGGGACCTAGTCCAAATTGAACACACACTGTATTAAGCCGGTACAGACACTAGCCTACTACGAATTAATTTCGGTCTGGACTGTAGTTGAACCCCAATCAATCTCACACTGATCCAAGGTACAATTGAGCTCCTTACGTATCTACTACAAACTAACTTCGATCAGAGGATCCCAGCAGGATACTACACACTTGATTCCCTTAGATGATCTCACCCACAACTAAGAGTTGCTACGACCCAAAGTCAAAGACTTTAATAAACAAATCTGTATCACACAGAAAAGTCTACGATAATAGATAAATCTATCTCCCACAGAAATACCTACGAGTTTTGTACCGTCTTTTGATAAATCAAGGTGAACATGAACCAATCGATAACCCGGACTTATATTCCAGAAGAACAACCTAGAATTATCGATCACCTCACAATAATCTTAATTGACTAGCGAAACAAGATATTTCGGAATCACAAACGATGATACGAAGATGTTTGCGACTGCTTTTCTATCTTGCCTATCGGAGATATCAATCTCAAGCAAATCTTACGATTGTACTCGTACGATAGATACAACAAGATCGGATCACACAACTACAAGAAAAGTAGTCCGTTCTGGCTTCACAATCCCAATGAAGTCTTTAAGTCGTTAACCTACAGGGTCTCGAGAAGAAACCTAAGGTTAAAGGAGAATCGACTCTAGATAACACAACTAGTATCACACAGGAGGTGCGGGGATTAGGTTTCCCAGTTGCTAGGGTTCTCCTTTATATAGTTTTCAAATCAGGGATTGCAATCAATGTTAGCTTAGTAACAAAGCAGTCAATATCCACCGTTAGATGAAAACCTGATTAGATTCAAGCTAATATCTTTCAACCGTTAGTTCGAAACTTAGCTTGTCATACACAAATGAAATGTATTTCTGAAAAAGCAGGGGTCTAACAACCACACCCAATATTTCGCTTAGCAATCTGTATGGACTAACTCAAATATACTTTTAAGAGAATCAACTAGTCAGTCAGACTCAATCTTAATAAAACTATATCAAAGAGTTATATCTCAATTTCTCGATTCAATACTTACTCAAGCAAATAGAAATCTGCGAGTCTAATTGAATACAAGAGAAATTACTTGAACGGTACCAAAGAAAAATGTTCAAGGATAAATCAATTTCAATCAACAACCAAATGTTGGATTTCCCAATTGATCGATTCAACGCACGACCTGTGATATTTCAATTATATAACAAAATATAATGCGGAAAAGAAATAACACAGACACCAGAAGTTTTGTTAACGAGGAAACCGCAAATGCAGAAAAACCCCGGGACTTAGTCTAGATTGAACACACACTGTATTAAGCCGCTACAGACACTAGCCTACTACAAACTAACTTCGGTCTGGACTGTAGTTGAACCCAAATCAATCTCACACTGATACAAGGTACAGTTTCCCTCCTTATGTCTCTGATCCCAGCAGGATATTATGCACTTGATTCCCTTAGCTGATCTCACCCACAACTAAGAGTTGCTACGACCCAAAGTCGATGACTTTAATAAAAAAAATTGTATCACACAGAAAAGTCTACGGTAATAGATAAATCTGTCTCCCACAGAAAAACCTACGAGTTTTTGTTCCGTCTTTTGATAAATCAAGGCGAACATGAACTAATTGATATCCCAGACTTATATTCCCGAAGAACAACCTAGACTCACAATACTCTTAATCGACTAGCGAAAGAAGATATTGCGGAATCACAAACGATGAGACGAAGGTGTTTGTGACTTCTTTTATATCTTGCCTATCAGAGAAATCAATCTCAAGCCAATCTTACGATTGTAATCAAATACGATAGAAACAACAAGTTCAGATCACGCAACTACGAAGAAAATAGTTGGGTCTGGATTCACAATCCCAATGAAGTCTTCAAGTCGTTAACCTACAGGGTCTCGAGAAGAAACCTAAGGTTAAAGGAGAATCGACTCTAGCTAATACAACTAGTATCATACAGCAGGTGTGGGGATTAGGTTTCCCAGTTGCTAGAGTTCTCCTTTATATAGACTTTCAAATCAGGATTTTCAATCAATGTTAGATTAATAACAAAGCATTCAATATTCACCGTTAGATGAAAACCTGATTAGATTCAAGCTAATATCTTTCAACCGTTAGATCGAACTTAGCTTGTTACACACAAATGAAATGCACGTTTATTTAGGTTTGTGTAACCGTACCCAAACATGTACACTTAGTTGGTTCAACAATAGTTAAGCAAATGATTATCCATATGAGCACTTCCATATCAACCATATTCTTCTTTACCACAACTAGTTCAAATGAACTAGTTAGAGAGTTTTTCAATTGCTTAGACCTTATAGAAGTATACAAGACACAATCGAAGCAAAAACGAGTTGATTCAATCAATTCATGAACTTTATAGCCACGGTTTGCATTATTCATTCCTTAGTTTATATAAGTTTAAGTTCACGAATAACCGTTTTTAGAAAATAACCAACTTAAGTACGCATACTGCTACGCGGACTTAAGTACCTGGAATAAGTTTTTTTTTTTCCAGTTCACAAACTCCAGCAGAAATTCACGGGACGTGAAATCCGACATTGCGCGTACAGGTACGCAGACTTTAGTTCCGGTTTTCCTGAGCAGCAAAGTACGCATACTTTGGTTCAAGGAAAGGACTTACACACGTATGTGTTACTACACAATGTTTATATCCTTCCAAGGTTATATATTCTAAACTCTCATTTTAATCATTGAAACATTCTTAGATGATGTTATATAGTTGTTATTCACAAACCATTTTTCGTCAAAGCAATTTTCAAGTAATTGAAACTTAATATGACTTTCGTCACTTGTAAAGATGAACTTGGCCAAAGCGAAAGCTTACCAACACATATTTCGAGAAATAGATAAGCGAGATAAACTCAGCTCGAAATAGCAAATGTGTATTATCAAAGTCTATATAGCAATACGACTTTTGTCTCAAGATAGGAGATAGAGTAGATAGACTTTTGAGTGATAGATAATTTCAAGTCTCCACATACCTTTTAGTCGATGAAGTTCCACAAGTTCCTTGAGTAGTTCTTCGTATTTGTATGATAATCTCCATGGAGTCTTGAGCTCAACTACACTTTCTATCTTAGTCCGAGACTTAGCTAATAGTAGACTAGAAATCAAGACTTATAGTTTTGATTACTAACATTGACAAACATGCTTGAGATAGCAACGCATGCGAGTTCGACCGATCAGTGCTCTAACAATTTTATTTAGGTTTGAGTAATCGTACCTAAACGTGTACACTTAGTTGGTTCACAATAGTTAACTAAATAGTTATCCCTATGAACACTTTCATATCAACCATATTCATCTTCACCACAACTAGTTCTAATGACTTCAAAAGAACTAGTTAAAGAGTTGTTCAATTGCTAAGATCTTTTGGAAGACACAGTTGAAACAAAATCGGTTTGATTCAATTAAATCAACTCATGAACATTATATCCACGGTTTGCAAAGATTGCATTCCTTATAATTTAAATGTTTAAGTTCATGAACTGACCGATTTGATAAAGTAACCAGCTTAAGTATGTGTACGGGTATGCGTACCTAAGCAACCAGATTTGAGTTGATTTTGGTTTCCAACCTCAGCAGAAATTCTCGGGTAGAAAACTTCAGTCAGTGTGCGTACGGGTACGCATACTTAAGGTGACTGGTTAAGATTTTGTCAATTCCCAAACTCAGCAGATATTCACGGACGTGAACTTCCACCAGTATGCAAACGGGTACGCATACTTAACATGTCTCCTTCACCAATTTCGTACACACACATATGCATACACTTGGTTCCCGGTTCATGGATTTATACACTAATGTGCGAACACACTATATATGCTTATATCCAAAGATGGTTACATAATCTCAACTCTACACTTCAATCATTGAAACATTCTTAGAGGATGTTATATAGTTGTTATTCACAAAATATTTTTCATCATAGCGATTTCCAAGATATTGAAATGTCAACATGACTTTCGTCACGAGTAAAGATGAACCTGGCTAAAGCAAAATCTTAAAACATATTTCGAGAAATAGATAGGCGAGTTAAACTCGGCTCGAAATAGCAAATGTGTATAATTGAAATTTATATACTTATACGACTTTTGTCTCAAGAGTAAGATATAGAGTAGATAGACTTTTGAGTGATAGATAAGTTCAAGTCTCCACATACCTTTTAGTCGATGAAGTTCCACTGGTTCCTTGAGTAGTTCTTCGTCTTCATATAATGATCGCGGTGGAGTCTGGAGCTCAACTACAGTTAACTATCCTAGACCGAGACTTTAGCTATAAGTAGACTAGAAATAAAGACACATAGTTTTGACAACTAAATTTGACAAACAAGATTGAGATAGCAACGCTTGCGAGTTCGACCGAGCAATGCTCTAACAATCTCCCCCTTTTTCAATTTTAGTGACAAAACTATCAGTACATATGGATTACAAAATAAGTAAAACTTTGTAGCTTCTCGTCTACATGCATGATCTCCTTGGTTCTTCAACATTACTCGAAATCTTCGTCACTTCCAAGTACTCCCGTGATTCCATAGATGTTCAGTTCAGCATCATAGTCGCTAAAAATCCGTAGTCATAACAATGAGAAAACAAAAGCTCTCAATCATCGTTATACAGTGTCATAGTATTATCACACAACATCAAAGTTCAATTGTATCACAACTTCGACAACAATACTATGGTGATATGTATCACTCCCCTTAGTCAATACTTTCATCTCAACATGAAAACCACTCTCCCTTACATAATGATCCGAAAACCATATGTATTTGTAGTGTGAACTACACATTAATTCTCCCCCTTTTTGTCAATAAAATTGGCAAAGGTACGAAATCTAGTGGGATCCTAATGAAATTTCCATGGAGATGCTTCAAGACCAAAGAAAAGCACATATCAACTTGTTTAGATGCAATCATAAAGCCGAAGTTAAATGCATTCATCAAGGAGTTTATAAAGATACAAGATAACCCCTATAAAATTCCACAGCCGCACTCCCCACAAAGATATGGAAATTAAGCGCAAGTTCAAAAAGAACTCTCCCCCATAAAATGTCATTCCCGAAAGAACAACAAGAGCGACCTTAATTTTACGAGAAAAGAAGGATTTCTTTGGACACCAAAAATCACAAAAAGAAATGATTTTGTATCCAAAAATCTCAACTAAACTAACCACAAGAGAACCCATGATTAATTTAATCGGAATGCTCAACCAAATTAACCACAAAAGAATTCATGATTAATCTAGTTGGAAATGCTCACATAAGAGAACTTACAGAGCCACACAGTATTTACATAAAATGGATCAGGGAAGATCAATATTGTGGAATAGACAAAGATTCATTCTATTTTCATCACTATTTGCATAACGACGTATAATAGACATAATCTTTGTACAAAAATTCATCCTATCTTCCATCAATTATTTGCATAATGACACAACAGGTTCAATTTTTGTTTGTCAAAAGTTCATCGATCTTTTATCAATACATGCATATCGACATACGAAAGAGATAACTT
Source organism: Papaver somniferum (assembly GCF_003573695.1). NCBI lineage: Eukaryota > Viridiplantae > Streptophyta > Magnoliopsida > Ranunculales > Papaveraceae > Papaver > Papaver somniferum. The sequence continues at coordinate 57,294,200 of NC_039358.1, forward strand.
TTGACAAAGTATGGGACAATCATAGTTCATGGACGCAAACACACATATCCCATAACAAATTGCAATATATAAAACTATAAAGATTAATACTGCAAAATCATCTTCCAAATCAACTTTAGAATTTAAATAAATAAATCTAATAACATTGCAAGATGAAAAACGTTGGACATAGCTGTGTGTACTCACAATAATTGCTATTCCAAACCCTAGTTATCCTTCTTAAAAAAACAAGAATAAAATTCTCATAAAAAGTTTCCTAGACAAGTAAAAAGACATCTAACAGTCACCGATCACGAGCTAAATAAAAGTCCATGTTCAGAAGCTTCTCGGGTTTCGAGACCTCTAAGCTTGTGATTCATAGCATCAACTGCGTCTTCGGAGAAGATATCCTCATTGAGAAGTTCTTTAACATGTGTCTTCATGAGAACAAGGTCAGTGGTAACCTTGTTCAACCCAATCCTTAACACATCAATATCCTTCATAGTATCAACAAGTTGCAGTTTAGCTTCCTCAAAGTATTTAAGAAAGTCATGAACCGTTTCAGAAGAAACCATATCCTCATTCTCAACATCCTGATGTGAGTAGGCATAGTAGCATGAGGCATTAGGAGCAGCATCTTCTACAAGGGTTCTTTTCTTCCTTCCTTTTGATTCGAAACCAATACCTTTATCAAGAAATCCTCTTGCAAAATCACCATAGCGAGATGAGGAAGAAGACATTCTTGACAATCCACCAAATAACCTAAAGTATGCATACGTGACTTACATGTCTCAATAGGTTTGTTATTTAAAGGTTTCTTAGGGAAGGTATTTTTAGGGTTTCCAAAATTGGTTCGTGACAGTTACACGACATTCTGCACGACCAACTAGACCAAAAAAAAGAGAACACTCAAGAGTCGTGCGTTTACGTCTTGACATATATTTTTTCTACGTGAAAAATATTCACAAAAATTTGGATCAATAAATTATAAATCCCCAGAGAGGAGCAATTTAGAGCATAATAGTAGCTTATATCTAAAGATGGTTACATAATCTCAACTCTACACTTCAATCATTAAAACATTCTTAGAGGATGTTATATATTTGTTATTCACAAACTATTTTTCATCAAAGCGATTTTCAAGATATTGAAATGTCAACATGACTTTCGTCACGAGTAAAGATGAACTTGGTTAAAGAAAAAGCTTACCAACACATATTTTGAGAAATAGAAAGACGAGTTAAACTCGGCTCGAAATAGCATATGTGTATATTTGAAATCTATATACTTATACGACTTTTGTATCAAGAGTAGGAGATATAGTAGATAGACTTTTGAGTGATAGATAAGTTCAAGTATCCACATAACTTTTAATCGATGAAGTTCCACTGGTTCCTTGAGTAGTTCTTCGTCTTCATATGATGATCGCGGTGGAGTATGGATCTCAACTACACTTAACTATCCTAGTCCGAGACTTTAGCTATAAGTAGACTAGAAATCAAGACATATAGTTTTGACAAACAAGCTTGAGGTAGCAACGGTTGCGAGTTCGACCGAGCAATGCTCTAACAGCAATGATCTGAGAATTTTCATCACGATGTCTTTTTCAGGAATAGTCTTACCCAACGAAAAAGATGCATTAATAATTCCAAACACTTTGTGATTAAACTCATCAAATGAATATTCATCTGCCATATGAAGGTTTTCCCAATCAGAATTTAGGTTTTGAAGCATAGCTTCTTTTTCACAGGTATTCCCTTCAAATACGGTTTCTAAGATATCCCAAGCATCTTTAGACCGAGTGCATGTAGTCACATGATGTTGAAGATATGGGGTAATGGCATGGATGATTGCATTCAATCCTTTTGAATTCTGCTTTGCAGCAAGAATCTCGACAGCATCATAATCACCGATATCCTTTGGAACAATTACAGTGCCTATCGTAACAACCAGAGGATCATGTCCATTAACAATGTAAACCCATGATTGAAAATCACGCGCTTGAAGAAAGGCACGCATAACAATTTTCCACAATAAATAATTCGAGCAATCGAAGACTGGAGGTACGTTTATAGAGATAGCACTTATGTCCTTAGATAAGATAGCTACAAACACAGACTTATAAGGTCTTAAACGTGTTTGCCTGCTCTGATACCAATTGAGAAAGAGGGGGTCTAACAACTACACCCAATATTTCGCTTAGCAATCTATATGGACTAACTCCAATATACTTTCAAGAGAATCAACTAGACAATCAGACTTAATCTTAAGAAAAGTATATCAAAGAGTTATATCTCTATTTCTCACCTCAATCCGCAATCAAACAAATGGGAATTTGCGATCCCGATTGAATATAAGAAATAACTTGGACGATATCAAAAAACAATATCCAAGTGTCAATCAATTTCATCAACAACCAAAGGTTGGATTCACAGTTGACTGAACTTACACACAACCTGTGATATTTCATATAAACAAATATAATGCAGAAAAGAAATAACTGAAAAGGCGAGGGTACCCAGATATACCTCAAGCTAACACTTTTCCTACCTATAAGTCCTTTCTCCGAAAGTGATTGTCTATGGACATAGTAGAGATAATGCAACTAATCGGTTCACACTTCGTGTGACCGTATATGGATACGAGATCGAGACAATACAACAACGAAGTATGTTTACTTGATAAAAAGGTTCGGACTTAACCAAACACAATAGGATTGCTTATCAAGTAAATAGGAATTAACATTTGTGTAATTTACTTTAATTATAATAAAACAATTATAATGCGGAAATATAAAGTAAATGACACGACAAGAATTTGTTAACGAGGAAACCGAAAATGCAAGAAAAACCCCGGGACCTTGTCCAGAATTGGATACTCTCAGGATTAAGCCGCTACACAAAATTAAACCTAACTTCGTATAGTTGAGACCAAGAAACTAAACCTATAGTTCACCTAGTTCCGACTGTATTCCCACGCCTCCAACTTATGAATAAGTCACGTACTTGGAACAATTCCTTTGGTTCGTATTCCAAACAGTAAAGGAACAACAAATCTGTTTGGTATCAACTCTATTCAACCAAGTGATCTGAGTTGGAAAAAGGCTCTTCTGGTTATCTTAACATAAAATCCTTCGTCAAGTTCTTAGATCTATCCTGTGTTCAACTACCGAAGTAATTGTTAAGATTTTGCAATCAATACTTTTAATCAGAAAGAATTGTATTGATGTTGATCTACACAACTAATCAATCCAATCTACCACAAGGATAAACCGATTATAGTTGGATCTCTTATACCGAAACAAGTATTGTGCACACCAAAGATTATAAACCCCAAATCAGAAATCTTCAATATCTTCATTTTCTTCAAATCTTCTTAGATCTTCAATAAACACCTGCACACAACAACTTGAATCTCTTGTGATCAATCACACATCGAACAGAATCTGTTAACAATGGATTATCACAAGATCTTCTTTAGCACTAACAACAGTCTAAAGATCCCTTTCGAAACTTCGATCTAGTTTGAGTGAATCTTATGTCAGAAGAGAAGATTCTCAAGCATAAACAAACTAGGTGCAATCAAACTTCAACCACCATTAGTCAACCAAATCAACCACCATTATCTAATTTCCCACCAACGGTACTCATAGAGCTTCTCAATCCCAAAGAAGACTTTAAACTGAGCGGCGGTAAGAGATTTCGCCTAATTAGGTTACTCTCCTCTCCGAATAGGTGGCTACACCAGTAACAACACAACCAAGGAAGTTTGTTGTCACGAAGGATTAGTTTGCTAGGAATGCAAACTTCAAGTATTTATAGACAAGGAAGTTTGGACACTAAGGAATTTCCAAAACCGAAAATATTCTCAAAGATATTCAATATATTCCAAATTCGGTTTTCATAATTCTTGGAAATGCTCTGTCCAAAATAATGGTCGAATATCTCTTTGGAAAATCTCAACTAGTAAATGCACATTACTAATTCTCATTTTCCTAAAATAAAATTAACAACCTTAATTAAAAGATTCTTAACTTATTTATATTTCGATCCTGGTATTTTCTTCCTGTAGCTATTAAGGAATAACTTTGAACAATAAAAGATAAACATTACTGTAGTTGTTCAAAGTATACCGATATCCTTACTTTTTAAGTCCTCTTTCATACTTACAACCTTGAAACCGATTTTCCACACTTCCAAACAAGTTTAGAATTGGTTCATCTGACTTTTAAGAACTATGCGATTGATTAAGAAATACTCAATCACAAATCATGGGTTTAACGATTCTACCAAAACAAGTTTCGGTTCTACCTCCATGTGAGTATTGTGCATAGTCACACTAGCTTTCCAAAATTCGGTTGACTAGGTACTAGGATGGGTTCCCCACATATATATGGTATCTAACTTATATGTGTTGCACATGTACATAGGATCGGTTCCCCTTTGCCTAAAAACGTGTTGCACATGTCCATATGATCAGTTCCCCTTTCTGCTACAAACTTACTGCAGCTCATACAAGGATCGATTCCCCTTTGTGATGTGTTGCACCTCTTCATAGGATCGGTTCCCCTTCACCCAGATTCGGTAAAAAAAACACAAACTCGATCATACAATCTCAGGTGATTACTTAAGATCGGTTTCACTAATAAAAGTCATACCAATACATAAGTCAGGCCTTTGTGAATAATTTTACCAGGAACACAAATAAGTCGTGAGCGGTTATACTAAATCACACATATTGGATGTTCACAAGATATGCAATGAATAACAATCCCAATAACTCCTGGCGATTTCCTTTTCGATTCATAAACAAGTTTATGAACTTACTTCCTTAAAACACATGTAAAACATTGTTTCCTAGGATGAAATACTCACCTCATACCCATACATAATCACAATAGCATTTAAACGATTATGTCGATGTCTTATCTACAAAGTTTAATGGTTAAGCAATAAACTTCAAATTGTATTCTTTAATACTATGTCTATCTAGAGTGTTCATGCTCCGCAGTTTTCTTTTCAATATGCACGACTTTAAAGATACGTTAGGGAATAAAACAGTTCAAGTCAAATATCACTAACCTCAAGTGGAAGGATGATGTTGTCGTTGTAGCTTCTTACTTCTTCACTTCTTCAAGTCTTCGCAATACTTATAATGTCTCATATCCTAATACTTTCAAGCTAACCTATACGAAGTTGACTCTAGTACATAATCAAGCAACTCTTAAAATGAGTTTTGATTCACTAAAATATGACAACCAAACTTGACATACCAATGCTTGGTAGGTTCAACCGAGATATGCTCTAACAATAACACAAACACCAGAAGTTTTGTTAACGAGGAAACAACAAATGCAGAAAAACCCCGGGACCTAGTCCAGATTTTAACACCATATTGTATTAAGCCGCTACAGACACTAGCCTACTCCAAGTTAACTTCAGACTGGAATTTAGTTGAGCCCTAACCAATCTCACACTGATCAAGGTACAGTTGTGCTCCTTACGTCTCTGAATCCCAGCAGTACTCTATGCACTTGATTCCCTTAGCTGATCTCACCCACAACTAAGAGTTGCTACGACCCAAAGTCGAAGACTTGATAAACCAATCTGTCTCACACAAAAAAGTCTATTAAATATATAAGTTTGTCTCCCACAGATAAACCTATGAGTTTTGTTCCGTCTTTTGATAAATCAAGGTGAATAGGAACCAATTGATATGCCGGACTTATATTCCCGAAGAACAGCCTAGAAATATCAATCACTTCAAAATAATCTTAATCGTATGGTAGCGAAACAAGATATTGTGGAATCACAAACGATGATACGAAGATGTCTGTGACTACTTTTTATCTTGCCTATCAGAGATTAAATCTCGAGAAAATCTTAGAGAAGATAGTACTCAATCACGATAGAAAACAACAAGATCAGAACGCGCAACTATAAAGAAAATAGTTGGGTCTGGCTTCAGAATCCCAATGAAGTCTTCAAGTCGTTAACCTATAATAGTTTTAGAAAAACCTAGGTTAAAGGAGAATCGACTCTTTTCGCAAATAGTATCACACATGAGGTGTGGGGATTAGGTTTCCCAGTTGCTAGAGTTATCCCTTATATAGTCTTCAAATTAGGGTTTGCAATCAATGTTATCTTGGTAACAAAGCATTCAATATTCACCGTTAGATGAAAACCTGATTAGATTCAAGCTAATATTTTTCAACCGTTAGATCGAACTTAGCTTGTTACACGCAAATGAAAAGTGACTTCATTTAGATATGGTTAACCGTACCTAAACGTGTACACTTGGTTGGTTCAACAATAGTTAACCGAAGTTAGCCATATGAACACTTTCATATCAACCTTGTTCATCTTAATCACAACTAGTTCAAATGACTCAAATAAAACTAGTTCTAGAGTTGTTCAGTTGTTTATATTCTCATAGAAGTATACAAGACACAACTGAAGCAAAATGGATTTTGATTCACTTAAATCAATTCATGAACATTATAGCCACAGTTTGCAAAAGATTGCATTCCTTAATTTATAAATGTATTTTTTCATGAACAAACCGATTTTAGAACTTAACCCACTCAAGTATGCAAACGAGTACGCATACCTAAGTAGCAGGACTTGGTCTGGGTTCGCTAGTATGCGAACTAACAACCAAACTCAGTTGAATTCCCGAACTTGAACTATTAACCCGGTACGCATACGGGTATGAATACTAAGTTCCCAAACAGCTATCAAACCAGTACGCATACAGGTATGCATACTATGGTTCCCGGACTTGGAATAACTTGCAACAGTTAGCATACAAGTACGCATATTGTGCTATATCCAATCATTGGTTAATTTTTAAAAATCCATTTTAATCATTGAAACATTCTTGGAAGATGGGAATAGCTGTCTCACACAAACTATTAACTTCAAAGCAATTCTCAAGTGATCAATAGATCAATACAAAACATTCTGAGTCTACATCAAATGATTGTCTCACACAAATCATGTAAGATGTTACCAGGAGATTTTCACATGATCATCTTTTGACTTTCGTCAAGAATAAAGATGAACTTGGTTAAAGTGAAAGATTGCCAACACATATTTCGAGAAATATGTAAGCGAGTTAAACTCATCTCGAAATATCAAATGTGTATAAAGTAAAGTCTATATAGCTGTACGACCTTTGTCTCAATAGGAGATAGAATAAAAATAGACTTCTGAGTGATAGATGAGTACAAGTCTCCACATACCTTTTATTGATGAAGTTCCACAAGCTCCCCTTAGTAGTTCTTCGTCTTCAATCGATGAACGCCGTGAAGTATAAATCTCAACTACACATTCTATCATAATCTGAGACATAGCTATAAGTAGACTAGAAATCAAGACTTATAGTTTTGGCAACTAAACTTGACAAACAAGCTTGAGATAGCAATGCTTGTAAGTTCGACCGAGCAGTGCTCTAACAACAACACATAACTTCTTCCTACATTGTTGCATTCTATCAGAGGTTTCTAGTTAATGAAAGTCTTCCTTCATCAAAAAAAAAAATCCATTTGGAAATGAGTGTTTACGGCACAATTAACTTTGTTTTGAATAAAATTATTTAAATCCTACTAGCCGGCTTAAGTTCATAATTCTTCTATACCTAAATCCTATCAACTTAACAAAAAAAAATGTTTCCTTTTTTTTCTCCGATAAACAAAGCTCGGAATCCACATTAAATTCAAGAGAATTAGATCAAAATAATAACCCGCTCTAACAATGCATATCTTGCACACTGACGACGATTTATGGTATCTTTGTGAATGTAAGGAAACCTCTTTCAAACCAGAAGTGATCCACAGAATCTTCCCCTGCCTTTCATTCCACATAACTTTGTCTATTCTAGATATCATGAAACCGGCTTGTGTCTTCTCACTTCTAGATATTTTGGTGATATGTTTGTCTTACACATCTCTAAATTTTTTGTACCCAAGATCGCAGATTAGATTCTTTGTTTGCATGTTGCAAGCTTGTCGATGAACTTTTACAACATCTTCATCAAAAACAAATTTTACAATCACCTAGACTTTGAAGTTATAATAGAATGTTCTGATCTTGCCAACTAATTTTTGCAAACATTCCATTTAATAACACACAATCTTCTATTGACTTGCTTAAATGAGCGCAGGTCAATACCCCTAATTCTTACCTTAGACTAGGAGAAGTTGATTGCACCTGATAGATAAAAATATTCTCTCAAAGTATGATCTCTTAGGTGTAGTTCTAGGGACCATTGTTTTATCCTATAAAAAAATATATGGTGTACCAAATTATTTCAAAATTGATCTTGATTTTAGATTCAATATGTCACCCAAGTTTGAAACTTCAATAATTACATACAAGATCGTTCAACTGTCGTATATAGCCTATAGTCAACAATGTTAGAGCATAGCTCGGTTGAACCCACCAAGCGTTGGTATGTCAAGTTTGGTTGTCATAATTTAGTGAATCAAAACTCATTTAAAGAGTCGCTTGATTATTTACTAGAGTCAACTTCGTATAGGGTAGCTAGAAAGTTACTAGGATATGAAACTTACAAGTATTACATGAAGAATTGAAGAATGTGAAGAAGTAAAGAGCTACAACGACGACATCATCCTTCCACTTGAGGTTAGTAATATTTGACTTGAACTGTTTCATTCCTAAAGTATCTTTCAAGTCGTGCATATTGAAAACATAACTGCGAAGCTGTAAATGATTATACTCTGGTTAGACATAGTATTAAGGAATTACAATACGAAGTATAACGTCTATCTTTTGAACTTCGTATATAAGACATCGACATAATCGTATGAATGCTATTGTGATTATGTGTATGGGTATGAGTGAAGATTTCGTCCTAGGAAACAATGTTTTACATTTGTTTAAAGGAAGTATAATTCATAAACTTGTTTTATGAATCGAAAGGGAAATCACTAGGCTTATTGGTATTGTTATTCATTGTAAATCTTTGAATTACAATATGTGTGTTTAGTATAACCGCTCATAACTTGTTTATGTATCTTGGTAAAACTATTCACAAGGCCTGACTTTTGTATTGGTATGACTTTTATTAGTGAAACCGATCTTAAGTAATCACCTGAGATGGTATGATCGATATTTGTAATTGGTGTGACCATTCCTAGTCATGGGTAATCGATCCTAGAACTTGGTTGGGACTAATCACAAGATGTGTAATCGATCCTTGTAGTAGGTTAACAAGTTTTAGTAATTGGTGTGACCGATCCTATAACTTGTGAAACCGATCACAAGTAAGTACCATAAATAAGTGGTAACCGATCCTGGTACTTAGTTAACAATGTTTTGGAAACTAATGTGACCGATCCTAGTAGCCACTTGGAGGTAGAACCGAAACTTGTTTTGGTAGAACCGTGAAACCCATTAATGGTGATTCAATGTATTTGATCAATCACATAGTTCTTGGAAATCAAATGAACCAATTCTAAACTCGTTTGGAAGTGTGACAAATCGGTTCCAAGATTGTAAATATGAAAAAGGATTTACAAAGTAAAGATGTCGACATACTTTGAACATGTGCAGTAACTCTTATCTTTTATTGTTCAAAGATATTCCTTAATAACTAAAGGAGAATCCCAGATCGAAATAAATTGAGAATCTTCTAATTAAGGTTTTTAGTTTTATATGCTTTTAATTTTCAGCAATTAAAATGCATATATTTAGAAAATAAAAATTGGTAATGTGCATTTACTAATTGGAGATTTTCTACTGAGATTTCGGTCGATATTCGGACAGATCATTTTCAGGAATTATGAAAACCGAATTTGGAAATATATCGCATATCTTGATAATATTTTCGGTTTTGGAAATTCTTTGGTGTCCAAACTTCCTTGGTCTATAAATATCGAAGTTTGTATTTCGAGCAAACTAATCCTCAGAGCCAGCAAAACTACCTAGTTGTGTTGTTACTAGTGGAGCCGTCTATTCGGAGAGGAAAGTACCCTAATTAGGAGAAATCTCTTACGACCGCTCGTTTTAAAGACTTCTTTGGGATTGGAAATCTCTACGAGTACCGTTGGTGGGAAACTAGATAATTGCAGTTTATTATTAGTTTTCGATTGATTTGATTGACTAGCGTTGGTTGAATTTTGATTGCACCTAGTTTTTTTATGCTTGAGAATCTTCTCTTCTGATATAAGATTCACTCAAACTAGATCGAAGTTTCGACGAGGATCTTTAGACTGTCTATAGATCTAAAGACGTCTTGTGATAATCCATTGTTAACAGACTCCGTTTTGTGTGTGATTGATCACAGGAGATTCAAGTTGATTGTATGCAGGTGTTTATTGAAGATCTAAGAAGATTTGAAGACAAAGAAGATTTCTTATTTGAGTTCATAATCTTTGGTGTTCACAAAACTTGATCGGCTGGGGATCCAACTATAATCGATTTATCTTTGTGATAATCTTGATTGATTAGTTGAGTAGATCGACATCAATATATTGTCTTTGTGACTAAGAGTATTGATTGCAAAATCTAGACAATTACTTTGGTAGTTGTTAAATAGATAGATCTAAGAACCTGACAAAGGAGTTTATTGGGATAAACGGAAGAGCCTTTTGTCAAACTCATATCACTTGTTTGAAAAGAGTTGTTACCGAACAGATTTGTTGTTCCTTTACTGTTTGGAATACGAACCAAAGGAATTGTTTCAAGTGCGTGACTTATTACAAGTTGGAGGCGCAGGGATACAGACGGAACTAGATGAACTGTAGGTTTAGTTGCTTGGTCTCAACTATACGAAGTTGGTTTAGATTTTGTATAGCGACTTAATCATGAGAGTATTCAATTCTGGACAAGGTCCCGGGGTTTTTCTGCATTTGCGGTTTCCTCGTTAACAAAATCTTGTTGTGTCTTTTACTTTTCTATTTCCGCAATTATAACTGTTTTTATTATAATTAGAAGCAAAATACACAAACGTTAATTCCTATTTACTTGATAGCAATCCTATTATGTTTGGTTAAGTCCGAACCTATTATCAAGTAAACATACTTCATTGTTGTACTGTCTCGATCTTGAATCCATAGTCAATCACGCAAGTTATCTTGTTATCGTATTGTCTCGATCTCGTATCCATAAACGATCACACGAAGTGTGAACCGATTAGTTGTATTATCTCGAGTCAGTCCATAGACAATCACTTTCGGAAAAAGGACTTATAGGTGAAAAAGTTTTAGATTGAGGTATATTTATGTGACCTCGTCTTTTCAAACAATGGATCAAATGTCCTTTAAGATGTGAAATTGTGAACAATTGGATTCTTGTATACTTCAACTAATTTTGATCCAAATCTCAAGATAGAGATTTTCCAATCAAATACAGGATGTTAGTTGTCTGAGCTGAGTGTTTTTCTCTGTTGTGGATTAGTGCTAATCTGCTGCAACAGATAGCAGTAGTGCCACCCGACCAAATACCAACTAAAGAGACAACAAGAAAAAAGAAAAAGAAAAACGCACTTTCAGTCATCTCTTGAAATAGGCCGTATTACACAAGGCAGAGTTGGTAAACCAAACCAAAAAAATCATTTTTCATTTTAGTGCCCACATGATGTCTTAAAGAGGAATAGTCCAAATTCTCAAAGGATCAATAAAAGTAGTAGCTGGAGTTGGACCAGAAGTACGCACTAGCTGACCTGACCTGACCTGACCTGACCTGACCTGACCTGACCTGAGAGCATCAAATCCAATACGTACTGGTGATTGATATGCCTACTTTTCAAAAGAAAACTAGCGACTCGCCGCTCACCAGACCAGAAACACAAAAAAAACGCATAAAACCCCCGCCTTTCCTCTCCTCTTCAATTCCCCACTCTCTCTGAATCATTTGTGTATATATATATTCGCAGAATCTCCTTCGTTTCTCTCCCCCCTCTATCTCTCTTTATCCGCTCTTCACCTAATTCTCGGTCACTTCTGTCTTAAACAGGTTGGTGACAAAAAAAATATATACTATTTCTTTTTTGCAAATGTAAATTTGGTGTAGGATTGAGTGAACTGCTGAGCTAAATTTAAGATTGATTATTGAGTTTTATATGATTTCGATCTTGTTTGTACTTTTCATTTTACTCGATTTGTTTGAACTAATTGTGTAATTTTAGGGATTTTTTCTTGTTGGGCTGAAGCTTGATTTATCAGTAAGTTAATCAACGTTGTTTTTTGTTGATTAAATTTGGGTCAACGTGAATTTTGTATCTTTGATTGGTCAAACCTGATGGCTTAAATGGAATCCTTTGTTGAAATTGTTTTTTGTAACCTTTCCTTGGGAATGTTGAGAGATCATGTAATGATATAACTTAGATCCAGTGTATTAACTAGTAAAGTTTGAAGAATTTGAGAATTTTCTGATCAAATTTCTCTTCAAGAGATTGGTAAATTCCATTTTGAGGATTATGTTTTGTTCTGGTTGAATCAATATTGGGATGTATTAGCGTAGAAATGATAGTTGAGCATACTGGCCCGAGTCGTGTTAGAACGAAAGTTATTTGGGGATTGTATGTCGTGGCATATCACTTCGTGGATCTAAGGAATGAGTCGTATAAACTTGTAAACTGTGTAGGCTTTTTATCAAATACTGTTGCAAGAAGTCTAGTGCTCTAAGTAGATGGATGTTTGCGGATTATCATCTGGCTCTAGTTTTGGAATTTGGATTATTTGATGGTTTTGTTGTTGGTAAAGATTTCTAGTAGACTGTTTAGTGTTTAATGGTATGTTACATTGCTTACAAAATGTAGGTTTGGGGCTACGCAGATTGAATCACCATGTTTCGCATAAAGCAGACTCCTAATCAGGAAAATGAATCTGCCCAGAAAGATGCCAAGGTTAGAGAAATAAAACATCTATTTGTTTATTTCTATTTGAAGAATCATGTTGCTTAGTCTTTTTGATGTTTTTGAATGCGAAGGTTAGAGAAATAAAACTTGCATTCTTTAAAAACTCTTTCAAGTTTCAACAATCATAATGCTTAGTCTTTTAGATGTTTCTGAATTGCAATTTTATGAATGTGAAAGCTCAAAGCTGATTATGAAGTCCTCTTTTAACATTTTAATTTGTCCAACTTATCTTAAACTCATAGAGATATAACACAGCAATTTTGGGCATGTAAAATTTCTTTCATAACCAGGTGAAGGAGCTCAAGACACTGATTGGGCCACTTTCTGGACGTAGTTTACAGTACTGTACTGATGCATGCATAAGGAGATATTTAGAAGCTCGGAATTGGAACGTTGACAAGGCAAAAAAAATGTTGGAGGAGTCTCTTAAATGGAGGTCAACGTATAAGCCTGAGGACACCCGCTGGGTAAGCCAGACTGGCCCTTGTTAGTTGTTTTCAGCAATACAAAAGAAATGTCACATACATTCCTCTTTCACAATTTCACTATATGATACCAAATATACATTTGTTGTTTGCGAACATCCTTACCTCTTAAACTTGACCTGATTAAGATAAAGTTGGGCAACCTTTTGGGGATGTTTTCTTCTTTTCCTGTTATCGATTCAAGAAATGTCGGACTGACTGCTGGAAACCCTTTATCAGAATGAGGTAGCACATGAAGGTGAGACTGGCAAAGTGTATAGAGCCAACTTTCACGATCGATGTGGGAGGACAGTTCTCATATTACGACCAGGAATGCAGGTCTGTACTTGGATTATCTCCTTTGATTTGACATTCATCTATTCTCTAACCTTGCCCTTTTTTGATGTTATTTCATGCTTCTTGTTCAGAATACAGCTGTAGCTGAAACTCAGATCCGCCATTTAGTATATCTTATCGAGAATGCTATCCTCAACCTTCCTGAAGGTCAAGAGCAGATGTCTTGGTTGATAGATTTCACTGGATGGTCATTGAACACCAATGTCCCCATCAGAACTGCACGGGAATCGGTGAATGTTTTACAGAATCACTACCCTGAGAGGCTCTCTGTTGCGTTTCTCTACAATCCCCCAAGGATTTTTGAAGCATTTTGGAAGGTTTGCATTCCTAACTCCCTCAGTTTTGATTATCGTTCTGTCTTTTCTTTTATTTATTTTTTTGGAGTAATGAATTTAGAAATCATTTGGTAACCTGATCTAGCACTATCCACTGATCCGATGCCTCTTCTTCTGTTCCTCCACAGATTGTTAAATACTTTCTGGATCCGAAAACAATCCAGAAGGTAAAATTTGTATACCCAAATAAAAAAGATAGTGTGGAGCTTATGAAGTCATACTTTGATATGGATAACCTTCCTATCGAGTTAGGTGGAAAGGCTAATATGCAGTATGACCACGAAGAGTTTTCAAGAATGATGGCCGAGGACGATGTAAAATCTGCAACCTTTTGGAGTGGATCTGATAATAATAAGCTCGCTGTTGTAAGTAAGGGATATTCAGGAGGAGCAGAGGTAGTTCCAGAGCCATTGGCCCTTGCACCACCCGCCAGCTGAGTCCCAAACACCTCTGAGCGGTATAGTTAGAAAAGCTGCTAGCGACTGTACTTGCCAAAACTATTGGTTACCTGTTGTAGTAAGCTGAAGGAATTTTCTTAGGATGCCTCTGAACTCATTGTGGGGATATCATTTTTTACTGTGTAGTTCACAGATGCCTCCATACCCCATTTATAATAAAAATGAAAAACTTAATCATCTCTGTGTATTGTTTAATAAGTGAAATGCATTTCTTCCATCTCTCTCTCTCACACACTGGCACTCACTTAAGTAGCAGTGTGGTTGTTTCTGGAAAATTGAATAAAAGGGAGAAATAACTTGAGCACGGATAACTTGAGTCTCATTTCTAATATGCACACCATTGATACTCTGCACTCTATATGTATGAACAAACAAAAATAGTCTTACAAGCTTACAATCAAGAGTCGCAACGCCAAACTACCTAAGACTAGGTTTGCAAATTCTTTAACAAATCATTGTTATCAGTTTTCAAGTTGAACAAACAACAACAATATGAATCCAGACAGCTACAAGAAATTCTTATATTTGAGTAAACATTCCGCGACACTGAGAGAACACCTCAGGAACACTGCTAAAACCTAACTGGTTTTTGAAAACTTTTTATCTTTTTTTCTTTTGGATTCTCGGGGATCAACTGTCTAGCATTGAGGTGAACCATACATACTATATCAGTCGCCTTTTGAAAGTTCTTGTAGTTGTTTGGTATGTGCGGACCAGCAAACCTACTCCAATTCCAACTCCAAGGCAAACGCCGAGCCCGATCCCAACTCCTACTCTCACCCCGGCATTGAACCATGATAATTCACCATCATCTCCTTCTATATATTCTTCCCTCATGTACAAGCTGTTATAATCTTCGTCGTTGTCTGGTTTGTAGTCCCGGTATCCTGATATCTGCAGGAAAAAATCCAAGGATACAGAAAATATGTCATGGTACTTCCCCTTGATGACAACATATATTACAAGTGTATTATGATGTTGCATGCAAACTGAATCCCGGAACATGTTTCACGAGTCTCCCAAACAGTAATTCAGCATCAAACAAATGTGTCCAGAAAGAATTCTACTGGAAAAAGAAATAAAAATCTACCGAGTTAACTACAAGTACAATGCATCATAATTCGAGAGAATGGATCGAGTTCTTGTGCTTCCATGTTATGCAAATGATTGAAGCATATATGTCAACAAATAAGAGGTAACTTCCTAAGAACAAAACTCAATTAATAGTTGTAAAGGGCGGCATGTAGAAGAAGAGTTGATGGTGCACAGAAAACTCCCAAGGATACGGAGGCAAGGATACTAAACAGCTAAACTACTTGACAGTGAATGCTAGATAAATAGTCTTTAGCCATGTTGCGAAGGAAAATTACATAGTTGATCAATAGGATCATAGTTTAAATGTTTCAAGAGGAATAGCATGACTGCTTCAGTCTGTAACTGATTATCTGAGCAGAAAGGAATCAGAATGACGATATGGGTCTAAAACCAGGCATGATACATAACTAAGAAAATAAATAAATAAGCTCATGTTGCTGATTGAAGGAAAGCTACAGTTTTTATGATAAACCAACCATTGTTGGAGCACCACTTTCTTATAGAAACACATGGGCAATTTACAAACACTGATATTCAATCATGTAGTTGCCTTTGGAAGTGATGATTGATCACAATTGAAAACATGCAAGACATAAAGAGCAAAACAAGGTCTGATAAGGTGGTTGTAAAAGCTGAAATGGAAAAGGACTTCTGAGAGAAAAGAGCAAGAAAGAGATTCATGTCAGATTCTGGTAAAACATACACAATGCAAAAGACAATACAGAAAGAAAAGGGCATTATTGTTATATTCCCTACATTTAGAAGTTTGTGCCCAGTACCCATACTATCCTGACCAATCTAAGATAAGATTTTTAATGTGCCAGAATCCAAGCAACTAATCTATCTTGACACAGGAAATGGGTTTTTCTGTAACAAGAAAAACATGTCTAGTGCCAGGAAACATTGAAGACCTATTAACTAGAATGACTTATCAAAACATATGAACTTAGTAACTATTAATGCAGCAGAACTAGTAAGTAACGGTTATAACCACAATCTAAACATCGACTTATTGTGAATCCAACACGAAAATTATAGTAAAACATGGACAAATTGCACTAGTTTTGTTATTAAGAAAGTAAGTACCTGCAATGGAAGTTCAGAATCTACATCTTTCTTTGATTCCGTCGTTTCGTATTCTGGTATTGAATCTAACATTCCTTTCCTTGTATGCTTCCTCCGGAAATTTATATGTAGAGTTTTAGTCAAAATGATTGGAGTTCCTGAGAAACAACCAGCAACATAAACTTCAATCGTTGGCGAGTGCGATTCAGATTGTTTACCCTTAAAAAAGGCCGAAGCCGATGTTATTTCCGATTGACAATTCATATTCCACTGCTTGCTATGGTTTTTTGATTCGCCGACAAAACCATTACAATTGGACAATTCCAGGACCCCAGAGAGCACAAGATCTTCTCTATCAAAAACTTCAAACTTCACACTTCCTGTCATTCTTATACTATCTGTGCTCACAAAAGTAGCTTCTTCCGATTTCTTGTCAACCCGATCCCTTCTAAGTTGCGAAGTGACTCCATCAGAAAACATACTACTCCTCCCACCATTGACTTCAAGTAAGGTATCATGAGCAAGCGGGATATGATTAAGTGTTAGATATTCCGGAGTTGAACTATCAACCTCGCAATTACTAATCCTCACATAGAATACTCTCATTTCAAACCAAGGCGATGAAGCTTTGCTCCGAGGAGATGGATACTGAGAATTCCTAATGACTTTATGGCCGGAATCAGCCACTTCATTACCATTCACCGTCTCATAAGAACTCTCCATCATCACCTTACGAAAACCAACAATCCTCTTGTTGCTCTTCTTCAATGAGATCCTCACACATCAAATACAAGCTGGAATCAGATTGGTTGGTTGAAGATACCTGTCAAAACAGCAGAAAACTACAAAATTGTAGAACAACTGAAAACATCTAAAAAAAACAACAAATTGATAAGAAGAAACACCTAAAGCTGAGCTGATGAAACTAACCCTTACCAACTTCAACAGACAAAGGTATATAAAACACTATTCTCTGTAAGACCCAGCTCAGACAAGGATAAGAACAAGTCAGTAATGAAGGCAAAGAAATACTCCAAGTTCAAACAAGGAGAGGAAGAAGAAGAAGAAGAAGACTTGTTTTCAGGAGAAAACTTAAAGAAGAAATTGTGATATAAAAGATAGAGGAAGAAGAAATGAAAAGGATAAGAAGTTACACAGAAGAAAAGTGAAAAGTCAAATTCATAAAATTCGATCTTTAGAAATAAATGACAATTAAAATGATATCTAAATCCAAGTTCACATGAATATAAACACAAAAAATCACAGAAAGGAGCTGTAAAATTCACCCACCAATACCAAACAATGAACTACTACTAATATCCAATAAAAACTAAAAGAATATCCTTTTATTTGGGGTTCAATTTTACAGAAAGTAAACCCAGAAAGATTTATCCTTTGCCACCCCCAAATTAAAATATTGCCGGCAATCAGATTAACCTTCACACGTCATACAAACCTCCAAATCTCTATATGAGACTGTAATAGTGGTAAGTGATTTACTGTCCAATCAAAAACAAAATTTTAATGAAATAACCAATGAATTAATGAACTTACCTGTAACCAACCAGGAATCTTCTTTTATCTTTTGTCTTATCAAAATCCAATTTGTAATCGGAATTCAAGACTCTAATGACTTGACGAATCGTTATCAAAACCCCACTATGAAAAATAACCCAATTGAATAGTATGAAACTAGCGGCTTGAATCTACAGAGTAATTCTAACCGTGAATCGATGAAATACAGCAATTGAGAATGACCCAGGTCTTTGTATATCACTCTAGCGACACAAAATTGTATCTTTTTTCTGAATTTGTCATCCACTCCCTTCTCCAGAAAATTATAGAATCTCTTTTTTTTTCTTTCTTAATCAAAAATTATGGAATTTTGAGCTGTATATGTAATGAGACCCGATTCGTATGGGAACGGGATACAAGCTTTTTCTGTATTCGGTATTTAAGACCGTTTTTCTGAATCTTATCCCAAAAAAAAACAATTCAGGGCTGGCCAAAATGCGTGTGTGATGAAAGCAATGAATTGGGATGTTCTGGTTTTATGAGATTTCTTTTCCGCTGGGGAGAAATTGGCAATTGCAGTGGTTGTGGGACCACTAATAGAAAACTCTATCAAATTAGGGCAAGTCCTGTAGACTTGGCAAATTAGCATTTGTGAGTCGCGGGAAAGTCTCTACCAAGAGGCGTACGCGTTACCACCAGGCGGCACAGTCTTTGTTGTTCCACATGGGATTGCCTCTGACGGCTATATCATCTACTCTATTTGTATCTCTTATATATATATATTCAATTTAAACTCATTTCAATTTACATCTACTCTATACCTCAAAGGCTCAAACTCATGTAAATTTCTTCTAATCTCACTAATTTCGTATATTATGGATTCTAATTATGGTTATCAACCTTCTCAAAATAACAACAAACCTCATGGTTAGAAGATTCTTATACAATAACATAAATCGATTTGCAGAAATTATGTACATTTTACACAAGATTCTATGAATAGTGCTCAACAACAAAGACTCGGCTTTTGGGAGAAAATTCACATAAAAAATTGTGAAGAAACACTAAACCTCGAAAGACGTAATCGTACATGGTTGTCAACTGATTTCCATACAATCAGTAAAGAAGTAGCCTTATATGTTGCTCCGATTATGCAAGCCAATCGAGCCAGAGGGAACTGTGAAACCGATCCTGGTGTGATAAGAACAAATACAAATATATTCAACTTAAAAAAAAAAGTTATTAATTTCGCGTGATATTTAAAAAATTGGATTTGGAAATGCCATGAACCGAATGTAGATAGGATTGACCCAATATTAGGCAGTGATTAGCTTTAAAGTTGGAAAAAATTATGCAACTAAGCTTGTTAAGGCGGGAGGAACCCAGGAATTGGCGGCCTCCTGGGTAGTTGTTGTTGATCCTGGTGGCGCTCGTTGTAGCGCCTAAGTTATAACAATATCAGTGGAGGATCAAGTCATTGAAAATGGTATCAAAGCTAACCACGGTACACCTAACAATGATAAGAGAATACGTTTGATGGGTTGGACCTAGTGCAGGTCTCATAAGTAGGGGTTGGACTTGGGTTGTTGGTCAGGTTAGAAGGCTTGGCTGAGTCAGACCCAAGCTATAAGTCATTTCCCCAGATTGCCCATCAAACCCGTGGAAACCCATGGAGGTGCTACCCAAGTGTGTGCAAATTATGTTCCTCGGGTTTCCCGAGTTGACCCAAGTTTGAATAGACATGATCTAATTGTTTTAATTTAAGTCTTGAAAATATTTTTATTTTAATGTGAAAATAAGAAATTTCGTTAATAGGATTACTCCCTCCGCCCCACTATTAATTGACCTAGTAGTATAATTTAGATGTGATTTATCTCTCAAACTATATTCGTAAATTTTATATCATTGAAAAGCATTTTAAAACACCTACGTAACGAATACAAACATGAGTATCAAATGATATAAAATCAACTATTAATGGGGAAAAATCCGTCTCCTACCGATAATTTTATTCTGGTTGTTGTTTCCGTCTTAAGTTAAAGATCAAGGTGTATAGGAAACTCAACTAATAATTCGGTATTATACTCCCGAAGAGCATCCTAGACATATTAGTCACCTCACAATAACCTAACTGATTAACATAAGAAGTTATTGTGTAATCACAAGAGTCTGAGACGAAGAACTGTTGTGATTATTTTTTATATCTTACCTATCCGAGATAAATCTCGGGAAAATCTTAGAGAAAATTAAACTCAATATGATAGAAAAGGTAAGATCAGAATACGCAACTATAGAGAAAATAGTTGGATCTGGCTTCACGAATCCCAAATGAAGTCTTCAAGTCGTTAACCTAATAATGGTTTTGGAAAACCCTATGTTAGAGGATAATCGACTCTAGTTTGCAACTAGGACTCATGAGAGTGTCGGGATTAGGTTTCCAAGATGCTAGAGTTATCCCTTATATAGTCTTTCATGTCAGAGTTGCTTACAATCAAAGCTAAGATAACTTAGTAACAAAGAAATTGATATTCACTGTTAGATGAACTTCTGATTTAAGATTCAAGCTAAGTCTGCTTAGAAAATAAGCAATCAATCTCCACCGTTAGATGGTATTTGCTTGATACACACAAATGAAATATACTTATATTTAGATATGGATGAACCGTACCTAAACGTATATAATCGTGGCTCAATAACAGTTAACCGAAGTTAGCCATATGAACACTTATAGTTTAGTCATATTCATCTAACACTTCTAGATCAAATATGATGATCAATCAATCATGATAGATAATCAAATGAATCTAAATGTGCTTTAAGAGAGTTGTTCAGATGTTCACTATTTCATAGAAATATCTATGAACAATTTGAAACATATTCGGCTTGGTTTGTAGTTGTACAAAGTACTTATACAAGAACCAATTCATGAACATAATGCCACGGTTTGCAAAACAATTTCGCATACCTTATTTCATTAAAGTTCCAGGGACATTAGTTCCCAACAGAGTTCACAAACGAACCTGAGTTCATGAGTATAAATTGTCATACTTACCGATTTTAGAACCTGACCACTGTGTTCGCAAGCAGAGTACGCGAACCACAGTTCTGGACCTACCTAGTCTTAGACGTTTGCAAACACTGTTCGCAAACCACAGTTCCGTACCCTTGACAGTTAAACCCGTTCGCAAACAAGAGTCCGGACCTGAACTAGCATTCACAGTTCGCATACAAGGTACGCATATTGTGCTATATCCAGTCGTTGGTAGTAGTTCTAAAACTCTCATTTAATCATTGAAATATCCTTAGAAGACAATAATGGTAATTACACATACCACTAGCTTCAAGTAATTTTCAAGTGATTAATCGATCAATACGAAACTTCCCAAGTTAACATCAAATGATTGTCTCACACAAATCATGTAAAATGTTCAAGGTAATTTTCACATGATCATCTTGACTTAATATTTGGTTTCCAACAAATAAATTATCTACAACTAAACTCGTCAAGTAGATGATGAACTTTAACTAAAGCTAAAAAGCTTCCAACACGTAATTCGAGAAATATATAAACGAGATAAACTCGGCTCGAAATTTCAAATGTCTATATAGCTATAAGACTTAGTCTCTTTAGAATATAGAATAGAATAGACTTCTAAGTGATAGATAAGTTTTAGTCTCCACATACCTTTTGTTGATGAAGTTCCTCCAAGCTCTTGAGTAAATCTTCTTCTTCAATTGGTGAACGTCGTGAAGTCTAATGCTCAACTACACACTTTTATCATAATCCGAGACACATCTATAAGTAGACTAGAAATCAAGTATATAGTTTTGATCAACTAAACTTGACAAACAAGCCTGAGATAGCAACGCTTGCCAGTTCGACCGAGCAGTGCTCTAACAAAAGTATATACTAGATACATGTGTGGTTCATCGGAGTCGTAGACTCATTGGCCTAGCTCAATTTCGTATAGAAAAAGAGAATGAACATTATTGAAAATATTATAAATATTATGATACATAAATTTGGATGTAATACTATTGCAACGAGAGTTTAAGCTCTTTGTCAACTTTTTTCTTAATAACATTGTAACTTATGCTCCCTCAAAAAAAAAATGTTTAAATTGTCTGAGTCCCAAAATCATTGCTGGCACGACTTCGTGTGAAAAATGAGAACGAACCGGAAAATCATAGAGATATTTGATCACATTACATTTGTTAAGAAAAGGGATGGAAGTCGAATCGTTGGCGTACTTCTGCTATTGAATATAATAAATACATTAAAATTGTATAATATACTTTGAAGTATCGTTATTTTTTTTTTGAAAATACTTATTGTGGTATTAATATTAATGTCATCTTACTGATCAATATCTATCAAGGGCCAATAAAATATAGTTATAGTCAGCCAAAAAATATAACCACATCACATATATACTTCTACATTTATGCGACTAGAAAGTTTGATATTTTTATTCTCACAATTATATGTGAACAAATGTTTCATTTGTTAGGATCGATCATATAGGAAGTTTCTTTTCCTTCTATTCTCGACGTCTCGATATTCTTCCTTTTTTTTTTCTCCTGATGTTTGAAAATATAAATGAACTTCAAAATTTTCAAAACTAAGTATCAGTCACTAACACAGCACAAGGAAAAACATAGGTAAATAAACAGAAATTGAAAGTTTTTTTTTTTCTGCTGATGTTCAAAAAGATAAATGAACTTAAAATTTTTCAAAACTAAGTACTAGTCACTAACACAACACAAGAAAAAACATAGGTAAATAAGAAGAAATCGAAAGTATCTCACATTATTTCTTGTTACCTATAGTAGTGAACTGAATACCAAACATATGTTCTCCGCTCATCATTCTTTTCAACGGATGAAACACTAGCTTTAGAAGAATCTCTTTGCTGAAAAACTCCAAAATCCTTGGTGTGATCATTAGCTGAGATGGCAGATTCGTCTCTCTGATCAAAAGCTTCAGATGAAGCTCCATATTGAGTAAAGAGAATAGTTCCTTCATCAAATGAACTTATTCGTTCCACATATTCCTTCTCTGCAGCAGATCTAACAGCTTCTCTTCTCTTTCCATGACTAGAGATATAGAGGCTTTTTCGTAGCGTTCTCTTTCCATGACTAGAGACCTAGAAGCTTTTTCTTAGTGTCCTCTCCATCCCTATCCATATCCCTTTGTATTTGTTCATCCTCCTCCAACTCGAGATCCCTCTTCGTCTGTTCATTCTTCTCAAGATCCCTTTTAATATGTGTAATCTAGATCCCTTTTAATATGTGTAATTTTTATGTGCTTGTCTTGCATTATGTTTTGCTATTTTTCGTATTTTTTCTCGACCATTTCTCTTGGGCCGTCATTAAGTCCTTGGCCTTCTCGTCGTACAAATGTTCGATACCTTTCCATTGAGAAGTGCAAGTATTTAAAAAAAATCAAGGAAAATAAATTTGATGCCACCGCACTACCATAGAAACCGCAAAAATAGTAAAAGCAAACAGGAAATCCACCTAGTTTTTTTTTTTTTTTATATGTTACTTAATGATAAACTGAAATATCAAAATGAGTAAGCACTGTAATTCAACTCTCTTGTAAATTTAATTCTACAAGTATTTTCATATTAAAAAAATAAAAAACACAGGGATCTCACGTCTTATGATGTCCCCGATGTGTTCAGAGTTATTTTTGCATGCCCACACCATAACTTTCAATATTTTTGTAGTATGAACTGCGCTATTATTACCATATTTGATAATGTGTCTCCTGCCACTAAAAACGAAGTTTGCCGACTTTGCTCTGGGCCTTGGCAACAAAAAGTTATGAAAGACCTTCATTAATAAATGTGACATGATCTTCTTCGAATTTTTGATCATATTTTTCCAAGTTTCCCTACCATCATTAGATGTTCCCATATAAATGGTTTTAGGATCGACTAGTAATTGATTATATGATGAAAATACATACTTCAAGGTTTTTTCCGGATACCAAAGCCTTTGGGGATTTCATGACCAACAAGTATTTGACCTTGAGTCTAAACCTGTTATTGAATAAATAATAACACAACCTAACAAACAACCATATTAATACAAGCCATAAATTAAAATGAAGGATTTAAAAAAATTATAATGTTTTTTTTTTATTTTAATATATCGATAATCGACATAGCCTATACGTTATTTCTAACTACGATAGTATACAAGTGTTGCATTGGGAAAGCCTTCTTAGTGTTTTTGAGAGAAGAAAATGATATCTCTTCTCTGCATACCATTTCATTTCTTTGGGACTAACCAATTTACCCGCCAAATCGTTCGTAGCAATAAATGTACCAATATCATTCCTGAAGATAATAATCGTCCTCCGGAACACGAACACGATGTGAGGCGTCTCAGCGCTGCAATTGACAAACGATGGTTGACATAAGATTTGTGTACACTGAGAGAAGCCAAAACAACCTATTTTCTAAATGAATAACAAAAACAAAACAAGAAACAATGACTTTTTGTGAAAATGTATAGAAGAACTTGAAAAAGCGGGGGTCTAACAACCACACCCAATATTTCGATTAGCAATCTGTACAGACTAACTCTAATATACTTTCTAAAGAATCAACTAGACAGTCAGACTCAATCTAGAGAAAAGTATATCGAGGAGTTAATATCTCTCTCACTTGATTTGATCTTTACTCAAGCAAATAAGAATTTGCGAGTCTTTATGAAATACAAGGATAATAAACTTGGATGGTACCAAAGACCAATATCCAATGATCAATCAATTTCCAATCAACAACCAAAGGTTGGATTTCACAATTAATCGATATAATGCACAACCTGTGATATTTCAATTATATAACAAAATACAATGCGGAATAGAAATAACACAGACACCAGAAATTTTATTAACGAGGAAACCGCAAATGCAGAAAAACCCTGGGACTAGTCCAGATTGAACACCACACTATATTAAGCCGCTACAGACACTAGCCTACTACAAACTAACTTCGGTCTAGACTGTAGTTGAACCCTAATCAATATCACACTGATTCAAGGTACAATTGCGCTCCTTAGGTCTCTGATCCCAGCAGGATACTATACACTTGATTCCCTTAGCCGATCTCATCCACAACCAAGAGTTGCTACGAACCAAAGTCGAAGACTTTAATAAACAAATATGTATCACACAGAAAAGTCTATGATGATAGATAAATATGTCTCTCACAGATAAACCTATGAGTTTTGTCCCGTCTTTTGATAGAAATCAAGGTGAACATCAACCAATTGATAAACCAGACTTATATTCCCGAATAACAACCTAGTATTATCAATCACCTCACAATAATCTAAATCGTATGGTATCGAAACTAGATATTGTGGAATCACAAACAATGAGACGAAGATGTTTGTGATTTCTTTTTATCTTTCCCTATCGGAGATATAATCTCAAGTCAATTATTTCAATTGAACTCGTGTGATAGAAAATGGCAAGATCAGATCGCTCAACTACAAGAGAAGTAGTTTCGTCTGGCCTCACAATCCCAATGAAGTCTTTAAGTCGTTAAACGACAGGGTCCCGAGAAGAAACCTACGGTTGAAGGAGAATCGACTCTAGAAAAACCAACTAGTATCACACAGGAGGTGTGGGGATTAGTTTTTCCAGTTGATAGACGTCTCCCTTATATAGTTTTTCAAATTAGGGTTTGCAATCTAAGTTACCTTGGTAATAAAGCATTCAATATTCACCGTTATATGAAAAACCTGACTTATCCAAGCTAATATTTTTCAACCATTAGATCGAAACTTAGCTTGTCTCACACACAAATGAAATGTATTCATTTTAGGTTTGAGTAACTATACCTAAACGTGTACATTGGGTTGGTTCACAAATAGTTAACCAATGGTTAGCCATATGAGCACTTTCATATTAATTGTATTCATATTTCTCATAACTAGCTCAAATGACTCATAATAACTAGTTCAAGAGTTGTTCAATTGCTTAGGTCTTTATTCATAGACACAATTGAAAAAAATCGGTTTGATTCACTTGAATCAATTCATGAACAATATATCCACAGTTTGTAAAGATTGCATTCCTTATTGATTTATTGTTTAAGTTCATGAAACTACCGATTTGAGAATTAACCAGCTTGGGTACGCGTACGGGTATACGTACCTTAGCTACAAGATTTGAGTTTAAAAACTCAACAGAAATTTTCGGTTCGAAAACTTCCGTGGGTACGCATACGGGTATGCGTACCTAAGGTGACTGGTTTTCAGTTTGCAAACTTCACAAACTACAACAGAAATTTTCGGTATGAAAACTTCTGCCAGTACGCGTACGGGTACGCGTACCTAACCCGTCTCCTTCACCAATACCGCATGCACACATATGCACGCACATGGTTTCTGACACATGGATTTATACACTAATATGTGAACACATTATATATGCTTATATCGATAGTTGGTTATCTCAACTCTACATTTCAATTATTGAAACATTCTTCTATAATGTTACAATAGTCGTTAGACAAAAAGAATCGACTATCGTCATCAAAGCTATTTTCAAGATTGAAACATCATCATGATTTTCGTCACGGGTAAAGATGAAAATGGTTAAAGCAAAAGCTTACCAACATATATTTCGAGAAAAAGATAGGCGAGTAAACTCGGCTCGAAATAACAAATGTGTATGTATGAAAACTATCATACTTATACGACTTTTGACTCAAGAGTAGGAGATAGAGTAGATAGACTTTTAAGTGACAGATGAGTTCAAGTCTCCACATACCTTTTGGTCGGATGAAGTTCCACTGGTTCCTTGAGTAGTTCTTCGTCTTCGGAAGATAATCGCCATGGAGTCTGGAGCTCAACTATACCTAACTATCCTAGACCGAGGCTTAGACATAAATAAACTAGAAATAAAGACATATAGTTTTGATCACTAACATTGACAAACATGCTTGAGATAGCAACACATGCGAGTTCGACCGTGCAATGCTCTAACAATCTCCCCCTTTGTCAATTTTAGTAACAAAACTATCAATACATATGGATTACAAAATAGATAAAACTTTGTAGCTTCTTGTCCACATGCTTGATCTCCTTGGTGCTTCAACATTACTCGAAAACATCGTCTTTTCCAAGTACTCCCATGATTCCATAGATGTTCAATTCAGCATCATAGTTGTTGAAGTTCCGTAGACATAACAATGAGAAAACAAAAGCTCTCGATCATTGTTATAAGGTGTCATAGTATTATTACACGGCATCAAAGTTCTTATATCACAACTTCGACAACAATACTATGGTGATATGTATCACTCCCCCTTAGTCAATACTTTCGTCTCAACATGAAAACCACTCCCCCTTACATAATTACTGATAGACGCATTTATGTGTCTATTTCATCTCGATTTTATATATTGTTAGTACCCATTTTTTTCTTATTATGGTGTTTTATGTGTTTGTAGGTATTTTTGGGCAATAAACGTTTTTGGAGAAATCGGCTCGAAAAGTTGCATCTGGAGGACACCTACTATACGGACCCCATTTTGGATAAGGGGTACTCAATTACTAAGGGGCACCCAGTCGATAGGTGGTAACTGATAGACGCATTTATGTGTCTATTTTGTTCTCAATGTTCTGTATTGTTAGACTCGATTAAATACTTATTGTGTTATTTTATATTTTTGTAGATGTTTTTGGAAAAATAAGCTCTTGCGGCGAAATTGGCTCGAAAAGTGGTGTTTTACACCCCAGGATAGAGTACTAAAAACACCCTAGAAATGCGCTGGAGGAACCCAGAAAAAATGTTGGAAACACCCCATAAAAATTACTTAAGACACCCCAAAGGACATGTGTTATTCGGACTCCAACAACGGATAAGGGGCTACCACTGGATAAGGGGTGGCTTTCTTCTCAAATTCAAATTTATTTTTTTGGCGGGAAAATGAAGAACAACAACTGTGTAATTTTCGATCGAAGTTTGAAGGAGATTCTGTTGGAGTTATTGTGGAAGATATTGTTGGAGATATACACAAAGATTTTGTGATGATTTTTGGTAAGATTTTGTGTGATTTATTCGTGTAAATGGATTTGGATGAAGTTATAGCGGCATGACAGGATTGGTAAGGTGCATAATTCCGAAGAAGGAAATATATATTCACGATTTTTATAAAAGAGGGAAGAAATATCTCCGGGTTTATGGTTGGGTTCCTGATGAGTTTTATATGGAACTTAAGTGCAGTTAAGAGATGATATTCTCCTAGGATGCATATATTTATCATATCAACAGAGTTTGGGAAGTTTACAAGATAGTTAACGCATGAAGAGAAAGAATAAGGAAATAAATCCCATGTAATGGCAGTGGAGAATAATGAATTGAAGAAAAGGATATTTTGCTTTAAACCGAGAAGATTTGTACGCTGTGGAGTATAAATAGTCTTCTGGGGTGGAGAGTTTTGGCAGAGAAGTGGGAGGAGAGTTTAGAATTATATTTCTCTCATTCTCATCATTTGTAAACCATTTTTGAGCCATAATAAATTATTTTGAGAGCATTTTTACTATGATGAGCTAATTCCCTCGTAACCAAGGCAATGGAGGAATCTATTCACGCAACATAAATGGGTAACTATTTCATTTAATTATATAATTCACCTAATCGCTGCTTTTGCAGAGTTTTAAATTATTTGAATGATTGTCTTAATTATTTGTTATTCAGTTTGATAGGTTATGCTTGGTTTAATCTCTTGATAATCTATGCTTAAGGTTTACAAATAATGTTTGAGAATCTGTATGATTGATAGTGAATTAAAGATAAAAGAGGACTTAGAATTGAATAGAGTTTTGAAATATTTATCATTCAATTTTGCATAATAGTGGAATCTAGTGTCTTGGTTACCTCTCGCACCCATTGTTAATATTTTTTCATATATAATTTTATTAAATCTAAAATTCCATTTCCTTCACAAGTCTGAAACGAATCCTATTTACTACAATCACAATCAAAAATCTTAATCAGTAACCCATCATTATTTGCACCCCAGGGCATCCCAAAGGAGTATGTTAAAGCCACCCCTACTCTGGTTAGGGGGCCACCCCTTTTCTTCTTCGTTCAAAAGCAAATTTGGCGGGAAATTATTTTCTTGCCTGCGCACTTAACTGTGAAGAATTCAGACGAGTTTTACATGGAGTTTCTCATGGATTTCAATTGGTATGGGACAGTGTCATTGAAACAGGGTTGGTAAGGCTTGTGGTTTCGAAAATATAGGGAGATTTACCGAGTTTGGATAAACAGAGGTGGATATTTTTACTCGGGTTACTGTTTTTGATCTAGAGAAGGTTTAGCCGGATTTAATCAGGGGATAGGGTTAGTAGTGATCCGTTACGATAAAACATGGAGTTGGTTGAGCTGTAGTTGAAAGAAAAGGAAGTTTGTGTGACTTTCTCGTGAAAACAGAGCAAGAGATAAGTTGCGGGGAAGTTGGTTTATTTTGGAAATTACGTGAGCTTAAGGGGAAGACATTCTGCCAGGATCGATAAATAGCAAATACACTGAAGTTTGGGAAGTTTAATAACTCATAAAATCCGCGTGAAAGAAGATAAAAGGAAATAAATTCGTAACTTGGTGTGGAGGAAAAGAAAAGATTGTGAAGATATTTCCGGGATTTTATTGACATGTTGAGTATATATAGGTTGTTTGGAGTCCAACAGAGGGGTGTCGAGAGTTAGGGGTACGCTGCAGAGCTAAGAATCAAGATGCAGGAGAAGTTGCAGCAGCAGCAGGAAGAAGACGAAGCTGAAGAACATAAGGATGTACAGGACTGTCGTTTGTAGGGTCTTAACTTTCAGAATCTTGTAACAGTCGCATTAGTAACTATTATCTTCAGTTTGCAACAATTTATGTAACAGTCTATTCTGTAACAATTATATTTGTTACAGATTCGGCCGTAATACTAATTTTCATCAATAAAACACCTACTCAGCCATGAGTTATTATTTTGAGCGTGTTTTCATCATGAAGAGCTAAACCCCAACACTGGGATGACGGAGGAAGCCTAATATCATACTTGGGTAATTATATTTTATTCTTATATGACTTTTGCACTAATTAGAATTGAATTATGATTTTGATTAATTAGTTGTCGTCTCGTTTGATGGGTCATACTTGCTTAGATGTTTTGATGTCTCATGCTTAAGAATTACAACTAATATTTTGAGAATCTGCCTTGGAAAAAATAAGAGTCCATGTATTTATCTATTGAGCTATAATTGTTTAAAGAATTAATGTTTGAACCTTATGTTATGAGTTTGGTGGAATCCTGAGTCTCGGTACTTCTTGATCTTGTGACATCTTTTGTATATATTTTTATTATTAACTCTGAAATCGAATCTCATCAAGTCCGAGTTGAACGAATCTTATTTACCACTTCTACAATCACATCAATTTTTGGCGCTACCGACGCGGATTTGTATTAGGTTTTAGGTTTTAGATTTATTTTTTTTTTCATTTTTTTTGTTCTCTTTTACGCTTTTGGTATTTTTCGATTTTTTCAGATTTGGAGCGAAGCTACAAGAAAAGAAAAAGTGCTATAAAAGGAAAGCATCGCCAAAGAAGGAAAGAAAAGAGGAATCCAAAAGGAGTGAAGTAGAAGATTTTGTATATAGTTATTTTATTTTATTTTTAGAAACTGGGGGTTTTATTTTTGTAATTTTTCTTTTCCTTTTTGGACATTTTTATTTTTGGACTTTATTTTGGACTTGGACATTATTATTTTAAAACCCTAAGGAAGGGTTAAGATTAAATATAAACTGTTTGCAGGGAAGGACGACAATTACGATATTGTCTCGGCCCCTCGGGTTCGTACACTGACATCGGAGTCGGTGTCCTGAGTCGACTTCAACGGTTCATCGCCCGTCTGGTACGGGAGGTAAAACTCTATCCACCCACGAATCCCCTGTCAGTGGGTTTTAATTTTGTGTGACAACTCACACCCGTGCACAGAAAAATGTCGAACTGGTATTACAATAGCCAATACAATGAATATCCGACTGATTATCAAAATGGACATTACTTTGACCGTAGTGTGAATAGTGGTTGGGAACATCAAACTTATGGCTCATACCATGGTGAGCCTAATTACTATCCACACATGCACCGATCATACGAGCAAGAGAATACAGAGTATTATAGTTCTAGTTCCTCGTCTTTGGACAATATAATGAAAATGTTGAAAACTAGTCCTTATTATGATCCTTCTGAACCTGTAATTCCTCTGGAAGAGTATCTCAAAAAATTAACTGAGAATACAAATAGGTTTTTGTTATAAATGAATAAACAAAATGCACCCATGAGTAAATCTTCTATACACGATACCATAAGGAAGTCATGTGAGTCGAGTCACGATACCATAAGGAAGTCATGTGAGTCGATTCAAAAGCTTTTGTTAGAGGCCCAGATTGGTACTGCTCGAAATAATATTTGTGTTTCCAACAATACCCTTGAATATGAGGATAGTTATTTGCATAATGACGAGGTTAAAATTGGTAACACTACATGTTTAGATGAGGTTCAACCATTTTCATGTTATTATAATGGTGATTATAATGAGGATAGTGTTGATGAAGAATTCGACATTAGTGATCAGGAATTTATTACTCCAAATGAACTTTATGATGATAATGTTATTTCTGGTTCAAATCCCGATAATTTTAATGATTATTCACCTATTCAAAAGGACGAGGATTTGACTAAAGATGCCATTTCTTTAGATGATGTGGTATTTCCTTTTGATTACGAAGCCGATAATGGTTTAGAGGAACGAGTTTCTTCTGAGAATATTGTTTTAGAGTCTAGCAATTTAGAAACATTAGTCTTAAACAAATAAAATGAACTCATAGAGATGAGTGAGGATGAACCCGACTTAGAAGAATCAATTGACCATTTTCAGGAATCAGATGACCTTGAAATTAGGGAAGTTGTAACTAGTCATTCTAGAGACGCTGAAAACTCTAAGTTTGGGGGTGATTATCATTCTCCATGTGCTTTAACTCTTAGAAATGTCCCTCACTTGGGACTTGACATATGTGCCTCAACCATTTTACAATATTATCTTCATACACGTTTTCCTGAACCTAGTGATGTCCATAAGGAAGTTCAGTTGTTAGAAACCCCTCTGGTTGATGTGGTTTACCCAGGCTATGATACCCAGATTGATTTTGTTTTCCCACCAAATATTTTTCTTCCAATTGTGGGAACATTTGAATTTGAAATGTGTCAGTTATTAAGTTTTGAGACTAAAGCTAATTACTTTAGGAAATTAGGGTCCACACATTTGTTTAAGGAAGACCACCACTCTTATTGTGGTCAGCAGTGTAAGTCAAAGATGATTGACTATAAGGATCCTCAATTATTCAGGTTGTTATTATGTGCTTCTAAATTATTATTTGAGTTTTTGCAGACTTTACAACCTGATATTTCAGATCTTACTTATGAGGAGGTGCAACCCATGAAAATATTTTATTTAGACCCCTTTATAGAACCACAGCTAGATGTAGTTGTCTTAAACAGGATACTAGACAAGGGTATGCTTTATTTGTTCATTTTCTTGGCAGGTTGCAGATTCCTTTTATTGGTGGTAGCTGATGGTATTTTAGATAGTGGTAAATAGAGTTGTCTTTCACTCGGATTTTGTTGGAATTGATTCTAGGATTAAATATAAAAAATACTAAAATAATAAAATATATACAAAATATGTCACAGGATGAAGAATTTACCAGGACTCGGGATTTCACTGTTTTTTCATGTTCAAGTGGTTCAGAAATTAATCCTAGGCAATTATAGCTCAAAACAAAAGAAATATTAACTCTATTCTTTGCCAAAATAGATTTCGTAAAACATCAATTGTAAATTACAAGCATAGTGTATCTAAAGCACCTAAGACTAAGCATACACTATCTAACAAGATAACAATTGATTAATAGAAATCATAAATCATTTAAAATCGGTGTAAAAAGTAAATAAGGAATTAATTAAATTACCCCAAGGATGAAATACAACTTCCTCCGTTGTCCCAGTGACAGGGTTTAGCTCATCATGTTGTTGGAAACACGCTCAAAAAACATTATTATTGCTCAAAGGGTGTTTACAAATGATGAAATGGAGAAATAATTCAAAATCGGGTTTGTAACAATTATATTTATTACAAACCAAAGAACGATACAGAGGATGTGTCATTGTTACTGTTGGTCTAAGACCCACGAATATGTGTCGCAAACTCTGTAGCAAATAAGTCTGTCGTCCTTGTGTCGCTGTCACTGTAGCATGAACGACAGTGCTGTGGGTCAATGTTCTTCGTGTTCTTCGTGTAGCAGCAGCAATGGAGGTTTCTGCAGCTTGATTTTTCGACTCTGTGGTGCTCTGTTCCTCTCCCAAACTCTCCATCTCCCACTCTACTGATCCTCCACGACTTATATAGCCTCACTTCCTCCAAATATCCCCTCATAACTGCATATTATTCTCCATTGATTGCGATTATTCTCAATTGCCAGTCACGGGAATAATTTCCTTTTACAGATCCTTCACGCGTTATTTTCTCTTTGGCATACTCCAAACACATTATTTCACGTCCCAGCTGGAGTATAACTCTGTTAATACACATGCTATCTTCTAATATGCACAGGAAATCCCATGAATATTTCGTGTGAATATTTCTCCACTGTTTTGTATGTTGACACGATTTCTCCCTGTTTTTGCGAAACTAAAAGACTTACCATTCTTGTTATGGTAAAACATGATATTTCCAATTAAATTGCACGAGAATATCTCATGAAATCACTACCAAATTAACTCCAGAATATTACGCAGACACAAAGAATATTTTCCCGCCAGAAAAAACTTCAAACGTGGAAGAAAGGCTGCCCCCTAACCAGAGTAGGTTGCGAATATCAATGGGTGCTGAAGACAAATTTGGGCTACACATACCCGTGGGTGACCCTTAGCCAAATCTGGGGATCCGTATAGCAAATGTCCTTCGAGGGTGCCCCGGACAACTTTTAGAGCCGAATTTTCCAACAATATTTATTTCCACAAAATACCTACAAACACACAAAACACCATAATAAGTACGAAATCGAGACCAACAATACAGAAAATTGAGGACAATCTTAGACACAAAAATGTGTCTTTCAAATACCCCCAAACTTATTATTTGCTAGTCCTCGAGCAAAACTAATAAAAAATAAATCCGAGTTAATCTCGGGAGGGTTTACCAGAGGTGTACCCACAAAACCATGACTTCTAATTGGTCACAATTATCCAAAGAGCTATGAGGAAATACATATTCTCAACCTATCTCCAAGTAACTAGAATGCCAGAGAAATTAAAGGTGCCAGCTCTAAAGCTAACTAAAGAAAAGGGGAGACACATCCGCAACACTTCTAGATAAAGAGATATCCACAGCTAGATAAACATTGTAAGATGCATCCGCTTTACAGCTGGATAAGATTAGGAGAGAGATAAAGATGAGAGGGACATCTGCTACACATCTGGACTAATTACGTGTGATGAGTTGAACCAGTGCTAGAAAGATCTGGTGCCAGATTGAAAGCTGACTAACAAAGCAACCAAATGTATCTTTCTTCAACTCTCTCATAGTGCTCAGTAGAAACAACGTCTTCTTCAGTCTTCAACTGTTGATGATAAACTATCGAACCTCATAGAACCTTGACAATTAACTCTTCTCTTCGATTTCTTTCTTGACTTAAAATTTTTTACTTCCCTATGGCCTTATTGAATAAAAAACTAATTATAGAACAAAAGAGAAAGTAATGATGATTTTTTTTTTTGACACAAAAATTACAAGACAAAAATTTACATGGCCATGAGAGAAGGACTTTAAAAACTTGGATCTTCGCAACTTGTGATGTCTTGGTATCATGAATTCCAAAAACTTATATCATTTGCTCTTATAACTTCTTGTAACTAAGTCTTCAACTTTGAATTATTCTTTTCTATTGTTGCTTCTAAACCTTAAACGTCTTCAACTTTCGTCATAGATTTTGATGTCGCTCCGCTTGTTGATGATGATAAGTTTCTACTGAGAGAGAGTCGTAATCCAGTAACTAAGACTACATAGTGAGGTTGTTTTATCTTTCTGGCATTTCCTGACCTACTTGCCTTTCCATCATGGATGGTTAGGTCCATCACAGTTACCCTCTAAAAGGAATAAGTTCTCTCCTGAATTTCAAGGATCTCAATGTCTTTTTCTCTAATGTCTCAATAGGTTGTTATCCCTAGCATTCCAATTTCTTTCTTTTCAGTGAGAAACAATATGTAAACTTAGCTAATCGGATACTATGTGACGCTAGAAGTTTCAAAAATGCGACTAAAAAGTTTCTCCCATACCCCCAAACTTAAATATAACATTGTCCTCAATGTTCTAAAGGAAATTAAAAGCATGAACAAGGAGAAACTGTTACCAATTGAAGCAAAAGAGATAAGGAAAGATATTACCGTGTCGCATGAATATTGGGTTACCTCCCAAGAAGTGCTAAGTTTAAAGTCTTCAGCCAGACTAAGAAAGGATTAGTCACCTTATAGAATCATAAAGTAATAGCCGGAATAACTACGTATCACCAAAACCAAATAGGGATATCACAAGTAAAAGGAATCTGCAACATGCCAAGAAAATTAACGGATAAAGCACGCCCTTGTCTAGTTTCCTGTTTAAGACAACTACATCTAGCTGTGGTTCAGGTTCAGGTTCTATAACTGGGTCTAGATAAAATATTTTCATGGACTGCATTTCCTCGTAGCTAAGGTCCGATTCAAGTATTAGAGTCTGTAAAAACTCAAGTAAAAACTTGGAAGCACATAATAATAACCTAAATAATTGCGGATCCTTTAAATCAATCAGTTGACCACGATGAAAGTAGTGGTATTCCTTAAACAAATGTGTCGACCCTAATTTCCTAAAGTAATTAGGTTTAGTCTCAAAACTTAATAATTGACACATCTGAAACTTATACGTTCTCACAATTGGTTGAAAAATATTTGGTGGGAAAACAAAGTCAATTTGGGTACTATCGCCTGGGTAAACCACATCAACCAGAGGATGGGTTTCTAACAACTGAACTTCTTCCTGGACATTATTAGGTTCGGGAGATCTAGTATGAAGGTAATCTGGCACAATGGTTGGGGCACATATATCAAGTCCCAAGTGAGGGACCTTTCTAAGAGTTAAAGCACATGGAGAATGATAATCACCCCAAAACTTAGAGTTTTTAGTGTCTCTAGAAAGACTAGTCACAACTTTCCTAATTTCTAGGTCATCAGATTCATGGAAATGTTCAATTGATTCTTCTAAGTCAGGTTCATCCTCACTCATATCTATTAGTTCACTTCCTTTGTCTAAAACTATTGTTTCTAAATCACTGGAATCAAAATAAACTCGTTTCTCTAAACCTTCGTTGGCTTCGTGAAAAGGAAATACTACATCGTCTAAAACGGGGGTATTTCTAGTCAAATCCTCATCCTTTTGAATAGGTGAATAATTATTAAAATTATTTGGATTTGTACTAGAAACAACACTGTCATTATAAAGCTCAATCAGAGTAACAAACTCCTGATCACTATGCCTACATATTTTATGTTCTTCATCAATATTATCCTCATCATAATCATCATTATAATAACATGAAAATGATCGAACTTTATCTAAACAAGTAGTATTACCAATTCTAACCTCGTCATCTTGATTATGTGAATAAAAACTATCCTTATTTTCAAGGGTGGTAGAGGGAACACTATATTGGAAATTAAGACTATCATGAGCAAGTTTTTCCACAATCCTATTTGCACTCTCAGTAAATTGCTTGAGGGACTCTTCTAGAGAAATCTTAGTTGACTGCCCTATGGACTCTCCTGAGAGAAGAATATTATAAGTCTCTTTCATAAATAACTTCGGTGTTGACTCATTGAAACTCTCGAGAGACTCTTCCAGAGAAATAGAAGGATTGTTTTGCTCGTATGACTTGTGGGTATGTGCATAGTAATTGGGATCACAATGGTATGGACAATAACCTTCAAACGTTTCGCGTTCCCAATCATTATTCACACTATGGTCATAAAAAGGATAATGTCCAAGCTGCTTAGTCGGATACTCATTGTATTGTCTATTATAATACCAGTTCGACATCCTAACTGCAAGGGAATTCTAAACAAACACAAAGAAGGCTGACTCGACCACAACAAGCCTATTTTATCTAGCAAACAAAAAGCATGATGGCTCCACTTAGATTGTTTCTAGACCAGCTTATAATCCTTCGAAAGGGAATTCGTTACAATTTAATCAAACCCGTTTGGAATCAGTCCGAGTCAAAGTAAGTTGAATAGAGGCGAGGGAAGCTCGGTGGAGCTTTGATACCCAAGGCCTCACCGGTGTTACAAGGCGGCGCAGTCACGCATTCAACTCACGAAAACCATCATGAACTTCGAAGTATTCTCAATAGAGCAACCAATATTTTTCGAACGACTTTCTTATTAATCTCGTTACCATATCGGTCCCGTTCTAGTCCAAATTTTAAGGATTAGGTTCACGTAGGTTACGTGTTCCTAAGGCGGGCAAGAAGGAAATGGTGATGAAATCTGATTCCTTATCTTCATTTGGCCAGGCCTTGCCCTTTACTAGAAAATTAAATCCGATTTCAGGTCCTCAACATATATGCATACAAAATCATCCGGTAAACCCGCTGACAGGGGATTCGTGGGTGTTTAGAATTCTTACCTCCCGTTTCAGACGGGGGATGAACCGTTGAAGTCGACTAGGTCCCGACTCCTATGTCATGTACGAACCCGAGGGGCCGAGGCGATATCGTAATCGTCGTCCTTCCCTGTACAATTTATATTTGAAACTACCCTTTCGTAGGGTTTAAAAAAATTAATGTCCAATGTCCAAAAATAAAGTCCAAAAAGAAAAAAGGTCCAAAAACAAAAATATAACCCTAATTACAGTTTCTAAAAAAATAAAATAAAATTATTTACAAAATCTTCTTCTTCACTCCTTTTAGATTTCTCTTTTCTTTCCTTTTTGGATTTTGCCTTTCTTTTCAGCACTTTCTCTTTTTCTTAAACTTAGCTCCAAATCTGAAAGCAAATAAAAATACCAAAACGCGTAAAAAAGAACAAATAAAATAAAACCTAAAAACAAATCTATAAACAAATCCACGTCGGCGGCGCCAAAAATTGATGGTATTTTAGATAGTGGTAAATAGAGTTGTCGTTCACTCGGATTTTGTTGGAATTGATTCTAGGATTAAATATAAAAAATAATAAAATAATAAAATATATACAAAATATGTCACAGGATGAAGAATTTACTGGGACTCGAGATTTCACTGTTTTTTCATGTTCAAGTGGTTCAGAAATTAATCCTATGCAATTATAGCTCAAAACAAAAGAAATATTAACTTTATTCTTTGCCAAAATAGATTTCGTAAAACATCAATTGTAAATTACAAGCATAGTGTATCTAGAGCATCTAAGACTAAGCATACATTATCTAACAAGATAACAATTGATTAATGGAAATCATAAATCATTTAAAATCGATGCAAAAAGTAAATAAGAAATTAATTAAATTACCCCAAGGATGAAATACAACTTCCTCTGTTGTCCCAGTGACAGGGTTTAGCTCATCATGTTGTTGGAAACACGCTCAAAAATCATTATTATTGCTCAAAGGGTGTTTACAAGTGATGAAAATGAAGAAATAATTCAAAATCGGGTTTGTAACAATTATATTTGTTACAAACCAAAGATCGATACAGAGGATGTGTCACTGTTACTGTTGCTCTAAGACCCACTACTATGTGTCGCAAACTCTGTAACAAATAAGTCTGTCATCCTTGTGTCGCTGTCACTGTAGCATGAACGACAGTGCCTGTGGGTCAATGTTCTTCGTGTTCTTCGTGTAGCAGCAACAATGGAGGTCTGCAGCTTGATTTTTCGACTCTGTGGTGCTCTATTCCTCTCCCAAACTCTCCATCTCCCACTCTACTGATCCTCCACGACTTATATAGCCCCACTTCCCCCAAATATCCCCTCATAATTGCATATAATTCTCCATTGATTGCGATTATTCTCAATTTCCAGTCACGGGAATAATTTCCTTTTACAGATCCTTCAAGCGTTATTTTCTCTCTAGCATACTCCAAACACATTATTTCACGTCCCAGCTGGAGTATAACTCTGTTAATACACATGATATCTTCTAATATGCACAGGAAATCCCATGAATATCTCGTGTGAATATTTCTCCACTGTTTTGTATGTTGACACGATTTCTCCTTGTTTTTGCGAAACTAAAAGACTTACCATTCTTGTTATGGTAAAACATGATATTTCTACTTAAATTGCACGAGAATATCTCATGAAATCACTACAAAATTAACTCCAGAATATTACGCAGACACAAAGAATATTTTCCCGCCAGAAAAAACTTCAAACGTGGAAGAAAGGTTGCCCCCCTAACCAGAGTAGGGTGCGAATAGCAATGGGTGATGAAGACAAATTTGGGCTGCACATACCCGTGGGTGCCCCTTAGCCAAATCTGGGGATCCGTATAACAAATGTCCTTCGAGGGTGCCCCGGAAAACTTTTCGAGCCCAATTTTCCAACAATATTTATTTCCACAAAATACCTACAAACACACAAAACACCATAATAAGTACGAAATCGAGACCAACAATACAGAAAATTGAGGACAATCTTAGACACAAAAATGTGTCTATCAGTAGCTTTATTTGGTTTTTATGACCCACATATATTTCGGCCATTGCTTTATGATTTCAGAAGGTGACTAATCCTTTAGTCTGGCTGAAGACGTTAAACTTAGCACTTCTTGGGAGGTAACCCAATCTCATGCAAGCAACACGGTAATATCTTTCCTTAACTCTTTTGCTTCAAATGGTAACAGTTTCTCCTTGTTCATGCTTTTAATTTTATCTTTAGAACATTGAGGACAATGTTAGATTTAAGTTTGGGGGTATGGGAGAAACTTTTAGTTGCAATAAATAAGCTCCAGAGCCTAGAAACTTATGCCTATTAAGGATTGCACTAACCAATCTAAGTGGATGGAAGCATTTTGGTTGTAGGAGTTGAGGAACCAATCTGATTAGATGGAAACATCTAGAAGAGTCTATTCATAAAAGCACAGAGCTCAGGTGTTAGGAAAAAAAAACATGGTAGTTTCGCCATATCTCGTGATGGAAACATCGAAAGAATCCTGATCACTGCTTTTTTTATTTTCACCATTGCTAGGGTGAAATAGAGTGACTGAGATATAAAAAAAAAAGATTTGGAAAAAAAAAGTGTGAAAAAAAAACCCAGACCACCAGCCCAACCGGAATAAATTCAATAAAGTCGGCCACTGGTACCCTTGTATATGCCAGCTGAGTTGACCTAGAGTTAGGATTATCGACCACTGGTTCCCTTGTATATGCCAGTTGTGTTGATATTAGTCAGACCGGTATCTCAGTCCATTAGGATAGGTTCACCTTAGTCAACATCTACGTTTTTCTCTATATCCATCTCTTAATCTATCCATGTGATTGGTTGACTCCGGTTATGATGTCCAGAAACTATCTGAGTAGAGCTTTGTCACTTATATATGAATTTTAGTATGCTTGAGTGCAAACTCGTGTACATCAATTGGAATTTCGCATCAGGGTACTTCCTCCTGTAATCAATAAGTATGCC
Source organism: Papaver somniferum (assembly GCF_003573695.1). Lineage (NCBI taxonomy): Eukaryota > Viridiplantae > Streptophyta > Magnoliopsida > Ranunculales > Papaveraceae > Papaver > Papaver somniferum. The sequence goes on from NC_039358.1 coordinate 57,335,112, forward strand.
AACCAAGGAGGTTCTTTAGTGCCTTTCAAGGTTCTGCGTAGATAGTTAGGGTCTGGAGTAAAGGTTTTGTGGGTATATCTCTTGTAAGCCCTCCCGAAACTATAAATCGTCCACTAGGGCCACCTAGGGGTTTAAAGGCTTGTTGCATACGCTAAATGAAATCGACGATGCCTGCGACAATGAGTTAGGATTTTTATTTTATAGATTTGATTTGCTCGGGACTAGCAAATAATAAGTTTGGGGGTATTTGATAGACGCATTTATGTGTCTATTTTCATCTCGATTTTATATATTGTAGTACCCATTTTGTTCTTATTATGGTGTTTTATGTGTTTGTAGGTATTTTTGGGCAATAAACGTTTTTGGAGAAATCGGCTCGAAAAGTTGCATCTGGAGGACAACTACTATATGAACCCCATTTTGGATAAGGGGTACTCAATTACTAAGGGGCACCCAGTCGATAGGAGGTAACCCATCGTTATTTGCACCCCCAGGGCATCCCAAAGGAGTATGCTAAAGCCACCCCTACTCTGGTTAGGGGGCCACCCATTTTCTTCTTCGTTCAAAAGCAAATTTAGCGGGAAATTATTTTCTCGCCTGCGCACTTAACTGTGAAGAATTAGGACGAGTTTTACGTAGAGTTTCTCATGGATTTCAATTGGTATGGGCCTGTTGATGAGTGCTAAAAAGTGCATATTTCTATATATTTTTCTTGGCATTTAACTCATCTTTTGTGCATTAATTCTACATTTTATCCCATATTCTGTATTTTCATTGTTTTCAAGAATAAATATTTTTATTAATTAATTTTGCATTTTTAGGTTGTAAATAAAGTTTGGATGAATTGCGGAGCGAAAAGAGCAGAAAAGTAGTGAAAAGTCGGGAGGAATTACACAAGGAAGCCGCGAGGAATGTTGTGCACAAGACCAAAAGGCTAGAAATGGGCTTAACAAGGAAGAATTGTTCTTAAAGAAGATATGGACTTGGCATACCCAAGGTCCAAAACCCTTACCCAAACCCATTTCCAATATCCATACCCGCCTTCATCTTCAGCCGCCAGATTGGATCATCTCAGCATCCTACGGTCGCTTCATCATAGTGCATCAAAATCTGAAGCTCCTGTCAAACACTATAACACCTAACTCCATCTTGAGCCGTCAGTTTTGTTGTGTCACGCATCCAACGGTCGCTCAAGACCTGCTTCCATCTTGCCGTTAGAATCAATCTAGAATTGATAATCCAACGCTTTCGCTTCGATGTGCATCAGATTTTGATGTTCCGCTCAACACTACAACACCTGACACCTATACCCTTCAGCCAAACTCACCTTACCCAAATTCTCATCTTCCTCCTTCGAGCAGTCGAGCTATGCTTCTGCCAACTCCACCCTCTCCGTCGCCTCAACCACCACCACTCCCCTCCACGAGCCGTCAAATCCCCAAACACTCGAACCCATCACTACCACCTAATCCCCCATCATTGTAGCCTACTATTCTATCACTTTATCCTCTTTACAGTTCCTGAAACCCTAGGAGAGAAAATGATGGAATAGCTCGAGCTAGGGCAATTGTACCAGAAGAGTGAGCAGGAGAGGAAGAGGAAGCGTGGGTCAAGCTAATTGAGTGGATATCAGAAGTAGTTGGTAAGAATTTTTGATTTAATTTGTAAACCCTAATTTTAGAAATTAGGTATTTTGGGGGAATTGAAATTGGGTATAAATAGAAGGCTTGTGTGTTGTGTTGGGGCATGCCTGGACTAGCCAGTGCTTCACCCAAGAGGACTGGAATAGCCAGTGCCTCAAGGGTTAGTTTTTACTTTAAATGATGTTGTACATTTCAATTGTTTTTATCCTATCCATGCTTTGATCTTGTTGTGCTTGAATTGTCTAGGATTGAACATCCTTTTAGGTTGTTAAAACACTAAGCAAGCTTCTCTGCGAGTAGTTGCAGTGTGAGAGCCCCAATTACTACAAGGTTTAGAATTATCTTAGTGCCTTTAGCCTCCTTTCTAGACCAACCCTTAGATGAACAGCCGACTTTGAACCGCAACTGTCATCTAGTTATTCAGAAAGCCTAGAAGCTGACTGATAACTAACAAGGGACAAGAACATAGCTGGAGGACCTGCCTTTGTTTCTTTATCACTGCCCTTGGCTAACAGCCTTGGTTTGTTTATCTTTGTTTCAATGTTTTTTATTCACTGCCACTGAATTTCACTTTTTTTGTTCTCTGTCACTGTTACCTCATTTCTTTAGTTACTGCCTTGTTAATTTAGATAACTAGCTTAAAAACTTCAACTATACACCCTAGTCCCTGTGAATTCTACCCGTATTTGCACAAGCTAGAATCGACACCGTGCACTTGCGGTATTAGTTTGTAGGTCTTTTTAGAAACCTACCAAGTTTTTGGCGCCGTTGCCGGGGACTTGGCGTTGTGTGGTTGTTGTTCTTTTTATCTTACTTTGCTGTTTTGTTTTTGTGTAACTTAGCTGCTGTGTAGTGTAACTTAGTGTAACTTAGCTGCATTGCATACTGTCATGTCATACTTGCATATCATTGCATAATTTGCATAACTTAGGAGCATATTCATCTTGCATTTGCATATTCATCCTGCATCATCTGTTTTCTTGCATCTTAGTAGCTCTGTAACCTGCTGTGTAGTGCAAGCATCTATGGCCATGTTTATCTTGTGGCAGTTGCATATCTTGCTCTCAAGTTATTGAAACTTCTGGAACTAAGAACTTGGTTGAGTGACAGGTACTGCTGAACATGTGCTGCTGCTGGTGCTGCTACTTCTTCCTGCTTCTGCTGGTGCTTGGGCCATTGCTACAGCCAGCCTCTGGTGCTGCTGCTGTTTTCCTTCTGCTATTGTTGAGTTGCTGGTCTGAGCTTGTTGCTGAGAACCAATCCCAACTGGGCTGTGCAACCAAAATCAGAGCAGCTGGGTTGTTCTTAAAGAGTAAGCCTAAACCCATTAGGAGAACCCAAATTGTGGGCTTCCATTTTCTATTAGGTTTGTAATTTGAACTGAACTGTGGGCTTGACCCAACAAAAATTTGAAAAACGTTTTTAAGCCCAAGTGGGCCTCGTATTTTGGCTAACTGAGAGCCCAAAAATGAAATACCCAGCTGGGCCTCGTGCATTCCTGGGCTTGGTTCGCTGAACTCGTTAGTTGGGCCGTGTACTCAAATCTCTAGGCCGTTCGCTGGGCTTGTCCCACCGAAAATTTGAACTAGTTAGCTGGGCCTCATCCCATTAAAACCAAAATGAGTTTTCAAATCCCATAAAAACCAAATGTTTTTCATTCCCATAAAACCAAAATTTTGAAAACCCATTAAAACCAAATAGTGGGCTTTGTGTCTTTTCAATATGGGCCAACCTCGTGCTCTCCATGAATACATGTATCCCACAATAAAAATTCCATTATCATGTATTGTCTTACCTCAAACCAATAACCCTTTTAAAATAAATGCAAGCATGATACAAATATTTCCTATATTTCGAGGGTTCGATTCTGAGAACCCCTATACTCATGTAAGAGAGTTTGAACAAATTTGTCGGACTATGCAACCTAATCATATGTCCGAAGACTCTCTGAAATTGCGTTTGTTTACGTTTTCTCTAAAGGAAAGGGCCAAAACATGGTTTTACGGTTTGAGACCACAATCAATCAACACTTGGGACCAACTCACAGATCTATTTTTCAAAAAATTCTTTCCACATCATAGGACCATCGCTATTCGTCAAAGTATCAATTGTTTTGTCCAATTGGATGAGGAAACTGTATTTCACTATTTTGAACGTTTTAATGATTTTTTGAGCGAATGTCCGCACCATGGATTTGAGAAGTGGAGACTTGTCGTCATCCTCTATGAGGGACTAGACTTTAAATCTCGAACCATGGTTGAGTCTATGTGTGATGGTAAATTTCTTGATAAATCTGTGGATGATGCATGGAAATTTTTAGCTGAGATTGCAGAGAAAACACATCAATGGGAATCTGTTAGGGAAACAGGGACAACACCACATGGTATGAGTCACCCCCATGAGTTAGAGTCTTATTCTTGTGATAGCTCCGACCTTAGGATTGAAAATTATCCTAGATTGCAAAATCCCTATCATGATGATGATGATGATGATGATTATGATGTTATGTTAGAAGAACATGTCTATACTGAAAATGTTATGGAACCTTTGGGTTCAAATACATTAGGCTTCTCTGCCTCGACCTTCATGAATGATGTTTCTTCTAGTATTCCATATACATGTGATGTTGATACTGATTTTGAGCATGTGCATCTGTCTTATGAAAATGACTTAGGTAATATAGAATCTTCTGTTGACACTAATATGCATGAAAATATAATTGATGTGTCTGATTCTCTACCTGGGTCACGTTGTGATGTTTCCACTGATTTGCCGATGCATGAGAATAATTCTTCTGATGATGTTGATGATTCTGATTTGTGTGAGCATGCTGAGCATGTTGTGACACTTGTAGAAGACTTAGGAGATGTTGATTTGATTAATAATGATGTGCCTATCTTCCTACATAATTCACAATCTGATGGCCTTCCACCCAACCTAGATTTGGTTTATAACAAAACTTTTAAACCAACTTTTCTGAAAATTCCCAACCTAGGATTGGAACTGTGTGCCTCCCAAGTCCTTTTGGACTATTTTGCATCCAAATACAATACCTTTAAGGAGCCACAGTTGGAATATGCATCTTTTCCCGTCCCTAGCAAAGTCCATTTCGAGTTAGACCTTGTGCATGATGAACCCCCAAAACTGCGAGATTTTGTATCCAAAATTTTATCTGTTGAAAAATCCAGGTTTGGGGGTAGCTCATTTTGTTTCACAACTTCACTTGCATGCCTATCATATTATTATTGTGTGAAGCTGTTGAAATGTCTACACTTCGTCTTTTGGGTTGATCCTCAACTCTTTAGATTGTTAGTGTATGGTGAATTTTCTTGTATATAATCCAGTAGATAATATTCTAGATAAATCTTTTGTTTCTTTTGTATATATTGTGCTAATCCAATATGATCTCGGCTAAAAAATGTTGGATTCTAGCCTTGAATAACGAGTTCTAATCTTGCTTTCGCCGTCAAATTGGATAATCTCTTTCCTTTTTCTCTACTCAGCATGGTCCTCTTCGTATGTTGTATTACAATTTTGTTCATCTTTTGAAACATTGAGGACAATGTTTAGTTTAGGTTTGGGGGTAAAGAGTACATACCACGATAGCATGTAATAATTGAAAACAGAACTCTTTCTTTTTGAAAAAAAAAATAATAAAAAAAAAAAATCATAAAAATGGAGCTCATTTACCTTGAAATGTTGACTCTTGTGCATGTATGTAAACATAAGGATTCTTAGTCTAGATATTTAGGCACCCTGATTCTAGCACAATTCGCATGTGATAAGAAACTTGCACACGCACAATCTACCAATACATGTATAGCCTCGATCTTCAAGGTGTTTGATAGGAAGTTAGATTGCCAATCACTTTAGAATACTGAATGAGACTTGACTAGCTTGTTCTTTGGTTGGCTGGGATAGAAGTTGGAGGATACGTTAAGAAAAGCAACCATAGAATTTGACCGGATGCATTCGATAAGGGCCACCTCTTGCTAAGAGTCATGTAATTATGTTTTTCTTTTTGTTCATGTATCAAAAGTGTCACTATGTTGTAAAGATCAAAGTTATTTCTTCAAAAAATCAAAAAAAAAATCAAAAAAATTCAGAAAAATAAAAAAAATATTAAAAAAAAAAAATCAAGTATTTATTTATTCCATGTTTTGTCATGTTAAAGACAATAGTTCTCTCTTGTTCCAAAAATAAAAGAGAGTAATCAATGTAAATAAGAGTCATGTAAAGAGTCATCTTTTTGTTGTAAATAGTCTTGTAATAAGCAAGGAGGGTGCAGCCATCGATGTATAACGCGGGTAAACTGAAATATCACCAACTCATTGGGTGAACAATTCACAATTCTCGTAAAGCCGGACAGCTAGCTTGGCTTAGAATTCGGTTCTTAGCCTAAAAACTATCTCTTGGTGATTAGTAGTCATAACTTCAGGTCATTCTAGAAACATGTGTAGATACACTTTACACTCTTATCACGTGTCTTTAGTTGTTATCAGTGCTAGGATTGTGCCTTTGATAGCTAGATCGACATCTCCATTTTGCTGTGAGCTTCTACTGTCTTGCACATGTCACATTTCATGGAATCTGAGCTTATATTTTGTCCTAGAACTTTGTAGGTACGTTCTAAGCAAACTTTCACGAGACTTCAACTCGTCCACTAGGGACACTTGGTGGTTTAAAAGGCTTAGTGCATACGCTAAATGCATTCGAGAGACCAGCGACAGTGGTATAGGTAGGATTTCCTTAGTTTTGTTTTACTTGAGGACAAGTAAAATTCAGGTTTGGGGGTATTTGATGAGTGCTAAAAAGTGCATATTTCTATATATTTTTCTTGGCATTTAACTCATCTTTTGTGCATTAATTCTACATTTTATCCCATATTCTGTATTTTCATTGTTTTCAAGAATAAATATTTTTATTAATTAATTTTGCATTTTTAGGTTGTAAATAAAGTTTGGATGAATTGCGGAGCGAAAAGAGCAGAAAAGTAGTGAAAAGTCGGGAGGAATTACACAAGGAAGCCGCGAGGAATGTTGTGCACAAGACCAAAAGGCTAGAAATGGACTTAACAAGGAAGAATTGTTCTTAAAGAAGATATGGGCTTGGCATACCCAAGGTCCAAAACCCTTACCCAAACCCATTTCCAATATCCATACCCGCCTTCATCTTCAGCCGTTAGATTGGATCATATCAGCATCCTACGGTCGCTTCATCATAGTGCATCAAAATCTGAAGCTCCTGTCAAACACTATAGCACCTAACTCCATCTTGAGCCGTCAGTTTCGTTGTGTCACGCATCCAACGGTCTCTCAAGACCTGCTTCCATCTTGCCGTTAGAATCAATCTAGAATTGATAATCCAACGCTTTCGCTTCGATGTGCATCATATTTTGATGTTCCGCTCAACACTACAACACCTGACACCTATACCCTTCAGCCAAACGCACCTTACCCAAATTCTCATCTTCCTTCTTCGAGCAGTCGAGCTACGCTCCTGCCAACTCCACCCTCTCCGTCGCCTCAACCACCACCACTCCCCTCCACGAGCCGTCAAATCCCCAAACACTCGAACCCATCACTACCACCTAATCCCCCATCATTCTAGCCTACTATTCTATCACTTTCTCCTCTTTACAGTTCCTGAAACCCTAGGAGAGAAAATGATGGAATAGCTCGAGCTAGGGCAATTGTACCAGAAGAGTGAGCAGGAGAGGAAGAGGAAGCGTGGGTCAAGCTAATTGAGTGGATATCAGAAGTAGTTGGTAAGAATTTTTGATTTAATTTGTAAACCCTAATTTTAGAAATTAGGTATTTTGGGGGAATTGAAATTGGGTATAAATAGAAGGCTTGTGTGTTGTGTTGGGGCATGCCTGGACTAGACAGTGCTTCACCTAAGAGGACTGGAATAACCAGTGCCTCAAGGGTTAGTTTTTACTTTAAATGATGTTGTACATTTCAATTGTTTTTATCCTATCCATGCTTTGATCTTGTTGTGCTTGAATTATCTAGGATTGAACATCCTTTTAGGTTGTTAAAACACTAAGAAAGCTTCTCTGCGAGTAGTTGCAGTGTGAGAGCCCCAATTACTACAAGGTTTAGAATTATCTTAGTGCCTTTAGCCTCCTTTCTAGACCAACCCCTAGATGAACAGCCGGCTTTGAACCGCAACTGTCATCTAGTTATTCAGAAAGCCTAGAAGCTGACTGATAACTAACAAGGGACAAGAACATAGCTGGAGGACCTGCCTTTGTTTCTTTATCACTGCCCTTGGCTAACAGCCTTGGTTTGTTTATCTTTGTTTCAATGTTTCTTATTCACTGCCACTGAATTTCACTTTTTTTGTTCTCTGTCACTGTTACCTCATTGCTTTAGTTACTGCCTTGTTAATTTAGATAACTAGCTTAAAAACTTCAACTATACACCCTAGTCCCTGTGGATTCGACCCGTATTTGCACAAGCTACAATCGACACTGTGCACTTGTGGTATTAGTTTGTAGGTCTTTTTAGAAACCTACCACCTGTGGCATTGAAACAGGGTTGGTAAGGCTTGTGGTTTCGAAAATATGGGGAGATTTACCGAGTTTGGATAAACAGAGGTGGATATTTTTACTCGGGTTACTGTTTTTGATCTGGAGAAGGTTTAGCCGGATTTAATCAGGGGATAGGGTTAGTAGTGATCCGTTACGATAAAACAGGGAGTTGGTTGAGCTGTAGTTGAAAGAAAAGGAAGTTTGTGTAACTTTCTCGTGAAAACAGGGAAAGAGATAAGTTGCGGGGAAGTTGGTTTATTTTGGAAATTACGTGAGCTTAAGGGGAAGATATTCTGCCAGGATCGATAAATAGCAAATACATTGAAGTTTGGGAAGTTTAACAACTCATAAAAGCCGCGTGAAAGAAGATAAAAGGAAATAAATTCGTAACTTAGTGTGGAGGAAAAGAAAAGATTGTGAAGATATTTCAGGGATTTTATTGACCTGTTGAGTATATATAGGTTGTTTGGAGTCCAACAGAGGGGTGTTGAGAGTTAGGGGTACGCTGCAGAGCTAAGAATCAAGCTGCAGGAGAAGTTGCAGCAGCAGGAAGAAGAAGACGAAGCTGAAGAACATAAGGTTGTACAGGACTGTCGTTTGCAGGGTCTTAACTTTCAGAATCTTGTAACAGTCTCATTAGTAACTATTATCTTCAGTTTGCAACAATTCCTGTAACAGTCTATTCTGTAACAATTATATCTGTTACAGATTCGGCTGTAATACTAATTTTCTTCAATAAAACACCTACTCAACCATGAGTTATTATTTTGAGCGTGTTTTCATCATGAAGAGCTAAACCCCAACACTGGGATGACGGAGGAAGCCTAATATCATACTTGGGTAATTATATTTAATTCCTATATGACTTTTGCACTAATTAGAATTGAATTATGATTTTGATAAATTAGTTGTCGTCTCGTTTGATGGGTCATACTTGCTTAGATGTTTTGATGTCTCATGCTTAGGAATTACAACTAATATTTTGAGAATCTGCCTTGGAAAAAATAAGAGTCCATGTCTTTATCTATTGAGCTATCATTGTTTAAAGAATTAATGTTTGAACCTTAGGTTATGAGTTTGGTGGAATTCTGAGTCTCGGTACTTCTTGATCTTGTGAAATCTTTTGTATATATTTTTATTATTAAGTCTGAAATCGAATCTCATCAAGTCCGAGTTGAACGAATCTTATTTACCACTTCTACAATCACATCAACGACCCGTAAAACACGTAAATCATATGTATTTGTAGTGTGAACTACATATTAATTCTCCCCCCTTTTGTCTTTAAAATTGGCAAAGGTACGAAAACGGGATCCTAATGAAATTTCCACGAAGACGCTTCAAGACCAAAGAAAAGTACATATCAACTTATTTAGATGCAATCATAAATCCGAAGCTAAATGCATTCATCAAGGAGTTTATAAAGATACAAGATAACCCCTAAATAATTTTACAACTGCACTCCCCACAAAGATATGGAAATTAAGCGCAAATTCAAAAGAACTCTCCCCCATTTGATGTCATTCCCGAAAGAACAATAAGATCAACCTTACTTTTTCAAGAAAAGAAGGATTTTATTGGACACCAAAAACCATAATGAAATGATTTTCTATATCCAAAATTCTCAATTAAACTAACCACAAGTAAACCCATGATTAATTTAATCGGAATACTCAATCAAATTAAACACAAGAGTGATCAATTTAATTCAACATGCTCGACATAAGAGAACTTACGGAGCTACGACTATGTCAACTGATGAGCACGAAAGTGCGACACATTTTCACCCATAAATACATTAGCTGGGACTCATTTTATCACTAATAAACTTGTTTGTAGGTGTTTTTGTGAAATAAGCTCTTATGGAGAAAGTTGCTCGAAAAGTTGTTATTTGCACCCGGAGGACACGTGTTATTCGGACTCTCACTTTTGGATAAGGGGCAACTCAAATGATAAGGGGTACCCATCTGATTTTCGCACCCAAGCAGCTGGTTAAGGGGCGACCTTCTTCTTCCCATTTGAATTCAAAATTTGCGGGAAAATCTGGTTTGGAAAAAACCAGAATTAGGCTTCGAGACTTTGTGGGGTTCTTGAGAGACTAAATGGCTGAAACTTTTGGGAACGATTTGTTTTGGCCTAACAGAGTTGGCATGTGCTTTAGAATCGATTATATTTGGCTGGATGATCATTTTGAAGTGATACAGGGGAAGTTATCTTTCACAGACGGAGATGCCTGGCATGACTTCGAGGGAGTTTTTGTTGGACTGCCTCTCGGATTTTGTTTGATTTGGGCCTGCTTTATCCAAACAGAGGTGGTAAATGTTTTTGGTTTCGATGAAAAAAGGGAAGTTACGTTGATATCCCCTGAAACAGAGATTGGAGCAATACGCGGGATTTTGTGGTGATATTTTGAAACGCTGCGTGTATCTACAGCGTCTTGACTCAGTCGTATGCATGCACCAGAAAGTCTAAAGCGTGTCTGTAGCATTTCAACGCATGGGAATGCAAAATGGGAAAGAAAATATTCCGAGAATTTATTCTTTACTGCCTGAAGTATGAAGATATTATTCGGAGTAATTAGGAGATATGCGAAGGCTTGAGTAGTATATATAGGGTGTTGGAGTATCAAAGAAGGTTTATGGAGAGTTAGGGGTTCGAACAGAGGCTGAGGATTGGGAGTTGCAGAGCTTGTCTCTGTTGCTGCCATTGAAGAGAACACGAAACAGCAGTTAAAAGCAGTCGCAGAAAAACCGAGACCTATACTTTCAAACTCAATAACTTTGTAACAATTTTTCCAACAATTTTTTTCAGTTCGCAACAGTCCTGTTAGGGTTCTCTGTAATAGTGTGTTTTGTAACAATTATAACTGTTGCAAATACACTGCTTTATACATTTTCTTCAACAAAACATCTTTTTGAGCTATGGAAAATTATTTTGAGCGTGTTTTTACCATGAGAAGCTAGACCCCAACACTGGGTCGACGGAGGAAGCCGGACTTCATACTTGGGTGAATTTTTTTTATTTTTTATTTGAGTTTTGCACTTAATTAAAATAGAATTATGATTTGAAAAAATTAGTTATTGTTTTATTAGATGGGTCATGCTTGCTTAGATGTTTGATGTCCCATGCTTACGATTTATAATTAATGTTTGGGGAATCTACCTTGGAAAGAATAAGAGTCGATGTTGTTTTATTTTTCGAGCGATAATTGTTTGAGAATGAATAATTGAACCTATTGATATGAGTTTGTCCGAATCCTAGACCCAGTAACTCTCTATTTTATTCCTTTAAAATTAATCTTAACAAGTCTTAGAGTTCGAATCTTTACTACTACAACAACCACAATCAAAAATATAATCATTTTGGCGCCGCCGACGCGGATTCTTTTTTAAATTAATTTTTAGGTTTTTTTTTTAATTATTTGTACAGTATTTTAATTTTATTTTAGATTATTTTTCCTTTTTATGTGTTTATTTTTGTATTTATTTTCAGGGAATTTTTGAGGATGATGACTTCTTCCAAGGAGACGTCACCTAAGATGACATTGGCAGAATATAAGCGTAGAAATTCAAATCAGCATGCATCCTTATCTGAGATGACGCTTGGTGAATACATGCAGAGGCAACGGTATGGAGTTTTTGATCCACATGTGGTAAGTGAAGAATCTCCTTTAGAGATATACGAGAAGTATTATAAACACACACCACCTAGTTTGGAACAAAGATCGAGAGTTCTTGAATGACAAAGATTATTTGCTGATGATGATGATGAATCATGTAGTGACTCTCTGTTCCATACTGAATATATAGATGACCCTGTTAATGATTGTGTAAATGATTCGTCTAATTTATTAGAAGAACCTATCTCGCAAGATATTTCACCCAACTTAGAGGTTGTTTCTAGTCCCCTAGACTTCCAAAAGTTACCTAATTTAGGGTTAGAATTATGTGCTTCAAAAATTTTGTTGGAATACTTTGCATCAAAATACACAGAGGACGTCCCTGTTTCTAATACCGTGCATGAGCCAATTGACAATTTCTCAGTCTCAATAGTATCCCCATATTTTGTTCTTTACGCACTTCCTTGTGCAGTAAAAACTTGGTTTAGGGGTAAATATTTGTTTTTGATAGTTTTAGTGTCTCCGCATTGTTATAACATAAGTGTGAAGCTGTCATTTACAAATGTTGTATTTTGGGTCGATCCCCAAATTTTCAGGTTGTTAATTTTTGGGGATCCTTTTTTGTACATTCCAGTAGGTGTAATTTATTTTATTTTTATTTTTATATTTTCGTTTACTTTTTTTCATCTTATGGATTTTCCATCTTCAATTTTGCATTGGATGACTCAATTACATTGAGGACAATGTAATGTTTAAGTGTGGGAGAGTGGTTAACGTTTTACTTTTCCTTTTCAGGAATTTCCTTACATTTTATGACCAGCGGTGTAGCGGGTCTCCAAAAAAATAAATAAATAATAATAATAATAATAATAATAATAAAGAGATTAGTCCTGATTTAACATCCTTTTTAAAGAGATTGAGAAATTGTATGGCTAGACATGATGCTAATTTTAAGATAGGCAATTCTCTGTTTCACAGACTAGGAATAGTTATTCAAAAAAGTGTTGGTTCCCAGCTTGTTGCTAGGTTACCCGCCTTCCCCTGTAATACTGATTTTGATTCATAATAAAAGCCTTCGTGGCCCCTTTTATAATAATAATAATAATAATAATAATAATAATAATCAGCTGTGTAGCGGGTCTATATATAAAAAAATATGATTATTAGGGTTATGACCAGCTGTGTAGCGGGTTTTTTTCTTTTTTCTTGCATTTTATGACCAGTTGTGTAGCGGGTCTTCAAAAAAAAAACTAATTATGACAAGCTGTGTAGCGGGTCTCTCTCTGTCTCTTATTATATGACCAGCTGTGTAGCGGGTCAGTTTTCTGTTTTGCTCGAAGACTAGCAAAATGTAAGTGTGGGGGAATTTGATGAGCACGAAAGTGCGACACATTTTCACCCATAAATACATTAGCTGGGACTCATTTTATCACTAATAAACTTGTTTGTAGGTTTTTTTTGTGAGATAAGCTCTTATGGAGAAATTTGCTCGAAAAGTTGTTATTTGCACCCGGAGGACACGTGTTATTCGGACTCTCACTTTTGGATAAGGGGCAACTCAAATGATAAGGGGTACCCATCTGATTTTCGCACCCAAGCAGCTGGTTAAGGGGCGACCTTCTTCTTCCCATTTGAATTCAAAATTTGCGGGAAAATCTGGTTTGGAAAAAACCAGAATTAGGGTTCGAGACTTTGTGGGGTTCTTGAGAGGCTAAATGGATGAAACTTTTGGGAACGATTTGTTTGGCCTAACAGAGTTGGCATGTGCTTTAGAATCGATTATATTTGGCTAGATGATCAGTTTGAAGTGATACAGGGGAAGTTAGCTTTCACCGGCGGAGATGCCTGGCATGACTTCGAGGGAGTTTTTGTTGGAATGCGTCTCAGATTTTGTTTGATTTGGGCCTGTTTTATCCAAACAGGGGTGGTAATTTTTTTGGTTTCGATAAAAAAAGGGAAGTTACGTGGATATCCCAAGAAACAGAGGTTGAAGCAATACGCGAGATTCTGTGGTGATATTTTGAAACGTTGCGTGTCTCTACAGCGTCTTGACTCAGTTGTATGCGTGCACCAGAAAGTCTAGAGCGTGTCTGTAGTATTTTAACGCATGGGAATGCAAGATGGGAAAGAAAATATTACGAGAATTTATTCTTTACTGCCTGAAGTATGAAGAGATTATTCGGAGTAATGAGGAGATATTTGAAGGCTTGAGTAGTATATATAGGGTGTTGGAGTATCAAAGAAGGTTTATGGAGAGTTAGGGTTCGAACAGAGGCTGAGGATTGGGAGTTGCAGAGCTTGTCTCTGCTGCTGTCATTGAAGAAGAAGAACACGAAACAACAGTTAAAAGCAGTCGCAGAAAAACCGTGACCTATATTTTCAAACTCAATAACTTTGTAACAATTTTTCCAACAATTATTTTGAGTTCGCAACAGTTCTGTTAAGGTTCTCTGTAATAGTGTGTTTTGTAACAATTATAACTGTTGCAAATACACTGCTTTATACATTTTGTTCAACAAAACACCTTTTTGAGCTATGGAAAATTATTTTGAGCGTGTTTTTACCATGAGAAGTTAGACCCTAACACTGGGTCGACGGAGGAAGCCGGACTTCATAGTTGGGTGAATTTGTTTTATTTTGTATTTGACTTTTGCACTTAATTAAAATAGAATTATGATTTGAAAAAATTAGTTATTATTTTATTAGATGGGTCATGCTTGCTTAGATGTTTGATGTCCCATGCTTACGATTTATAATTAATGGTTGGAGAATCTACCTTGGAAAGAATAAGAGTCGATGTTGTTTTATTTGTCGAGCAATAATTGTTTGAGAATGAATAATTGAACCTATTGATATGAGTTTGTCCGAATCCTAGACCCAGTAACTCTCTATTTTATTCCTTTAAAATTAATTTTAACAAGTCTTAGAGTTCGAATCTTTACTACTACAACAACCACAATCAAAAATATAATCATTAACCATAAAGGAATGATCAACTCAACACAAGAAATCCTTATGGAGCATTGCAGTATACACATAAAATATGGATCAGGGAAAGATCAATACTGCGGCACATACAAGGATTCATTCTATCTTCATCACTATTTGCACAGTGACATATAATAGACATAATCCTTGTAAACAAAAGATTTTAACTTATCTTCCATCAATAAATGACATAATAGGCATACATTTTGTTTGTCAAAAGTTCATCGATCTTGTATCAATACTTGCATATCGACATATAAAAGAGATAACTTTTGACATCGTATGGGACAATAATAGTTCACGGACGCAAGCACACATATCCCGTAACATATTGCAATATATAAAATCATAAAGATTAATACTGCAAAAATCATCTTCCAAACCAAACTTTAGAATTTAAACAAATAAATCTAAAAACATAAAGATGAAAACGTTGGACATAGCTATGTGTACTCACAATAATGGCTATTCTAAACTCTAGTTGTTCTTAAAAAAAAAAACACGAAAATAGAAGATTTACTAGACATTAGGATCTATGAAAACTTCCTTGTCGTCCTCGAACTCCTTGTCGTCAACAGCCATTGGAACATATGGTTCATGGAGGAAGGAGTCAATACCAATAAACCTTCTAGGTTGATGATGTCGAACCAGGGCCTTCTGAATTTCCAATGATCTTAAAACACAAGCCTTTATTTTCTGAATCTCTTTTCTTGCTAGCTTAAACTCTTCAAGAACATCAGAAAACTTCTGAGAGTTTGAAGGAACAGCCCTTGGCTTCCTCACATTTCTTCTTTTTCTTTTTAAAGTTGGAGGCAATTGAGATTTCTGTTTTTCCTTAGTGATTGATGGCTTAACAACCATATTGACATCTTTTCCATCAGAAGACATGATGCTTGGAGTTTCCATGAAAGCACGGTTTTGTGAGAGGAATTCACAATCAAAACTCAACAAGCAGTCTTAAGATATAAAGAGTATCAAAGAAGGAAAAAGGAATGTAGGGTTTCGAAACCTTTATATAGGTTCGTACACGTTCAATTCACAACCCTATAAAGAGTAGAATTGTCGATAATAACCCTCTTCTTTTGGCAAACAGGTCCTTTTCAGTATCAACAGTGATATGAAGGAATTCCAAAAACCAAGCAACACAAAGCTAGAAAACAAAACAAAAACTATATAATAATTTTTTTTTCTTATTTTATTTTAAAGCCCGAGGTGTGCAAGATCTTGTCTCTTTTGAACATGCGCATGAGACAAGATGCACATTACAACACAATCAAGTTGTGCTGTGGTGAACGACAATTTGTCCACCATGACCCTTTTGTTTGGAATTCATGGAACCCTGACTTTCCGTATGTTTAGACTATGTTTTCTTCTCTAATGGCCTAGTTTTATCTTTGGAAACTAATCTCTTCGAGGAAGATAAGATCTTACATACCTCAGTTGTTTTCTCCGCGAGTTTAAGCTTGGTGGCTAGACGATCTGCTCTTCGTTGAAGCTTGTTGACATATCTCATCTTGTGTTTGTACTTGAAACACTTTGAAAACTCATGTCCCTTGAGAGAACAATATGAGAATGTCAACGCAAAAGATGATTCAGGCGCCTTTCAAACGCAAGCTGCTAGGCACAAGGTAGATCCTGAAACATTAAACGAAGGGTTTCCAACAGAGGGTTCAATTGATTCTTCCATCTTGATTGGGCTCTCTTCTAAAAGATTATCAAGATTGATGTATGTATTGCTACAATTAGCAAAATCAATATTTTCACATAGAAGAGCAACACTTGATTTTTTGTCTTCATCAGAATCATAATTGTCAGACATCTCATCAAGTGTCGCAGCAAGACCTTTGTTCCCAGTGTATTTTCTAAGATTTGGGCACTCATTTGTAAAATGACCAAATCATTTAAACTTAAAGCACTGAAGCATATCCTCTCATCAGTTTCATCAGTGTCCCTGTTTTTAGGAGGAATACGATTATGAGGTTTGACTGATGCTTTAGGCTTATCTCTGGAGAACCGTTTACTTCTCTTCAACAGAAAATCTCTAAACTGTCTTGTGATCATCGAGACTGATTTGTCAAGATCTTCATATGATGAATCCGTCTCAGAGTTATCATCTTCAGAGATATACACATTTTTACTTTTATCAAGTAATTTTATGTCTTTCAGTATTTTGAACGCAACATCCTTTGATTTGAACGAATGTTCGTGATCAAAGATCTTGAGCTTCCCAACCAGCGTATTTCTGGAGAGGTTATCAAGGTTATTTCCCTCAACTATGGCACGCTTCTTAGAATCGTATCTAGATGGCAGCGATCTGAGAATTTTCATCACAATGTCCTTTTCAGGAATAGTCTTACCCAATGCAAAAGATGCATTAACAATTTCAGAAACTTTGTGATTAAACTCATCAAATGAATCTTCATATGCCATACGAAGGTTTTCCCAATCGGAATTAAGGTTTTGAAGCCTAGCTTCCTTTTGCACTGGTATTTCCTTCGAATACGGTTTCTAAGATATCCCACGCATCTTTAGACCTAGTGCGATTTGACACATGGTGCTGAAGATTTGGGGTAATGGCATGTATGATGGCATTCAAACCATCGGAGTTTTGCTTTGCAGCAAGTATCTCAGCAGCATCATATTCGCCAATATTTTTTGGAACATTAATGTTACCTACTGCAACAACGGGAGCATCATAGCCATTAACAACATATACCCATGATTGAAAATCACGCGCTCGAAGAAAAGCTCGCATAGCAATTTTCCATCATAAGTAATTAGAGCCATCGAAGACTGGTGGTACATTAATAGAGATAACACCTCTGTCCATAGAGTCAGATCGCTACAAACACACACTTGTAAGGTCTTAAACGTGTTTCATTTTCTTCATCTCATGATTTCCATTTGTTTAGTTATACTTACTAATTGGCATCATTTAAAATCCAAATAAAATTACAGAGAAAGATAAAGATAGGTGGGAGTACCTTGGGACATCCAACTCCAGCAACTAGAGTCAACAGCAATACTTGATTTGAGACGAGAATTAGCAATTGCACTGTGAAGAGGCATCATTGATTCCACACTTGCCAGGGCCACTGCAAATCTGAAGAAAAACAAAAAAGGAATGAACAAACATGCCTAAGAATTTCTAGAAGCAAAATTGATTATAAAAAGTAGAGGTTTTACCTAGAAGTGCGAGGAAGAGAGCTTGTTGTTGGAAGAGGGAACGGAGAAGAGAAAGGTTTTGAATTTAGGTTTTGGTTCCGTGACGCAGCCATGGATCTCATCCCTGACCTCGCAGCTGATCTACAAAACGAAGCCATTTTTTCTCTCTTTCCTGCAAGTGAGAAGTAATGAGAAACTTATAAACCCTATAAGGCTATAACACCACATTTCTCAAGTACTTCCGTCGAGTCAACACGGAGAATATATACCGATTCAAATCGGCTCGCTCGAATCTAGCATGGATATTTTTGGTGGGCCTTTGTTTTATAACCCTAGCTTAATTGGGGGTCATATCTTCTAATTGGGGGCCATGCACTACGGGATAAAAAAAGGTCACCCAATCCTAATTTGGGTCATCCCTTAAAAAAATATTTTCTAAATGGCAAAACTGCCCCTATATGATTAGTATTAGGAATTAATTAGTTTGATTAGTGTGGTAAGTGTATTTAGATTAAAATCTGATTTTAGGAAAAAAATTGTGAAAAATGTGTTTTATGTGTTGAGAAGAAGAGGAGTTTTGAGAGGAAAACCTAGGGTTTTTACAAATGAGTGATTCAAGTGGAGGGAATGAGATTGGTGAAGCTTCAAATAACAACAATGATTGTGTTGATGGTAAGATTGTCTCAACTAATGATATGTGTTGGATGTTTGATGAGGAGATGTTGATAGAGGAAGGCATGAACAATGGTTGGAATGAAGATCCCATTGCTCAAGATGAAGGAACCAACACTCAAAATGAGGAACCCCAAGGCCAAAACAATCAGGTAAACTTCCTATACTCTTCAAATTGTCTGAATGGTGCTCCAAGTGGTCGATTGATGGCCACCATTGAAACATCCAGTGTTAGGGTCGTTATAGTCGGGTGTAGTCGTCAGCCTTTTTGAGATTATTTTGACGACTTTCACTTAATCATATATGGCGTAGTTATACAAGTGCTCCAAGTGGCTGACGACTATCTGTAGTCGTCAGCCTTTTTGAGATTATTTTGACGACTTTCACCTGCAACTTTTACATGTTATGAAAAATCGTTAACGTTGTTTGATGAACATTGACGACTCTTTCATCTAGGTCACGCAGAGTCGTTAGTCTTTTTTCTTTTAATGTTGCCAACTCTAAAGCCAAAACTTCATGTAAATAGAACAACAAGGGTCGTCATAAATTTAGTTATATTTACTGACGACCATATGAATTTTTTTTGTAGTCGTTAGGTTGGATAGTTATATATATTAACGACTCTTGGGCTGGAATATCATATTTTTTGATTTCATAGAATCATTTCATTGATTCGTAAAAGGCATACATCTTGCATATCATTGCATTGAAGGAAATGGAATAAAATAGATGATAACAGTGCACTTATACAATTAATCATATATGGCGTAGTTATACATAGTGCCTTCCAAGATAAAGTAGCAATCGTGGAGCTCAAACTTTTCCCAACGAAGCTCCTCATAATAGCGATACGCCTTCCCCAACTGAAAATGCAAATATACTTAGTTAGTATCGATCAAAGCTTTTTATAAGTTTTACCTCTTGTTCAAATACTTACTCTTACAACACTCAGCATATCTGGATAGGCTTCCCTAACAGCCTTAAGTTCTCTTTTCAAAACATCACACTCGAATTGTATCTTCTTGAAGCGTTCATTGACTTGTTTCAAAGACCTTGAGTTGCAATTTCCGTCCAACTCGAATTGTATCTTCTGACGACTCTAGTCTAGGGATTATATACTACTGACGACTCTATCGTTTTCTCCAACAGAAGGCAGTTCAAGTTCAACCCAGAGTCGTTATGCACTAATTTGGGGTCGTCAAACTACAGTCGTCATCTTCAACCTAATATGGCGACGACTCTATTCTAGGGCACAAAAGGTCGAAGTAGCAGAACAAGGGTCGTCATATTTACACTAACAAGTTAACGATTTTTCATAGAAAAAGCATGCATTGT
This sequence comes from Papaver somniferum, assembly GCF_003573695.1. Taxonomy (NCBI): domain Eukaryota; kingdom Viridiplantae; phylum Streptophyta; class Magnoliopsida; order Ranunculales; family Papaveraceae; genus Papaver; species Papaver somniferum. The sequence goes on from NC_039358.1 coordinate 57,355,069, forward strand.
AAGAGTCGTTAGGGTATCATTTCTTCGATACTAAAGACTCTCACTGTGTAACTTCTATTTTTCAGTTACCAATCTCGATTACACAATCAAAAAACAACCAAAACATCAAATAGGAGGTGGGTTTAAGTTCACGTACCCTTTAATTGGAGCCATTCCCTTTTTGGGTTTCGATTTGCTTTCTTCAGGAGCTCTTCGCCGTACACCTTTGCATTCACCGTATCTACAAGATTAGGAATTTGAAGTGCTTTGCGAGCGGTTTGCTTTGTTTTAGCCATATTTGTAGAAGAAGTATCATCGACGATTACGCGATGAATCGGTTCGAAGAATTTTCCTCGGTGGAGGTGGAGTCGTTAATGGTGGAGGTGGAGAAGAGAAAGGGAGGAGAGGAAGATGAAGATGAAAAGAGAAACTGATTTTCTCTTTGATTTAATTAGGGTATATAGATTAGGGGAATAGCACCACATTTCTCGAGTACTTCCGTTGATTCAACACGGAGAATATATACGGATTCAAATCGGCTCGCTTGAATCTAGCATGGATATTTTTGGTGGGCCTTTATTTTATAACCTGGCATTTGTAGGGGCGACCCTGGAATAATTAGGGGCGATTTTTTTACTCCCATCTATGAGATATTGTTATGGTATGTCCTAGTGGTTAAAAGAATACCTAAATGCCTTTTTACAATTGGTAGTTAAAAAAAAAAATGGTTTTAGCAACTGATTATTATTATCACAATCGGTAGATAATAAACATCACAAAACTACCAATTGTTAAAGTAGAGAAACTTGAATTTTTATGAATTTTGCTAAATTTGTATTTGGGGCTACTATCATAATCGGTAGAAAATGAATATCACGAAACTATCGATTGTGAAAATAGAGAAATTTGAAATTTCATTAGTTCTGAAAAATTGAATTGGGGGCTACTACCACATTTGGTAGATAATGAGATGGTAAATAAACTACCGATTGTAGATTATCTATATACCCTTTGACTATAAAACTAACCAAAACACAATTTCGTTTCATTTTATTTCAACTCTTCTTCTCCTCCGATTTCCACAATTTCGTTTCATTTTATTTCGAATCTTTACTACTACAACAACCACAATCAAAAATATAATCATTAACCATAAAGGAATGATCAACTCAACACAAGAAATCCTTATGGAGCATTGCAGTATACACATAAAATATGGATCAGGGAAAGATCAATACTGCGGCACATACAAGGATTCATTCTATCTTCATCACTATTTGCACAGTGACATATAATAGACATAATCCTTGTAAACAAAAGATTTTAACTTATCTTCCATCAATAAATGACATAATAGGCATACATTTTGTTTGTCAAAAGTTCATCGATCTTGTATCAATACTTGCATATCGACATATAAAAGAGATAACTTTTGACATCGTATGGGACAATAATAGTTCACGGACGCAAGCACACATATCCCGTAACATATTGCAATATATAAAATCATAAAGATTAATACTGCAAAAATCATCTTCCAAACCAAACTTTAGAATTTAAACAAATAAATCTAAAAACATAAAGATGAAAACGTTGGACATAGCTATGTGTACTCACAATAATGGCTATTCTAAACTCTAGTTGTTCTTCAAAAAAAAACACGAAAATAGAAGATTTACTAGACATTAGGATCTATGAAAACTTCCTTGTCGTCCTCGAACTCCTTGTCGTCAACAGCCATTGGAACATATGGTTCATGGAGGAAGGAGTCAATACCAATAAACCTTCTAGGTTGATGATGTCGAACCAGGGCCTTCTGAATTTCCAATGATCTTAAAACACAAGCCTTTATTTTCTGAATCTCTTTTCTTGCTAGCTTAAACTCTTCAAGAACATCAGAAAACTTCTGAGAGTTTGAAGGAACAACCCTTGGCTTCCTCACATTTCTTCTTTTTCTTTTTAAAGTTGGAGGCAATTGAGATTTCTGTTTTTCCTTAGTGATTGATGGCTTAACAACCATATTGACATCTTTTCCATCAGAAGACATGATGCTTGGAGTTTCCATGAAAGCACGGTTTTGTGAGAGGAATTCACAATCAAAACTCAACAAGCAGTCTTAAGATATAAAGAGTATCAAAGAAGGAAAAAGGAATGTAGGGTTTCGAAACCTTTATATAGGTTCGTACACGTTCAATTCACAACCCTATAAAGAGTAGAATTGTCGATAATAACCCTCTTCTTTTGGCAAACAGGTCCTTTTCAGTATCAACAGTGATATGAAGGAATTCCAAAAACCAAGCAACACAAAGCTAGAAAACAAAACAAAAACTATATAATAATTTTTTTTTCTTATTTTATTTTAAAGCCCGAGGTGTGCAAGATCTTGTCTCTTTTGAACATGCGCATGAGACAAGATGCACATTACAACACAATCAAGTTGTGCTGTGGTGAACGATAATTTGTCCACCATGACCCTTTTGTTTGGAATTCATGGAACCCTGACTTTCCGTATGTTTAGACTATGTTTTCTTCTCTAATGGCCTAGTTTTATCTTTGGAAACTAATCTCTTCGAGGAAGATAAGATCTTACATACCTCAGTTGTTTTCTCCGCGAGTTTAAGCTTGGTGGCTAGACGATCTGCTCTTCGTTGAAGCTTGTTGACATATCTCATCTTGTGTTTGTACTTGAAACACTTTGAAAACTCATGTCCCTTGAGAGAACAATATGAGAATGTCAACGCAAAAGATGATTCAGGCGCCTTTCAAACGCAAGCTGCTAGGCACAAGGTAGATCCTGAAACATTAAACGAAGGGTTTCCAACAGAGGGTTCAATTGATTCTTCCATCTTGATTGGGCTCTCTTCTAAAAGATTATCAAGATTGATGTATGTATTGCTACAATTAGCAAAATCAATATTTTCACATAGAAGAGCAACACTTGATTTTTTGTCTTCATCAGAATCATAATTGTCAGACATCTCATCAAGTGTCGCAGCAAGACCTTTGTTCCCAGTGTATTTTCTAAGATTTGGGCACTCATTTGTAAAATGACCAAATCATTTAAACTTAAAGCACTGAAGCATATCCTCTCATCAGTTTCATCAGTGTCCCTGTTTTTAGGAGGAATACGATTATGAGGTTTGACTGATGCTTTAGGCTTATCTCTGGAGAACCGTTTACTTCTCTTCAACAGAAAATCTCTAAACTGTCTTGTGATCATCGAGACTGATTTGTCAAGATCTTCATATGATGAATCCGTCTCAGAGTTATCATCTTCAGAGATATACACATTTTTTCTTTTATCAAGTAATTTTATGTCTTTCAGTATTTTGAACGCAACATCCTTTGATTTGAACGAATGTTCGTGATCAAAGATCTTGAGCTTCCCAACCAGCGTATTTCTGGAGAGGTTATCAAGGTTATTTCCCTCAACTGTGGCACGCTTCTTAGAATCGTATCTAGATGGCAGCGATCTGAGAATTTTCATCACAATGTCCTTTTCAGGAATAGTCTTACCCAATGCAAAAGATGCATTAACAATTTCAGAAACTTTGTGATTAAACTCATCAAATGAATCTTCATATGCCATACGAAGGTTTTCCCAATCGGAATTAAGGTTTTGAAGCCTAGCTTCCTTTTGCACTGGTATTTCCTTCGAATACGGTTTCTAAGATATCCCACGCATCTTTAGACCTAGTGCGATTTGACACATGGTGCTGAAGATTTGGGGTAATGGCATGTATGATGGCATTCAAACCATCGGAGTTTTGCTTTGCAGCAAGTATCTCAGCAGCATCATATTCGCCAATATTTTTTGGAACATTAATGTTACCTACTGCAACAACGGGAGCATCATAGCCATTAACAACATATACCCATGATTGAAAATCACGCGCTCGAAGAAAAGCTCGCATAGCAATTTTCCATCATAAGTAATTAGAGCCATCGAAGACTGGTGGTACATTAATAGAGATAACACCTCTGTCCATAGAGTCAGATCGCTACAAACACACACTTGTAAGGTCTTAAACGTGTTTGCCTGCTCTGATACCAATTGAAAAGGCGGGGGTCTAACAACCACACCCAATATTTCGATTAGCAATCTGTATGGACTAACTCTAATATACTTTCTAGAGAATCAACTAGACAGTCAGACTCAATCTAGAGAAAAGTATATCGAGGAGTTAATATCTCTCTCACTTGATTTGATCTTTACTCAAGCAAATAAGAATTTGCGAGTCTTTATCAAATACAAGGATAATAAACTTGGATGGTACCAAAGACCAATATCCAAGGATCAATTAATTTCCAATCAACAACCAAAGGTTGGATTTCACAATTGATCGATACAATGTACAACCTGTGATATTTCAATTATATAAAAAATATAATGCGGAATAGAAATAACACAGATACCAGAAATTTTGTTAATGAGGAAACCACAAATGCAGAAAATCCCTGGGACCTAGTCCAGATTGAACACCACACTGTATTAAGCCGCTACAGACACTAGCCTACTACAAACTAACTTCGGTCTGGACTGTAGTTGAACCCTAATCAATATCACACTGATTCAAGGTACAGTTGCGCTCCTTACGTCTCTGATCCCAGCAGGATACTACGCACTTGATTCCATTAGCTGACCTCACCCACAACCAAGAGTTGCTACGACCCAAAGTCGAAGACTTTAATAAACAAATCTGTATCACACAGAAAAGTCTATGATGATAGATAAATATGTCTCCCACAGATAAACCTATGAGTTTTGTTCCGTCTTTTGATAGAAATCAAGGTGAACATGAAACAATTGATAACCGGACTTATATTCCCGAAAAACTGCCTAGTATTATCAATCACCTCACAATAATCTAAATCGTATGGTAGTGAAACTAGATATTTTGGAATCACAAACGATGAGACGAAGATGTTTGTGATTTGTTTTTATCTTGCCCTATCGCAGATATAATCTCAAGTCAATTATTTCAACTGAACTCGTACGATAGAAAATGGCAAGATCAGATCGCTCAACTACAAGAGAAGTAGTTTCGTCTGGCTTCACAATCCCAATGAAGTCTTTAAGTCGTTAACCGAGAGGATCTCGAGAAGAAACCTACGGTTAAAGGAGAATCGACTCTAGCAAAACCAACTAGTATCACACAGGAGGTGTGGGGATTAGTTTTTCCAGTTGCTAGGTGTCTCCCTTATATATTTTTTCAAATCAGGGTTTGCAATCTAAGTTACCTTGGTAACAAAGCATTCAATATTCACCATTAGATGAAAAACCTTACTTATCCAAGCTAATATCTTTCAACCGTTAGATCGAAACTTAGCTTGTCTCACACACAAATGAAATGTATTCATTTTAGGTTTGAGTAACCGTACCTAAACGTGTACATTGGGTTGGTTCACAAATAGTTAACCAATGGTTAGCCATATGAGCACTTTCATATTAACCATATTCATCTTTCTCATAACTAGTTCAAATGACTCATAAGAACTAGTTCAAGAGTTGTTTAATTGTTTAGGTCTTTATTCATGGTCACAATTGAAAAAAATAAGTTTGATTCACTTGAATCAATTCATGAACAATATAGCCACGGTTTGCAAAGATTGCATTCCTTATTAATTTATTGTTTAAGTTCATGGAACTTCCGATTTGAGAATTAACCAGCTTGGGTACGCGTACGAGTATGCGTACCTTAGCTACCGGATTTGAGTTTAAAAACTCAACATAAGTTTACGGTTTTCGAAAACTTCCGTGGGTACACGTATGGGTATGCGTACCTAAGGTGACCGGTTTTCAGTTTGCAAACTTCACAAACTACAGCAGAAATTTTCGGTATGAAAGCTTCCGCCAGTACGCGTACGGGTACGTGTCTCCTTCACCAATACCGCATGCACACATATCCACGCACTTGGTTTCCGGCATATGGATTTATACACTAATGTGCGAAAACACTATATATGCTATATCCATAGTTGGTTATCTCAGCTCTACATTTCAATTATTGAAACATTCTTCTATAATGTTATAATAGTCGTTAGACAAAAAGAATCGACTATCGTCATCAAAGCTATTTTCAAGATTTAAACGTCATCATGACTTTCGTCACGAGTAAAGATGAAAATGATTAAAGCAAAAGCTTACCAACACATATTTCGAGAAAAAGATAGGCTAGTAAACTCAACTCGAAATAGCAAATGTGTATGTATGAAAACTATCATACTTATACGACTTTTGTCTCAAGAGTAGGAGATAGAGTAGATAGACTTTTAAGTGACAGATGAGTTCAATTCTCCACATACCTTTTGGTCGGATGAAGTTCCACTGGTTCCTTGAGTAGTTCTTCGTCTTCGTAATATAATCGGCATGGAATCTGGAGCTCAATTATACCTAGCTATCCTAGACCGAGACTTAGTCATAAGTAAACTAGAAATCAAGACATATAGGTTTGATCACTAACATTGACAAACATGCTTGATATAGCAACGCATGCGAGTTCGACCGAGCAATGCTCTAACAGAACTTACAACTCTACGTATACTAAACATTTGTTGGTATTTTCTTTATTGAATATTAGCAATTACATAGTTGATCTTCTTGAGTACAAAATTGAATCCAATAATGATAGTCTATATCTCATTCCTCATCATTTGTGAGGTGAATCTCATTCTTTGTTATGGAATTTGCACCATGATTTACGTCTTTATTCGCTGACTAAAACTAGTTAGAATATGAAAATAATCTAACTAGATAGAATATGAAAACAGTCTACAATAATGTTGATACAAGTCTACCAATTAAAACATGAATAACATTGGATCCATTTCCTTATAAACGCTAATTTATGATATCAAAGCATAAAAGTTGATGGTTCTATGTTCTCTATTTGTATTTGGATTTTGTTATCTTTTGCATCCATGCACAAGATAACTAAATCCTATTTCTACTGATAAAATAAAAAAATAATCGTAAAAATGGAAAAGAGGATACAAAAAAATAAATAAAAAATGTACTGAATCTAGGAAACAAAGATAAATCTTCTTTAATGTCCTCGTAATCTTGTTTCTATTATCTGCTAACTTTCTTGATGCAGTTGGATAAGCATGTACATGATGTCGATACCTACTTTTATTTAACTAAGTTGAACATGGGTACTCAACTGGCCCCTCAATGACGCAATAGATAAGTGAAATATTGATGAACTTCCAAAGAAAAAAAATACTTGATTTTCTCCTTTATTTTCTATAATGCCCCAAGTAAACCACCTGCTTAAACAACAGAATAACAACTTATACGTTAAGCTTCAAATTTTGGATCATCTATTTAAGATACCTAATTACATAACTAACCCTAAAACAAACCCTTGTTCTCTGACTATTTTATAAATGAAAAACTCTCAAGTGATATTTTTTGATATATACACACAAAAGATACAAACATAAAACATTTCTAATATGCCAAAGCTTTAAGATAGGAAAAGGAACATTTTCACAAGCACCATCTCTTCTAATAAATGAAACATGACTGAAAATGAACGAGCACACCGTCTCAAATAGGTGCTCACAGAAAACATAAAACTCTCAAGTAATCACTAATATACGCTTTAGTAAAAGAACAATAGCTAAACAGACAAACATAATATTTATATGAGTAATACCCTCAGATACGATAGTACACATAATATCGATACGGGGAAGAAACCTCCTTATATTATATAGTATCGTGACAGGGAAAAAGCCTCCCTACTATATAAATAATATATGAACAACATTTAAACCGCGAAGAACCGCCAACAATATAATATCAAGACGAGGAAAAAATCTTCTAACAGTTTTATTCAAACGGAAAAGAAGCCCTCATACTTAACTTAGCTAAGAGTTATGGAAAAAACACAGATACTCCTCGCAGGAGAACCATACAAGTACGTATAAATAAATCACTCAACAATCAACCCACATCGAAAATGTGGACAACAACATGGTATTAAGAATTAAAATGTTATCCAACCTCACTTTACTAAATGAACAAACTTCAAATTTGTTCACTCCATAGGAATTTCCCTTAATAGATGAATTATTGACTTTAGTACCTAACTAGTTTGCACTGAAATATACAGAATAGATGTCACTTTTGTAATAATTCGGCTACGTACTTATTTTTAATTGACAAAACTTTAATATCAAAGAACGTTGTACATTGTCACATGTTATAGAATGAGATGAAACTGAAATAACTTTTAGATATAAAATCTACCATAGTACTCAAAATCTGCTTCCTGACTGAATATACGTTTAGGTAAACCATTGTCCATATTCCAAATTAACCTTATCAAAACTGTTTTTTTAGTAAGTCAAATCTGACTAGTGGCTCAAAGAATGCCTAATGACCTAAAATCCATGAAAATGTATGATCTGACATGGATTTTGCAAATCAAACCAAAATTTATCTTTGGACCCAAATTTTGTTATTGCGATCTAAAATTCCTTGCATAACTCAAAAAATTTGTATTTTCTATGGGGTTCTAGCAATTCTATTAAGAAAAGAAGTTGGATTTCTTGGTTTAGTGTTTCGCTTCCAAAATGCAGGGGAGGAATAGGCATCAAAAAGCTGAAATTGGTGAATAAGGCATTACATGATAAATGGATATGGCCTTATGGATCCGAGAAGTATGCTTTGTGGAGAAGGATAGTAAATCAGAAATTTGGTGGGGCGCATGAGGTTTTATTTACATATATGACTAATACTTCGATTTGTCGCAGCTTATGGAAAGGTATATTGAAATCTACAGATTTTGTAAAATATGGATCCATTTTATCTCTAGGAAATGGGGTGAGTATTCATTTTCGGGATGACGAGTGGCCTGGTGAGCAGTCTTTGAAGCTTTCTTTTCCTGATTTATTTCTTTTGTCAACGAGAAAAAATGCCATGGTCAGTGACATGATTTCGCCGGAGGGTGCTTGGAATTTGCATTTCTCTAGGCATTTGAATGAAAGTAAGTTACAAGATGTTGCTAATTTACTTCAGCTCATTGATGAGCCTACAACTACAGAGAATGAAGATTCAAGATGATGGAGATATGGTGATAAATTTACAGTGACTAGTGTTTACTCGGCGCTTGAAACAGAGGGTTTATTAAGTTTTCCAGACAACAACTATGGAATTCAAAAGTGCATTTGAAAATTCCTTTTTAGTTTGGACTCTCTGTTATAGTGGTGCTCCAACCCTGGATAAGTTGTATGCTGCTGGTTTGGTTCAGGATCCCAATTGTCTCCTATGTGGACGGATGGTGGAGTCGAATGAACACTTATTCCTTCATAGGAGTTACACTTATGAGGTATGAACTTACTTTCTAAATAGTTTTGGTATCAATTGGGTTTTCTCTACTGATGCCAGGACTAATCTATGTGGAGAGACAAAAACACATAGAAATCCAAAAACATGAATAGGAAGTTATGGAGCCTACTTCCTTTTGCTATCTGGTGGTATATTTGAAATGAACACAATGCTAGATTATACAATAATTTAGCTAAGGATTCAAATCAATTGATTGAAGATGTTAAATGTTTGTTGTTCAATTGGGGTTTAAGTTCTAACATGTTTTCTGGTTATAATTTATCCTATTTGCTATGTAATTGGGATGTAGTTGTACACTCATCCGTGTAACCTTTTGAGTTTTTGATATCACTATTTTGGTGACTCAAAATTTTCAATCAAAATTTGCCCTTGTTCTGTCAAAAAATGAAAAAAGAAAAAATATTTGCCATCCCATGCATTTGAAATTTACAACCAACGGGTAACCAATTGTGTTACAAAGTAGACTAATTTTGTAAAAAGATCTTTTCTCGCTAAACTTCTACACATTTGGTAATACATCGCAATTCATTTGCCCCGTTTTTCTTTCTTTCCTCATGGTATAAGACTCGAATTTTCTAGAAAACGAGTGGAAGTGCTAAAGTGAGACCACTTTATGTAGTCAATTAAAATCCCACTAACTATAACGAGTAAGAAACCAAATCACATGGCCATCTAATGGTAAATTCGATCAGATAAAAATATATTTCAATGTGATGGTTACTCGTGTTTCTCTCCAGTACCAACGTAATAAATTCATAGGCCTTGTGCCATGCAGGCAGGAAGAGAAGCCATAGCAAAACTGATAATAAAATCTTTTCCATGTTCATATTTGTTTTTGTTTTTTTTGATGCTAAGAGAAAATTTTATTTATCACTCACACTGCAAGATTACAGTGATCTTTATAAGATGTGGGAGGCCATGTCCTCTCCGTGATTATCAAGGTTGCTACAGAAACTATCATCATGATGTGCCAATCTTGTAAAATTTGGTAAGCTCATGTAACATGTAACAGCCTTGGTGATTTTTGGAGCGATGAATTAGTTTATACGTTTGGATAGAGGGTCATCGTACAAATACAGGTAACGTGAGTTCGAAATTCATCGAAAAAACAACCAGTTGTTTGGGGAAGACGTTTCAAAACATTCCAAAGGGAAGGAAGCACACTGAATGCACTTCTCTATCTGTGGGTAGAGAGAGACACTCGGACACGTATGAGCAAATATAGCTAGTCGGTGATCATCATGACTGATGCATTTTTCGAAATTAAGATATTTTTATTCTACCTAAGTAAATGCTTAATTAAGCTATCTATCCGTTCATTGAGTTGAAAAAACCACAACATTAATATGATTTGGTTCTTATCCTCAACAAACAGTACCTTAAATTTGTCAAGCAACAATGATCAAATGATTATTTGCATGTATCATAGATCCTTAAAACCGCAACATCTGTTAACCTCTTGTAATAAAAACTAAATTAAAAATGGGATGATTAATAAAGAGGAGAAGAACCTAGGAGACGGTAATTAAAGGTTATTGAAGTTTGTACACACAAAGTACTAAAGGGATGAGTAAAATGGATGGATAACCTCCCTCCTTTTTCTATATTAGTACTATTATTTGATTAGTATAATAAATATCTTGTGATTAGTTATGTGTGTCTTTCATTTGTTGCCTGCTGTCTGTCTGAATTATCTTCCTAAACTAAACTATGTTCTCTGATGTCAATACTTAATTAATGTTGGATAAGATAAACTCTCTCAGATTTGTCACATGATCAGCATGTGACTACTCTCAGGTGACTCACAAATTTTGTGACGTTTTTATGTTTGAAAGTAAGTCGACAAAAACACAAGACAGCTATGCTGCCGATATTATGTCAACTTAGTCGTCCGTGATTTTGATGTGGATCAGTTTTTCTTGGATTGCAGGTCGCGTGCTTCTGTATGGAAGAAAATCTACATTTTTCACATTTTAAAATTTTAGCGCCAGACTAATTGTTGATTTTTGATTTATAGAAACCGAAAAATAACTTCTTCTAAAGTCAAAACACCCCAAATTGTAAATGCAAAGCTTTTCGTTCGGAGGCCATTGCAGAGGGTTTGTGCTCACACAACCCAAAAATAAATAAATGAACTCACCTGACCCAACTGCCATTTTATATGAACAGAAATGAGGCGACTTGTATGTTATGTTAATCTTGGAAATGTGCGATATGGGTGAATATACTGAAGAGTGAAGACATAACTTGGCAAAACGAGATACTATAAGAATTTCAAACTTTTTGGCAGATTTTATTTATTAATTTCGTTTTTGGCCATTCTGTTTATTCATTTTTCTTTTCTTTTTTAATGACAGGAGATCGTGGAGGAGTCTACAGGTGGCACGTAAAATACTAAAAGAAAAGTGGTACATCACATATGAAAACATGATACATCTGTTTTTCTGGTAAATCAGGATGGGCTTCCTTCATTCTTTTTTCTTCAGCTTGATAAGGGAGTAAACTAAGCAAGACTTGATAAGAAAAGAAGTAGGATGGCACGTGAAGACCCACGTGATCAGTTAGAGAAATATTGGGAGACCAAAGGTTTTCTTTTCTCCTCAAAATGCCGTTCAATTTTATCAACAGGAAGCCAGGTTGGTCTGTCAATACTTTACAGCCATCAGTCAAGTTAATTGGCCACACTGTTGGCTTCTCCTATGTACTCTAAGCTGGTTCCTCTGTGATTCTTAGGGGTGTGCAACGAACCGACGGTTGCGGATTAGGGGTCACCCGCAACCAAACCGTCAAAGTTATGGATTTGGAAAATTGAACCGTGACCGGCCCAATCACCCGCGGATTTGATCTTTGCGGATCAGCGGATTTTATGGACCGGTTGCGGATTAACCGCGAACTAGGGGTAAAAAAAAGTAAAAGAAGCAAAAATACCAAGTTTATAAACTAAGTTAGTGCAGCGGATGATCAATGTGCTGGCCAAAATACACATTCTAGGGACTTTGCAGCAGATGATCAATGTGCTGTGTAGTGTGTTCGACGCTACATTGCAGTTTGTAGAAAAGCCCATTGGTGTGTCCAGGTAGCATGCTTCAACTGCCAATGCCAATATGTCAATGAAGCTTGTCCAATAGCATGGTTCGACTGCCGATTTGTCAACGAAGCTTATCAGGGAGAAGAGTCCGTCTCAAAATTCACCATATGAAGCTTACTGACACATGGGCTTTTCGTTGTACTTGATCTTTATACCCGAGCATGAAGATATAACTTAGTTGGGTTTAGTGATCATCTCGGGCTTATGTTACTCAAATGCGGTGCGGGTGAATCCGCGGTTTTCAATATTCAACCGCACCCAAACCGCTAAAACGTGCGGATTTGAGAATTACATCCGTATCCGGCCCATACGTCTTGCGGTTTGGACGAAATCTGTAATTTTGCGGACTGGTACGGGTTAAGTCCGCGGTTCCGGTTTTTATGCTCACCCTTATCTCATGTACGGTTCTGCAATAGCGATGGAAGCAGTGATGTTATCACCTACTATAATTATCTAACAGTTCAAGTACAGTTGATATAGTTGAGGCGCAGTCAAAATATGGTTTTTGGGGGTGGAATCTGTAGCGTCAACCTATAGGTTTTGCAGTTTTTGTAATTTCTTCCCTAGCAGAATGTGAGAGGTTACCCTTTGATTTACCAGAAGCCGAAGAAGAATTAGTAGCAGGTTATCAAACCGAATATTCAGGTATAAAATTTGGTTTATTTTATGTTGCTTCCTATCTAAATCTACTAGTTTCTTCATTATTTGTAACAGTTCTTTATTTAGGGGGTTGGAATCTTTCTCTTCCGTACATATTTCTTCCTCATTTCGAAATTTCTGAAGTGGGTGGAGTTTTTGGAATGACAATTGGTATTTTTATTACATTAGCTAAAGCTTATTTGTTCCTGTTCATTCCTATTACAACAAGATGGACTTTACCTGGGATGAGAATGGATCAACTATTAAATCTTAACCGGGATACAAGATTTCGGAGAACAAAAAGAAGAGCCCATGGATGATTTATAAATGGGCTTAACCGGGATACAAGATTTCGGAGAACAAAAAGAAGAGCCCAGTATAGAACCAAACAAGCTATCTCTCGTCTTCTTCTCTTCTGTTTTGGCTGATCATTCTTCAAGAGTGCGATCGATTCTTGCTGTTATTCTCCAGTCAATACAGTGAAAAGAAACTTGAAAGACTGGTCCAGTGGGGGATATCGAAAGAGATGATGTTAAACAGGAGAGCGTGGAAATCCGCAATCCACACACCAGAACCATAACATAAGAAAGATGGTTTATGATTTCTAGCCTACCCCAACATGTCTAGGACCGAGGCTTTAGTTGTTGAAAGATCATACAAATATACTCAATTTACACCCTGTTCTAAGAAGAAACATAACATACCCATATTATGGATTTAATTCAGAGTCTGAATTGGCTGTGCTTCCTGTGAAACATCTTGCCTTTTCTCGTGCAAGCTTAGTAGTACCATTAATCATAACGGAACAGGCTTTCATGTTTATTTTTATCAATACAATGAAAATTTCCAAGTTATAAGCTCTCAATACTCTTAGCTCATTCAAGAGAAGATACAAAATCCATATACCACAAGGCATCACTTGCACCAAACAGAAGCACAGAAGTTGTGGCTAACAGAAAAACAAATCAAACAAATGCTCTGGGTTCAGAGTTGTGATAGCCTTCAAACTTTGTCACCGAGGAACTGCAAAATCTAAGGAGAGCATGAAGATTATCAGTAGCTGGAAAGTTGTGGCTAACAGGACCCTAATCAGATTTACAACAGATCTAGTGAACTAATGATAAATAACCCCAGAAAATAACAAAGAACAAGCCAAATAAGCATAAGACATTGTAACAGGCAATACATACAATATGAATAGATTTGACAAAGTCTAGCTAAACACGCATACAAACGCCAGTATCTGTTTTCAAATAGAACTGAATGTGATCTGGATTAAGAAAAAAACACAACGTTCAACTTGTTTGGTAGCTCATGTGCCGTTAAGAAAAAGCCTCCACTGGTTAAATATTGACTTATAACCCTCCGGGAAGAGATTGCCTAGACTGATAATTGCTAAAAGCATGCCCAGTTTCAATCATGCGAAACCAAAAAAAAAGTCTAGCTATGCTGGTAAACAAGGATGCTTGAGATAGTTTGTGCTTCTCTAATTCATGTGGTTCTTCCATACTGAGTCACATTTGGGTTAATCCTAAGAATACAGTTGGGAGACACTACAAGGCAAATCCCTACCAAGATAAAAGTAAAATGACATAGTATCCTTCTTTCATACACTTACATAGAATATAATCAGATATCCCTAAATATACTCACCAACCTACTGGAGCTCTATTTGGCATGTAAGCCATTAGACAGGCTGCATAAAGGACAGGGGGCAAAACATGATAAGTAGTTTCAGAAGCTGCACTTAGCAGCATCCACATCTCCTAATAGGCTAATACCCATCCTTTCTAAGCTGGGTGACACCGAATTGAGATAATCCAAGCATACGACACATTATCATTAAATCTTTTCAAATGTCTGTACCTCACCAGTCACCACTAACAGCTCAGTTAACAAGATTATCCCCTGCTAAGACTCTATACCACAATGACCTGCAAACACTACCATGACCTTAGTATTTAGCAACAAACAAAGATCAAGTCATCGCACTTTAGAACAAAAGACAGAATTCTGAACTTGGAACAAAAACAGTAACGGCATAAATGAGTATTATCAAGACTGCATCCACTACAATCATTTAATTTCCAAAAATATTTTTTAAGAATCCACTTCCAGGAAACATCAAATAAACAAAAATTCGACCTTGGCAGTCATAACTCAGTGGCGATGTTTAGCATATTAGCTGCTTTATAGTACAATTTAGAAAACTAAACACGGAAGAAGAGAAAAATTCAGTGGGTACAATGTAGCCTTGTTTTACTTTTAACGCACCATGGGTCCCTTCGTCACAATGGTAATGAAAGCCCTATACGATTCAGTAGAAACATAGGTCAGAGACTAATATGATTGCACATTCTAAATTCTAATACACAACAAGCAGTATCACAAACTCATTTCAACAACCAAAGTGAGAAATCAAGTAACGGTTTTTTCATTGTTCTCACATTATAATCTAGGCAAGTAAATGCAAAACTTGGGAAAAAACTGAAAGTTTATTTTCTTCATCTCATGATTTCCATTTGTTTAGTTATACTTACTAATTGGCATCATTTAAAATCCAAATAAAATTACAGAGAAAGATAAAGATAGGTGGGAGTACCTTGGGACATCCAACTCCAGCAACTAGAGTCAACAGCAATACTTGATTTGAGACGAGAATTAGCAATTGCACTGTGAAGAGGCATCATTGATTCCACACTTGCCAGGGCCACTGCAAATCTGAAGAAAAACAAAAAAGGAATGAACAAACATGCCTAAGAATTTCTAGAAGCAAAATTGATTATAAAAAGTAGAGGTTTTACCTAGAAGTGCGAGGAAGAGAGCTTGTTGTTGGAAGAGGGAACGGAGAAGAGAAAGGTTTTGAATTTAGGTTTTGGTTCCGTGACGCAGCCATGGATCTCATCCCTGACCTCGCAGCTGATCTACAAAACGAAGCCATTTTTTCTCTCTTTCCTGCAAGTGAGAAGTAATGAGAAACTTATAAACCCTATAAGGCTATAACACCACATTTCTCAAGTACTTCCGTCGAGTCAACACGGAGAATATATACCGATTCAAATCGGCTCGCTCGAATCTAGCATGGATATTTTTGGTGGGCCTTTGTTTTATAACCCTAGCTTAATTGGGGGTCATATCTTCTAATTGGGGGCCATGCACTACGGGATAAAAAAAGGTCACCCAATCCTAATTTGGGTCATCCCTTAAAAAAATATTTTCTAAATGGCAAAACTGCCCCTATATGATTAGTATTAGGAATTAATTAGTTTGATTAGTGTGGTAAGTGTATTTAGATTAAAATCTGATTTTAGGAAAAAAATTGTGAAAAATGTGTTTTATGTGTTGAGAAGAAGAGGAGTTTTGAGAGGAAAACCTAGGGTTTTTACAAATGAGTGATTCAAGTGGAGGGAATGAGATTGGTGAAACTTCAAATAACAACAATGATTGTGTTGATGGTAAGATTGTCTCAACTAATGATATGTGTTGGATGTTTGATGAGGAGATGTTGATAGAGGAAGGCATGAACAATGGTTGGAATGAAGATCCCATTGCTCAAGATGAAGGAACCAACACTCAAAATGAGGAACCCCAAGGCCAAAACAATCAGGTAAACTTCCTATACTCTTCAAATTGTCTGAATGGTGCTCCAAGTGGTCGATTGATGGCCACCATTGAAACATCCAGTGTTAGGGTCGTTATAGTCGGGTGTAGTCGTCAGCCTTTTTGAGATTATTTTGACGACTTTCACTTAATCATATATGGCGTAGTTATACAAGTGCTCCAAGTGGCTGACGACTATCTGTAGTCGTCAGCCTTTTTGAGATTATTTTGACGACTTTCACCTGCAACTTTTACATGTTATGAAAAATCGTTAACGTTGTTTGATGAACATTGACGACTCTTTCATCTAGGTCACGCAGAGTCGTTAGTCTTTTTTCTTTTAATGTTGCCAACTCTAAAGCCAAAACTTCATGTAAATAGAACAACAAGGGTCGTCATAAATTTAGTTATATTTACTGACGACCATATGAATTTTTTTGTAGTCGTTAGGTTGGATAGTTATATATATTAACGACTCTTGGGCTGGAATATCATATTTTTTGATTTCATAGAATCATTTCATTGATTCGTAAAAGGCATACATCTTGCATATCATTGCATTGAAGGAAATGGAATAAAATAGATGATAACAGTGCACTTATACAATTAATCATATATGGCGTAGTTATACATAGTGCCTTCCAAGATAAAGTAGCAATCGTGGAGCTCAAACTTTTCCCAACGAAGCTCCTCATAATAGCGATACGCCTTCCCCAACTGAAAATGCAAATATACTTAGTTAGTATCGATCAAAGCTTTTTATAAGTTTTACCTCTTGTTCAAATACTTACTCTTACAACACTCAGCATATCTGGATAGGCTTCCCTAACAGCCTTAAGTTCTCTTTTCAAAACATCACACTCGAATTGTATCTTCTTGAAGCGTTCATTGACTTGTTTCAAAGACCTTGAGTTGCAATTTCCGTCCAACTCGAATTGTATCTTCTGACGACTCTAGTCTAGGGATATATACTGACGACTCTATCGTTTTCTCCAACAGAAGGCAGTTCAAGTTCAACCCAGAGTCGTTATGCACTAATTTGGGGTCGTCAAACTACAGTCGTCATCTTCAACCTAATATGGCGACGACTCTATTCTAGGGCACAAAAGGTCGAAGTAGCAGAACAAGGGTCGTCATATTTACACTAACAAGTTAACGATTTTTCATAGAAAAAGCATGCATTGTAAGAGTCGTTAGGGTATCATTTCTTCGATACTAAAGACTCTCACTGTGTAACTTCTATTTTTCAGTTACCAATCTCGATTACACAATCAAAAAACAACCAAAACATCAAATAGGAGGTGGGTTTAAGTTCACGTACCCTTTAATTGGAGCCATTCCCTTTTTGGGTTTCGATTTGCTTGCTTCAGGAGCTCTTCGCCGTACACCTTTGCATTCACCGTATCTACAAGATTAGGAATTTGAAGTGCTTTGCGAGCGGTTTGCTTTGTTTTAGCCATATTTGTAGAAGAAGTATCATCGACGATTACGCGATGAATCGGTTCGAAGAATTTTCCTCGGTGGAGGTGGAGTCGTTAATGGTGGAGGTGGAGAAGAGAAAGGGAGGAGAGGAAGATGAAGATGAAAAGAGAAACTGATTTTCTCTTTGATTTAATTAGGGTATATAGATTAGGGGAATAGCACCACATTTCTCGAGTACTTCCGTTGATTCAACACGGAGAATATATACGGATTCAAATCGGCTCGCTTGAATCTAGCATGGATTTTTGGTGGGCCTTTATTTTATAACCTGGCATTTGTAGGGGCGACCCTGGAATAATTAGGGGCGATTTTTTTACTCCCATCTATGAGATATTGTTATGGTATGTCCTAGTGGTTAAAAGAATACCTAAATGCCTTTTTACAATTGGTAGTTAAAAAAAAAATGGTTTTAGCAACTGATTATTATTATCACAATCGGTAGATAATAAACATCACAAAACTACCAATTGTTAAAGTAGAGAAACTTGAATTTTTATGAATTTTGCTAAATTTGTATTTGGGGCTACTATCATAATCGGTAGAAAATGAATATCACGAAACTATCGATTGTGAAAATAGAGAAATTTGAAATTTCATTAGTTCTGAAAAATTGAATTGGGGGCTACTACCACATTTGGTAGATAATGAGATGGTAAATAAACTACCGATTGTAGATTATCTATATACCCTTTGACTATAAAACTAACCAAAACACAATTTCGTTTCATTTTATTTCAACTCTTCTTCTCCTCCGATTGCAAAGAGGAATTTTTTTCCCCCGTTCAACTCCACTTCAATACATCGTTAATCGTCGAATCAAATCATCGTTGATTATTCTCTATAAAGATGACTAATAATAATACCTCGTAGAGCTCGAGTGAAAAACGTATATCGTGGTATTGATACCAAAATTGGAGAAAAATCAAAGTTCAAAAAAATTGTTACTGCAAATGACGGAGAAAGCGAAGAACACGAAGAAGATGAAGTCTCTGATGTAGGTGGTTCTGATAGCCAAACTCTCAAACAACTTCAAATAGCCCCAATTAGGTAAGATTCTATCATCTTTTTGGTTTCTATTGCTTCAATTCGACAAATACTTGATTTTTTTTTTTTAGGGTTTTCGGTTATTACCCAGAATCGGTAGTTTAATCATTTTTTTAACTCCTGAATATGGTCGTGTTCTTCGTTCCTCAAGAACATTGGCCATATTCGGGTGATAAATTTATAGGTTTTCTATCGATTATAGAACGTTGTTTCTTACTGAACCCTAAATTGGTTATAATTGGAAGTTAAATGCTTTTTTGACTTCCCAATATACTGGAGGATTAGAAGTTGTAGAGATGCAGTATTCGGTAGATATGATTGATTATTTTCTTACGATTGTTTAGGATCAAAAACTTAAGAATTTTGTGAACTCGAAATGATGCACATTCGATAGAAAATACTTTTGTATATCTTCCTCATGTTATTTATTCGGTAGAAAAGACTTTCCTTTGGATTCCGATTACCTATATCCGAGCAATAATGTTGAACTCTGACTTCTGAATTGTATCTTTGGGTTTTTTTTTTTTTGATTAACTTCTGATTGTATAGTTTGTTAACATATTATTACGAACCTATTGTCCTTTATTTTGTTGTTTAGAGATAGGCGACGTAAGAAAGCCTAATATACAGTTGTCTCAGGGTTTCGTCGACAAGGGGGTAAGAAAGTGACAGCTAGTGCAAGGAGAGAAAGGAGTACTAAAGCAAATTCAATTGTTCAAGATGGAATTCAATAAGGCACTCAAGAAGGTGTAGAACCAATTGCTTCACAAGTTCAAGATGAAATTGAACCTAGTGCTCCACAAGTTCAAGATGAAATTGAACCAAGTGATCAACCAGAAGCTAGAGTACAAGAAGAAGGACAACCTAACGGTACGTAAGGAGAAGGAGAAGCTGGAGAAAACAATCACTAAGAAAGCAAAACACCTTGTCTCACCAGATTTGAAGGTGTAGAATATTCCAGAAGGTGAAATCCCGGGGCTACCGCTGGATGGAATAACATCGTTATTCATATACGACCATTCCTGGGCCACATAAATTTTATAAACCAAGGTAATAATCGTATCCTTTTTATTAACGTATTCTCTTTTTGTTCGTAATATTATTAAGAGTTATAGGTTATTCTAAATATTTTTTTAATTTGTCGTATGTTTAATAGTATCATTCTGATGTGGTTCGTCTACTCAAACCCACCGCCGCACCAACAAAAATGCTGGATTGGCCTTTATCCGGTGAATGTCAAAGGTTCAAGCAAATTATTACAAACTCTGGGTTGTCTACTGCTGCCGAGAATTCAATATTGGAACATGAACAACACTATATCTGTGTTCGTGGAGAGAATGTATCCTGAGACCGATACCTTTCATATGCCGTTTGGGGAGACGACAGTTACCCCGGATGATGTTGTGCAGATTCTTAGTCTCTCTGACCATGGCACAGCTGTGAAGTATGAGTACACAAAGCAGTTAAGTTGGGAAAAAATTTATGATCTAACTATGAGTGTTTTGGTCGGGATGCTGAGACATCAAAAATTGAGTTCTGGAGGTGCGCTAAATACAGAAGTAGACAGTTCAAGATGGATCATCTGAGGGATATGTTTAGCGGCACCTTGAAGAAAGAAAAGGAATGAAAGTTAACCGATGACCAAGTGAACTACGCGGCCACCGCATATCTCCTATGTGTATTGAGATGTGTCATTTACCCAATGCCAGTGGCAACCGGGTCGACGCCAACCTTTTACAACTATTGTCAATAAAGTCAGAGATTATTCTTGGGGCATGACATGCCATGCGTGGTTGATGGAAGAGTTGAGAAAGGAGTCGAGGCTTGGAACTACATGTATTTTTATTAACTCTATTAATCCATACTTAGTTATGATTTTTCTTGTCTAATTTAAGAATCAATTTTCTGATACTTGGTATCATATCTATATAGACATGGATCTATGACCACTTCCCTATCCTGGAATTGGCCTTAGTGAACCCGGAGTGGGAGAAAGGTACTACTAGAGGAACAAAATACATCTTCGATGATAACCGTTCTAGGACAAAGGAGCAGCTGTTGATTCGTATGAGGGAGGTTTTGGACTCGCTTAAGGCCTCAAACGTATGCTTTGATCCATACAAGGAAGACTGAGCTAGTGGACGTATAGCGGGTCGGTCTGAGTTGTCCCTTTATTTTGGACCGTTTTGGCACCCCACAGGATATTTGATGTACAATGCCTCGGGTGATGCGACAACACGGTTATGTACAATGTGAACCAAAGGATGAAATGCATGGAAAATTCACATTGGAGGTGGAAAAGTGCGAGTCTTGTAAAGATTTTATTACACTGGTTTACTTAAGCACACAATCCGTTATTAACCATTGAGATAGAAGGATGACGTACTCTATCCCCCTGGGAGACCTATCAACCAAGATGATAAAAATGCTCCAGGCTATATGGATTGGTACCGGAACCATTCTCATCTTCGTGTAATCCGTGATCTTAAAGCAAAGACTACATCGGTTGCATCCGCTTATAAGTGTATCCTCAAAGAGAAACCAAGTGGTTATGATAGATTAGTGCGCATTGTTTTGTTCTTTTTGTTTAATAATACGGCTCAATATCTTAGTAATAACTGTTTGATGTTATGTATAAAAATAGCGGAATAGGTTCAAGGTTTTGTCCAAATGGTGCGCTGGATACATACAGTTCGGAGAGCCTATTCCAATTGAGAAGATAAAAGAGCACAAAGAGTTAATTGATAACCTTGACAATGAAGATTATGTATCTCGGTTCGGGGGAAATGGAAAGAAACAATCAAAAAAACTGAGTAAAAGATCTCGGGGCTCATCGAGCACTCAAGCTGAAGTCCCCGATGATGAAACCAATGAGGCTGAACAGGAAGGTGATAATGATAGTAATTCAAGTCGTGGTGGTCGTACAGGTCTCGGAGGTCGTAAAGTCAAACCCAAAAGTAGAAAATAAACTCTTAATGTTATGTTAACTTTATGGATTTCAAAATTTATATTGGATTGTGTCGTTTTTAAGGTTTGAGTCGGATTATAAATTCTTACATTATGTTTATGGTTTGTGAATGGTTAGTTTTATAGATTATGAATGGTTTTTGAGTTATGTTATGCATTTAACGATGATTCGCAAGCGAATTACATGACGAAAAATGAAACTGTTGAATTTTGATGCACAATCGGAAGTTAAGTTTATGTATGTATCTCCCGTTTCTGGGGAACTTGCAAAATTTTGTCAGTGCTAGGTAACAATCGGGCATCAAATTTAATAAATATCTCCCGATCCTGGAGAATTTGTCCAATTTTTTTCTGAATCGGAAGATAGTTATATTATTTATCTACGATTCTGGAAATATTTTAAATCTATTGTCGGACCTACTTTAATCGGTGGATGTCACATAAATTGTGATTTTGATTATTCTAGTTTCAGAAAATGTGTGTTTTGTATAAAAAAAACACCATAATCAGAAGTTTGTATAAAATTAATTTACTACCAATTATTGGGGTTCTGAAACTCGAAAACCAAGGGATTAAGGTAGTCTTTGTGCGCTCAAAACCTAAGGATTTTGACAAAACACAAATCTGGGGCTACTTGTAATCAGAAGATAATAAAAGTTATCTTATCTCCCGATTATGATAATTTCAAAATTCAAAAAATGAAGGATTTTGGAAAAATCTCATTTTGGGGCCATTATGTAATCGGAAGTTGAGTTAATTCCAGGCTCCGTAGAGGCCTTTGGTTTTACTTGTCGTGCGGTTGGTCCACCTTGATCCTTTCTCGGACGACCTCTTTTATTAGGTTCCGGCTCATCTTGAAATTCGGCTTCAACATGCTCGTGCCTAGAAAGGTCTCTTTTATTAGATAAATGTATCTTCAAATCTTTTCTTTGGATGATCCTCGACACTTCGGTGCTCGGCCTGCCGATCCCCTTTTACTTAATAGGTTCATTAACCTCCCTTAAACAAGGGTGAAGGGCTTCTTCCAAATGGTGCATCAATACTTGCTTTTTGGCGCCATTTGCTACAGAGTAACGCTCGCCGATTCTTGCACACAATTCCGTCTCCAAGAAAGACAGACCATTAACTATCGGGGCGCTTAGATGAAAAGATAATTGACTCCAAAATGGATGAATATCATTGATGTTAATGACTTCAACATACCTACCCAACTTATGACAACATGAGAGTCCAATACCTATCATATCCTTGCAAACACAAATTGTATTCTCGTCATCATAATCTTTATAAAGCTGCAATTGTTGCATCATGTGATCTATTTCCCATTTAGAAACTTTGTGAACAATGCCTCTTAGAAGAATTTTTTCTTTTATATGTGCCGAAGGGAATCTATGTTTACTAAATTCCATACAACCCCTGATCCTTGTGAGATACGATTGGTGTATTCATGATTGCTTCTTGGATCGAAACAACTCCATTTTGACCACCGAGTAGTATTTTCTTTAATAGGCCGTGATACCCCTCTACAATACTTGTCGCTTCGTTCTTAAAGTTTTGATATTCATATCTCCATGCAAACACAAACCTCTCCTTATGTGATGCCAACCATTGTGTTTTACAATACTCAACGGGTTTTGGATAGTTCATGCTTCATTCATCCTCGTATTTATTCAAGCTAACCTCATAAATTTCATCGGTTATCGATTAAGCAATCTTGTCCCACGCTTTCATAAATAATTTCCACTTTATTTCATCCTCTTTCCACTTTTCTTCAAATAAACTTTTCTCTTCCTCTCGTTCTTCCATGGTTAATTTGCTAATGGGTTCATCCTCTTCCTTCGAACTTTTGATACCCTTCCTTGGTTTTTTAGATTGGAAATGATGTTTGAAATTGGATAAGAGGTTGCATTGAATGTGCCACGTACAAAGCAAGTTTCGGGCTTCCGGAAATACTACTGTTATTGCATTTATTAAGGCTTGATCATTATCTGTTACAATAACCTTTGGAAAATCCTCGCCGTTATAAATTGACCTCAATGTTTGCAACATCCAAATGAAACTCACATCGTTTTCATGATCCATTAAACCCCACGCCACCATGAACGTTTTTCGTCGGAAATGTGTCAAGCAATGTTCAACAACGGTATGTTGTATTTGTTTGTCTTATAAGTAACATATATCAACAAAATTTGATGAAAGCATTGTTCCAATTGGATCATCAAAGGATGTGCCAAGAAAATACAAACCACTTTACCATCCTTTTCTTCTTTTCATAACGTGTAGTCATGTAACTCCACTAACCACTCTGATTATTGCATAACCGTTCTACCATCCCATTCCGTTCTTTTGATCGTATCTAGATGTTGATGGTGGCTTTTAGTTCATGGCTAAAATTGTAAAACCCTGCATTTAATAGGCCGTCACTCTGCAAAGAGACAAATCCATGTAAAAGTGATGAGTGTTCAACCTCTTCACTGACACACTTATTAAGAAACTCAATATTTTCTCATGAAATTTACCCAGAATGGTGCATGTAGCAACAATCCCAGATTTTCTGTAAATTTTGCACCTTGCCTATATTCACTTAATATAAGTTTCCTTGAATGCTTTATATGCTATGTTCCCCAGCTGAACCCTTAATGTTGATATGGCATGACGATTTGTGCTAACTCGCAGCAAGGTAGCACAAATTTCCAAGTATCAAGGATGAGGTCTTTGCATAAGGTATTCAATCAGAAAGCATGCTGCTCTCTGGCAATGAACTTATAAGAACTCTGCGTCAACACATAGAATTCAATCAATTACCCCGACTAACTTGCAAAAGTTAGGGTTTTGCGCCTTGCCAGTATATCAGACCTTACTTGTCGAAATTAAGCCTAGGAAAACTAGGTGATTAATCTGCCATGGATTATTAGGTGCAAGATCATGCCCAGAATCATAAAACAAGCAGCCGTAGGATAGAAGCAGCAGCAAAGAGAGGCGTGGCCATGCCTTAGGCTAGCCGGCGTCATTTGCCACCGGCCACGCCCCATCCTAAACCGGCCATATTTCCCTCGACCAATCAGGTCGCCTTAAACTCGTCACACGCACATAAGTTGTGGCTAGGCCCATACTAGCCGGCCCCATTTCCCATCGACCAATCAGGTCGCTCTAAAGCCGCCACACTCACACCAGAAGTGTACCCACGCCCATGCTTGGCCGGCCCTCTTTTCTGACCAATCAGGTTCCTCTAAACTTGCTACAGTATTAAAAAGGGGAAACTGCGCCAGATAGTCACGAAGCCAATTGGATTTCCAAAAACCGCGCCAACATGCCAAACATGCCATGTTGTGATAAGCGGCATTCCAACATGCCACTTTGCGACAACATGCCAAAACATTCCACGAGCCATGTAGGACCCAAAAAGCCCTAGGAATGGCGCCATATCATAGCTACCCACGACAATCCTTACTCCAGTGGTCGTTTCCACACCATGGCCTTGCTATAGATCCCTTATCCCAACTATGGCATCGTTTTCGCAAAAAGTGTTGCCATGCCGCGTCCGCATGCCACACACACTAATTAGGGTTTCGGCATGCCAAACCCTAATTTAGGCAAAGCTGCTATGCCAACCAAGCCAAGCAACGTTCCCCAGAGCATTGGTATTGATGTGGGAACAGGGCCAATGTTTCCACACCACATTTCGGGTCTAACACCAATGTGCCAAAATCTAGCGGCCATGGCTACGCCAGGCGCTACTTGCATCATCGTGCCATTGTCATGCGCCAGCTATCTCAGCCACGCCACTGTGCCGCAGCGCACGTGCTAATTAAGGTTTCGATACGCCAAACCCTAGTCTAGCTAAAGTCGTCATGCCAACTAGGTTAAGTGATTCTCCTAAGGCCTTAAGTTTAACTTAGCAACATGGCCAATGTTGCCAGAGCCATATTTGGGTCTAACACCAATATGCCAAAACAGCTGCCACAGCTATGCCAATGGCGCCACTTTTCTATACAACAAGATGTGGCCATAATCAATGTCCATCCTTCCTCATGAGATGCGATCTCAGCCATCCAAATTCGCCACTGAACTGACAGACTTGTGGAAAGTTTTAGGATACCAGCCACTTAAATCTCGTGGCCATGGCTACGCCAGGCGCCACTTATACCACCGTGCCACTGGCATGCACGAGCTATACCATTCATGCCGCAGTGCCACTGGCACACACTAAAACTCCCTTACCAGACGCCAACAGAAGGTAGCCATAATCAACGGCTACCCTTCCTCATGAGATGCAATCTCAGCTATCCAAGTTTGTCACCGAACTGACGGACTTGTGGCAATCCTGGAACATCCATTTCTTGGTTTAGGCCAGGATTGTACAGATTGATCTCTCGAATCAAAAGTACTCCCGTGCAGTGCATTATTTAGGGTTTAAATTTGTTTCTCATCCACACACCCATAATTACCAAAACCAGCAGAAACAGTTTTCACCCACAAATAATTGGCGACCACAGTGGGAGGTTAATCTCTCGGTTACAAATTCGACTCTCAATTCCATCATCCTACCAGTGATGTTTCACAGACAATAAAGAATGACTGGGGACTTCTCGCGGCAAGGATGGCGTCACACAAAAACTCGGATTTACGCCCTGAAGATTTAGTTTTGGTGAAAGACCCTAAAGCGAGTAAGATTTGTCATACAATGTTTACACAACCTGTTATTTTGTATTTATTGGAGGTACACACAGGCATCGTATTGACAGCGGAAACCGATAACCCAATCGCCCCAAGATTTCACATCATATCATATTTTCTCTTTTCATGCAACATTCACGGTTTCACAATTTTTCTAGAATAATTGTACTACTCACATTCATAATTCAGATTCCAACATATCAATTGATCCAAGTGCCATCGTTCCAAGAATAATAATCCATTCTAAAAATAACCCAAAACTCTTATAAGAAACAATCATCTATCAATCCAAAAAAACAGAAAATCAAAACCTTGAGAGAGGCGTCTCTTGCCTTTCAACAAAAAAAATAAGAAAATGAGGTTCAGAAAAATAAAAGCATTTAAGGGAAATTGTCCAACAACAACCCATTCTTCTTGGAGAAAGCATCCTTCATTTTCTGAAGAGCGTCCTGCTTCAAATTTAACTCCTGGGATAACCTCTCGACTTACGCTTCATGTTGGTTAATAAAATCCGCGGAAGGGACTCCATCCATTTCAGTCTGCAGCTTTTGGATTTTGGAAAATCCTTCACATAACCAGGAAGCGTTAAACTCGAAGTTCACACACATATCCCGATGGAATTCCCAGCTTTTGACTACATCTCCAGAAACAGTGTGTCCAGTCACGCAGCACATGTCATGGATTGAAGATAAGGTTTCCTCCACACGCTTAACCAATGGAAAGCGACTATCAACCTTCCTGGTCGTGGAAATGTGCCCGTACCTTTTCCATATCTTGGTATATAGATCCGCATACTTCGCTGGCATACTGAATCCTCCAATCAACACGTGACCCTCAAAAGGATCCTCAAATGGAGGATCGAAAACGACACTCGCGGCTGGATGTACGACTAGCAAAGATTCTTTGGGAACAATCACGCCCGTCTTCAGGACAGCGTTTTCCGCCATTGGAGACACAACAACATCTTCATGATTATCAACCTCCATCTCCAGATTACCAGCGGGTACGGTTTCCATGATTGGAGACACCATTACATCTTCATTGTCGTGGATCTCCATCCCAGAGTTATTTTCAGAAGCAGCCTCTTCCTGTAAATATCACCAATTGAGCATTTATTCGGTATAAATAAATAATCCAAGAGGAAAACGTGTGGGAAACTCACCGACTCATCTGAGGTCCCACTGGGATTGGAAGAAGACTCGCTGCTGCGCTCTGAAGTACTTTTCCCATCACCGTCGGACTCTGAGCTTTCTTCTTCTACATATTCCTCTTCACTGCTGAGAGGCTCAGCATCGCCAGACTTTTCTTCAGAAGGCGCCACCTTTTGGCCACGTGCAAGTCTGGTGAAGGCGTTTATCTTGTTGAGACCCTGAGTCAAAAGGGGGGAGATGTTCAGTGGAAACAATTCATAATATTTACGCAAGACGACCAAATCAGGAAGAAAATCATACATACTTGCATGTTGGAAGAATTAAAAGTCACAAGGGCCATCGAAGCCGATCGGATGCCGCCCGCATGACTTTCCGACCTTTTTTTTTTCCTGCGGACTGTCAGATTTCCGCTTACCCGAAGAAGGCGACCTCAACAATCCGTGATTGGACAGAGCTTTAGGAGAAGGCTTGCCGCGTGGAACTGTCACAACAGCTTGCACAAATCGATGAATAGCAAGGAAATCTTCCTGCCAGAAAACATTATATTTGGGTGTTGTCAATTGTCTTCGTTCTGGGAGAAGAAAAGGGAGCCTTTTATGGGGCGCAAAGACACATCTATTGAAGACGGCTGGCAACAGTTCTTTTGGAGTCGTGAATGGACGGAGAAACAGAACCCCCTGATCAAAGCCCATATGACGAGCGGTCCGGTCAATGTTATAAGGAACTACTTCACAAGATCCTCTGAAAAAAGATGGCACATATCCAGGAATGCAGCTTCGTATAAACACGGTTTCTCCAATACTCATGTTCTCTTCGGCAGAATGCAACGTCATGTTCGAGGCAGAAGCAAAAGTGCTCGGCTGAACTATAGATGTGTGGACTGGAGACCAAGGACGGAAGTAAACCTATGCGCGTTGTCAAGAAAATCAATGAGCTTTGAGCCAGGTTTTGGACGCTTCTCCAACCAATGGAGTATCCTGGAGCCGCCATGCGTATCAGGAAATGAGGTTCTCGGTTTAGGAGCGTAATCTTTGAAATGCTCCCACAACCATGCTTGGAGAAAGGCGATATGGACACACGAGTCTACTTTCATATACCCATTAGAGACGTACATGTCTGCTGTTAATTGATCCAGATGGGTGTACAAAGAGCCAAGGAACAAACTGCCAATGGGAAGAGCAACGCCTTTCGCTAATTTGATGGTGGATTTGATGATCTTCTGCCTTATCTCCTTCTTGCCAGAGCCATCATCAAAAATTTCCCTGGATAACCACAAAGCTAAAAATGCAGCAACATGGAGTGTATCATCTAGCACCTGATCCGGATCTGTCTCATCAGGAAACCATTCGGACACCCACCAGTTATAGAAGCACTTTTCTTCAGAATGCTTCCGAACATATTCTGTTGATTTCGTAACCAAAGTAGCATGCATTTCTTCCTCTTCCTCAGACAAGACGACGTCAAGATTCCCCATTATTAGAAGACTCAACAGAACGGCTACGCTTTTCCAAAGTAATGGTCATATCACCCCATCTACATATAGTTGTGTGAGTTTCCGGATACCATCTGGAGATGAAAATAATCAAACTTGCAGCATCCTTTCTGATTTGAAGTGTAGTAGACGCCATAACAGCATTCATGATTTGCGCCCCGGTCAGACTATCCTTTACATGGTCTTGGGCTATCATGAATTTCATCCATTTATCGTAAGAACGCAATGGACTCTGGCAGATGTTGAAGTCTATGAGAGAAGTCGTATACTCTTTAATCTGAAGGCAAAATCTCATTATACGCCCTGGATAGACTGATTGGACTTCTCCATCATTCTCTGAATCAGTCAGGAGAGTTGCCACGAATTTGGGATGGGTCCTCGTAATTGTAGCGGATTTCATAAAGAACTCATCATCTGTGTTTGGCTTGGAGTTGTTAGCATTTATCGATGCGGCGGCAGAACTGCTTTCAGGTGACATCTTAATAGAATTCCTTATGCTACTTTTACTTTCAAAGTAATTACAACAGAGCAAAGTAGAAAAGTTACTAATTTGAAGAAAACCGTGCGTGGAAATTTTGTCAAAAATCTGGGTACAACAATCAAGAGTCAACAACAATTTTTTTGCGGGAAAATTTTCCTTTGGCCTCATGTCATGATGCTCATGGCCAAAAGGAATGGGGACTGACACCTTCTCAAACGGGATACATGAGATGCCGCAGGAAAACATGCCTTTGGCCGAAACCATGCAACGCCCCAAAGAAACCCTACAGCTAGGTTTTATGAAGGAGGGAGCGAACATAGTCGTACATGCTCACCTAACATAATGATTGGTTTTGTTGTTTTTCATGTTGTGGCTAACGTTGCTATAATACTACTAGCGAAGAGGAATCATTCATATCGAAGTATTTTTACAAGTTCACGCAGGTCATGCCTATGGCTAGGGTTTACACCAACACGAGCAAACAAAAGGGAAGAAACGTTGGAACTAGGCCTGTCAATGGATAACCGTTATTCGTTAGCCGAATCCGATTACTCGGTTTCCGTTAGGTTTAGTTCTGTTATACCGGTAACCGGTTATCCATAACCGATAATGTAGCGGATAATTTTATCCTACCGTAACGGTACCGGTTGGGCTATTTCTGTTAGCCTAAGTTCCGATAACCGCTAACGTGTGACTAGCACGTGTAAATTCCGCTATACCTAGGTTACTATACTCGACAGAATCACTTCTTCTGTTCTTCAGCTGGTTCAGTAACACAAATGAGAGAAGAAAAACTCACCCCTCACCCTCATCTCATTCCTTTCAAATCGAGCAAAATCATCATCTTCTCTATACAAATCATTTGTGATTACTGATTAGAAAACTAAGGTTATCTTCTTCTTTTTCTTTCGAGTTTAATTTCAGTCCTAAAAACTAAATTTTCAATTTAGGGTTTCTGAAATTAGGGTTTTCAATTCGTGAAATTAATCATGTCCCAAAGCGAAAGAGGAGCATCCAATTATGTTGGTTCATCAAGCATAAGCAATCCCTCTCAATCACTTTCAGTTGCATCTCAATTACCTTCTGCATCAAACCCAGTTCAAGGTTCAGGAATTCATACAACACCTGATGTTGTTGCAACAGAAGAAGCAGTAGCAGAAATAGAATTAGATGAAGATCCAATTATAGCCGAAGAAAATAAGAAACTACGTGCAGTAAGGTCTGATGCTTGGAATGATTTTGAAAGGTTAATTGAAAAGAATATGGTAAAAGGTACGGAGATTGGGATACTTATAGCTGAATGCAAACATTGTAAGAGGAGAATGCATGCACCCAGTAGCCAAGGAACCAACAAATTTCAGTACCATGCTAAAACCTGCAAAGAAAAGCCTGCAAACAAGAAAGGATAAAGAAAGATTACTACAATCAAAACAGGTAATGCACAAACTAAGCTTGCTAACTGGAAATATGATGATGATGCTACTAGGATTCTTGTTTCCAAGATTATTGCTAAACATGGTTATCCAATCACTATAGTTGAGCATCCATATTTTGTTGAATTTGTGAAGTCTTTAAATCCTACTGCTAAGCTTTACACTAGGAATACAGTTAGGGAAGATATCATGAAACTAAGAATTGAGTTCAAACTGCAATTACAAGAACAATTTGAGACAATTATATCTAAGTGTAGTTTAACAACAAATATGTGGTCATGTAAGCATACAAAGTATGGTTATTGTTGTGTGACAATGCATTACATAGATAATGAGTGGAAACTGATTAAGAAAACACTAGCATATACTTTAGTGTCATCACCACATTATGGAGAAGTTCTAGCATCTGTAGTGAAATCAGTATGTCTAGATTGGAACATAGACACTAAGATTTTTGCTGTAGCTGCTGACAATGCTAGCTCCAACAATGTTATGATGGACCATATGAAGAAATGGCTTGATAGCAAATATTGTTTAGTTCTTAATGGGTATATGTTCCAAATGAGGTGTAGTAATCATGTATTGCACTTGATTATAGGGTGTGGAATGAGAGTGGCTGCTCCATTTATAGATGCAGTTAGAGAGTGTGTAAAATATGTCAAAGCAAGTCAGGCTAGAAAAAAGAGATTTGAATGTGCTATTGACCAAGTTAAGCTTCCTGCTTCAAGGTATGTGGGTTTAGATGTGGATACCAGGTGGAACTCCACCTTTAAGATGATAAAGGATGCAATTTTTTTGAGACAATCTTTTGTTGGGCTAGCTGATTTGGATAATGACTTCAAGATACTACCAACTGCTAAGGAGTGGCTACAAGGAATACATGTATGTGAATGTTTGGAATTGTTTGATGTCATTTCAACCAAATTTGCTGGGATTAAGTATCCCACAACAAATTTTTATTATAATGGGGTGCAAGAAGTTAATAGATGCATTAAGATCTGGGAATCAAGTGAGCATGAGTTTATCAGAGACATGGCCAAGAATATGAGGATGAAATTTAATGCCTACTGGAAAGAAAGTAACACTTTGATGGGCATTGGGGTTGTTTTAGATCCTAGGTACAAGGCTAAATGGGTGGAGTTTGTTATGAAGAGAGTATATGGTGTGGAAAACTATAAAAGTCACTATAACAAATTTGAGCTTGAACTCAATGCTCTTTTCTGTGCTTATGAAACCAACACTACAGCTCCAGATTATTTTGATACTGGAATGCATTCAGCTGGATTTGAGATCTTTGCAGGTACAAGTACAACAACATCATATGAATTTGGTTATGATGATTTTATTATGGAAAACAATATGTTTGAGGTTGAGAAGTCAGAATTGGAGACATACTTAACAGAACCAGTTCTTCCTAAAAGCACAACCACTGAAGAAATGAGTTTTGATATCTTAAGCTGGTGGAATAATCATGCTCCTAAGTACCCAATTCTCTCAAGGATTGCAAAAGATGTATTGTCAGTTCCAGTGACAAGTGTAGCATCAGAATCTATGTTTAGTATTGGTGGCAGAGTTCTCACATCTCACAGGAGTTCATTAGCTCCAGATCTTGTTGAAGCTTTGCTTTGTTTGGGTGATTGGCTGCTAGATATTACTCTCAGTGACAGTGATAGTTGTGTTACTGGTAAGTTTCCTTACATCTTAATCTTTTACTTTCTTTTATATTTATTACCATTGCCTTATTGCACTGACACTGCCAGCTTAAGTTGCTTCACTGTCTAACACTTTTGATTTTCCTTTCAAAATGCAGAAGTTGAGGACTAAGGAGTAAGGAGGAATGCATTTGCAGATGCAGTTGGCACTTGGCAGTGGAGAATCTGGAGATGGAGGAATGCATTTGCAGATGTAGTTGGCAGTTCCTTTAATCCTTTGTCTTTTCTTTTGCAAAAACATGGTTTTTCCTTTTGCTAGAACATCTGAACATGTAATTTGGTTTAGAACATGAACATCTGTATGTTTTTTTTTGTGTGGCATGGATTTAGAACTTGTTTGCTTGGATTTAGAAGTTATTCTGTGTATTGGTCTGTGTTTTAAACATGTTTTGTGTCCTGTGACATACCGGATGGTACCGGAAAATTAACCGTTATCCGATAAGTCTGACGTAACGGTAATGGTTTTGAATTTCATAATTCCGTCGGCACTTAACAGATATCGGTTAACTGCTAATTTTAACAGAAACGGTAGCGGCAGAGCCATTATTTGTTACGTTAAGTGTCGTTGACAGCCCTAGTTGGAACACATACCTAAAATATAATCGCCTGCTTTATTACTACCACTCTGCCGCTAGCACCAAGATGTGGAAACAAAGCCAATAATACGAGGTAAAGAGGATAAGTGACGCCTTTTATAGACATAGCACCTTTTGGAGTTCGAATGGAGGAAGGTTTCTTGTTTTGGGATATACACGGAAAGAGGCAACCAGACCCGCACTGGAAAAGCTCCATGGCGTCAACAGGCCACGGCCAAGCCAGCGCCAACAGTCCACGCCCTAACCAGCATCACCATTCACCTTTCCGTAGCCAGCAACGCCATTGACCTAGCTAGCCAAAGCAGCGCCATCCATCTTTTCGTAGCCAAAGCAGCGCCATCTTCTCCGCTCCACAACTAGCCAAAGCAGCGCCATCTTCTCCGCTCCACAGCCAGCCAAAGCAGCGCCATCTTACCGCTCCACAACCAGCTAAAGCAGCGCCATCCAACTCTCTGTAGCCAACCAACGCCCGTTCCACGGATCAAGTTGCAGTGCCACCTCTGCCGATCAGTAGCCAAAGTTGCAGCGCTGATGCCAACACCCCATGGCCAAGCCGAATTACGCAGAGTCGCCAATACAAGGATTACGGATTCCTCATGCCTTCCGCCAAAGGTTAGTCAAATTTCCCTAACAATCTCTTCACTCTTGCCCTTTCGGTTTTTCTCTTGTCTATCACAATCTCATGCTTACCCCGCAACAAAGCCACTGTTACGTGCTAAGCAGGGGACTTAATGTTGATGGTGGCTTTTAGTTCAGGTTAAAATTGAAAACCCTGCATTTAATAGGTCATCACTCTGAAAAGAGACAAATCCATATAAAAGTGATGAGTGTTCAACCTCTTCACTGACACACTTATTGAGCAACTCAATATTTTCTCATGAAATTTACCCAGAATGGTGCATGTAGCAACAATCCCAGATATTCTGTAAATTTTGGCACCTTCCCTATATTCACTTAATATAAGTTTCCTTGAATGCTTTCTATGCTATGTTCCCCAGCTGAACCCTTAATGTTGATATGGTATGAAGATTTATGCTCACTCGCAGCAGGGTAGCACGAATTTCCAAGTATCAAGGATGAGGTCTTTGCATAAGGTATTCAATCAGAAAGAATGCTGCTCTCTGGCAATGAACTTAAAAGAAATCTAGCGTCAACACATAGAATTCAATCAATTACCCCGACTAACTTGCAAAAGTTAGGGTTTTGCGCCTTGCGCAGTATATCAGACCTTGCTTGTCGAAATTAAGCCCAGGCAAACTAGGTGTTTAATATGCCATGGATTAGTAGGTGCAAGATCTTGCCCAGAATCAAAAAACAAGCAGCCGCAGGATAGGAGCAGCAGCAAAGAGAGGCGTGGCCATGCCTTAGGCCAGCCGGCGTCATTTGCCACCGGCCACGCCCCATCCTAAACCGGCCCTATTTCCCTCGACCAATCAGGTCGCCTTAAACTCGTCACACGCACATAAGTTGTGGCTGGGCCCATACTAGCCGGCCCCATTTCCCATCGACCAATCAGGTCGCTCTAAAGCCGCCACACTCACACCATAAGTGTACCCACGCCCATGCTTGGCCGGCCCTCTTTTCTGACCAATCAGGTTGCTCTAAACTTGCCACATTATTAAAAAGGGGAAACTGCGCCAGATAGTCACGAAGCCAATTGGCTTTCCAAAAACCGCGCCAACATGCCAAACATGCCATGTTGCCATAAGTGGCATGCCAACATGCCACTTTGCGGCATCATACCAAAACATTCCACGAGGCATGTGGGACCCAGGAAGCCCTAGGAATGGCGCCATATCATATCCACCCACGAAAATGCCGTGTATGCATTCCACACGCATTAATTAGGGTTTCGGCATGCCAAACCAAAAAATTAGGCAAAGTTGCTACGCCAACCAAGCCAAATAACGTTCCCTAGAGCATTGGGATTGATGTGGCAACATGGCCAATGTTGCCACGCACATATTTCGGGTCTAACACCAATGTGCCAAAATCTAGCGGTCATGGCTACGCCAGGCGCTACTTGCATCATCGTGTCACTGGCATGCGCCAGCTATCTCAGCCACACCACCGTGCCGCAGCGCACGTGCTAATTAAGGTTTCGATACGCCAAACCTTAGTCTATATAAATTCGCCATGCCAACTAGGTTAAGTGATTCTCCTAAGGCCTTAAGTTTAACTTAGCAACATGGCCAATGTTTCCAGAGCCATATTTGGGTCTAACACCAATATGCCAAAACAGCTGCCACGGCTACGCCACTGGCATGCCGCTATGCCATGGCTACACCAGACGCCACTATTCCAATGTCGCCACTTTGCTATACAACAAGATGTGTCCATAATCAATGGTCATCCTTCCTCATGAGATGCGATCTCAGCCATCCAAATTCTCCACCGAACTGACAGACTTGTGGCAAGTTTTAGGCTACCCAGCCGCTTAAATCTCGTGGCCATGGCTATGCCATGCGCCACTTATACCACCGTGCCACTGGAATGCATGAGCTATACCAGTCATGTCGCAGTGCCACTGGCATACACCACAAATCCATTACCAGGCGCCAACATAAGGTAGCCATAATCAACGGCTACCCTTCCTCATGAGATGCAATGTTAGCCATCCAAGTTTGCCACGAACTGATGGACTTGTGGCAAGTTTTAGGCGACCAGCCAAGAAGTGCCTAATAGCATCATATGCTATTTTCATGCGACAAGACTCTTGACTTTGACTTGCCGCACATAGCAAAGTGCTACATGTTTTCCACGAAAACACTCGAGACATCAAACATGTCACAAACTGGGGGATACTCATCAGGGTATTGGTCTGGCGGTTTACAGCGTGCGGCATGCAATATACCCGTTATAAGAAAGTGTCATGAAGTGGGACAATTAGTGGCGGCAAGAAGTAACGGGTGTAAACGGATCCACTTCCTTCATCATGGAAGCATGGGTTTCTGACGGTTATAGGTTACTCCACTCTTCCATCACCCAATCGTTCCCACTTCCTACGAGACCAGGGTACGTTTCAATATGACTTGTATAAATAAGCTTCACCTATTTCCACCAAATGACATGTTTTTGGTCGGCAACAACATAGTATCCAGAAATCACCGAGAACTAGTAGCTTTTCACTCTGCAAGCCAGTTCCACTTTCTGAAACAAGTCATCAAACAAGCCACATCTTCAGAATTAACCATTCTGGTCTCAACACTCTCTTCACTTCCCTCCCTAAGACCAACCCTTCTCCTTCACTTTGTGACCGAAGCAAGCCTGGAATGGCCATTTCTTGGTTTAGGCCAGGATTGTACATATTTATCTCTCGAATCAAAAGTACTCCCGTGCAGTGCATTGTTTAGGGTTTAGATTTGTTTCTCATCCACACACCCAAAATTACCAAAACCAGCAGAAACAGTTTTCACCCATAAACACTAGCGCCGACTTGATTGTAGACAAAGAAGACAAGTTGTTGGGGTCATCCGCCTTTATCTTATTTAAGATCACACTCGCTTTATAAATCCCCATAGACTTCACCATCTTCATTTCATGTGTTTTTAACTTAGAAATCATTACATACCCAGTAATACTTTTTGGATCATCATGGTTGTGACAACCATTAGCAACTTTAAACATTTTCCACTCTTTACCTTCCTTATTGTCGGGCTTACAGAAGACAACCTTAAATGGGCACCTCTTCTTTGTATTACTTCGGTATTTCCTTTTCGTCTTCCTTACGTACTTACGATTCTTTCCTTCGTGACTCTTTTTCTCCCCACCTTGCTCACAAATCATTTCAAACCGAATCTTCTTCACGCAATTGTTCTGAACTACCACGTACATCTTCTCTTTTGCCTTGTTAATAAGCCATTCTTTTGCCTCATCCTTACTTGAAAATAATTAAATGATCATATAACAAAACAAACCTCATAAGTAAGCATTTAACATACATTATTTGAAGAAAAAAAAAGTAGTCATGAGCATACCAAATCGTTTGCATACTGTAGGGAATTATCGGGCCTCAAATGAAAACCATTATCAACCGCTACAATAGCCTACGCATGATAACAACAAGTTAGGCAATAATAATCGGAATAATGGGATAGAATGTTTACTACCAATTATGACATAATCGGTGATAAAATACGACCCTAGACTATCGATTTTTATATAGAAAAGTTTACAGCTTCTGTATAAAAAAAACTTGAATCATCGGATGATACGTATTGATCTTTGTACCTTGGTGACTATTATTATAGAGGCGGAATTCAGAATAATAATAGACGAAAACTAGAAAACAGAAGACGCTAGAAACCAGATTCGAAGAAAATATCTTCTCTAGATTATGAACAAGTAAACTATTACAATTCTCTCTTTGTTAGGCTCACAATCTCTCTAGGTAAATAACCTTAAAGTGTTTGCTAAGTTTGCTTTTACAATAATTAATTGCCTCACAAACTTATCTCAAGGTGATTTGTCTCACAAACCTCCCTCTCTGATCTAGATGTGTTTGTATCTCAAACTACACACTAGATGTCTTAGCTATGATCTAAACATCTCTATTTATAGCTTTAACGGTTTCCCATACCTTCTAGGAATCTATTTCCTTATCTAGGAATAATTCCTTGTCTAGGTATATTCTCTTATTTAGGTATATTACCTTGTCTAGGAATATTCCTTATCTAGGAATAATTTTCTCTTCTAAGTATATGTTTCCTTATCTAGAAATATTACCTTGTCTAGGAAACATTCCTTTTCTAGGTATATTTCCGTATCTAGGAATATTACCTTGTCTTGGAATATTTCCTTATCTAAGAATACTGCCTAAAAATCAGTATTCCTTCCCAAAATTACAATTATATCCTCAATCCGTTTTTGAGGATCACTAGTTCCCGGGGAGAGGAAGACACACATGTATCATGCGCCCCCCCCCCCCCCCCCCCCCCTCAAGAACTTGAACTCCTGTGAAAGTTATATTTGGAGGTTAGGGAACTCAAGAGTTCCTTACACCTTTCTGCACCATCTCTCCTTGCTGGGAACTTGACTTTAACTTCCAATTAGAAAGGCGTCCTTATCTTATTGTCTTGTCTTAGTCACTCTTCGCTCCATAATGCAATCTTGTTCGAGTAGTTCTTCTTCTTCTTCCTCGTTGTTTTCTTCAAAAACACCAGATGAAAACGTAGTCTTTTTCTTCGTCTTCGGCTTGGGTGTATAAGACTTCATGTCTGTTTGTAGCGCATCCACCTTCTATTCCGTAGTTTGTGGTTCGCTTTGCTTAGGATCATCAACTGGCTTTCCTATTTTTGGTTCCCTTTTTCTTTTGACGTCTTCTTGCTTCTCTAGCACCTCACCAAGATTTTCGTAGAGAGATCTAATGAAGACCATAAACCACTAGAATCTTCCCTAAAAGAAACGAACCTTGCTTTGATACCAATTTGGTACGTATTGATTTTTGTACCTTGGTGACTATTATTAAGAGGCGGAATTCAGAATAATAATAGACGAAAACTAGAAAACAGAAGACACTAGAAACCAGATTTGAATAAAATATCTTCTCTAGATTATGAACAAGAAAACTATTACAATTCTCTCTTTGTTACGCTCACAATCTCTTTAGGTAAATAACCTTAAAGTGTTTGCTAAGTTTGCTTTTATAATAATTAATTACCTCACAAACTTATCTCAAGGTGATTTATCTCACAAACCTCCCTCTCTGATCTAGGTGTGTCTGTATTTCAAACTGCACACTAGATGTCTTAGTTATGAGCTAAACATCTCTATTTATAGCTTTAATGGTTTCCCAAACCTTCTAGGAATCTATTTCCTTATCTAGGAATAATTCTTTTTCTAGGTATATTCCCTTATTTAGGTATATTACCTTGTCTAGGAATAATTCCTTTTCTAAGTATATATTTCCTTATCTAGAAATATTACCATTTCTAGGAAACATTCCTTTTCTAGGTATATTTCCTTATCTAGGAATATTACCTTGTCTTGGAATATTTCCTTATCTAAGAATACTGCCTAAAAATCAGTATTCCTTCCCAAAATTACAATTATATCCTCAATCCGTTTTTGAGGATCACTAGTTCCCGGGGAGAGGAAGATACACATGTATCATCGGAGGTATGATTCATTTCCCAACACCCGATTACAACAAACCGGTAGATAAATGTAAACATGGTAGAACCGATTATAGGTTGTCAAATTCAAAAAAATTAAGTAATTTTTTTTTCTTGGGCGACAACCATAATCGGAAGATAAATGAATTTATCAACTACTGATTATGATATATGACGAATTACAAAATTTTCAATTTTGGATAAAGTTGTTTTTAGGGAGACTACCATAATCGGAGGTTAAATTTATTTACTAATCTACCGATTGTAAAAGATGAAATAAACCAAGTACTATAAGATTGGAGAAATTCGTATTTGGGGAGACTTTGACAATCGTTAGTAAACTAAATTTGAAAAACTACCGATTATGAAAAATTAAAACTTTCAGTTTGGGTTTTTTCCATAATCGGTAGTATTCTGCGTCCACGAGACTACCGATTGTAGATATTTGGGGTGTAGTACCTTATAATCGGTAGATAAATTACTCCATTATTTTCCGATTCTGGGAAGTTCATGGCATTCAATGCATGCGATAATCGAATTTTCTTGTTTGCAAAGCATACATATGCACACAAAATGGGTATTTGAGTTTCTTAACACAATACATGTATGTTTGATCCATTATTAACTTCGATCTCGTGTAAATCTTTGTTTTCTTCCATGAAGTCGTCATCTAGGGATTCTTCTCCTCCACAAAAATTTGGATCATTCAACAAATACCCCAAATCGTCTTCTCTAAACGGTAGTGAGCCTTCAACATTATGTTGTTCAAGATGTATCTCACCTTCTGAAAATGCGGGGGTCTAACAACCACACCCAACAATTCGTTTGGCAATCTGAGAGGACTTACTCCAATACAGTTTCTAGAGAATCAACTAGACAGTCAGCCTCAATCTAGAATAAAGTATATCAAAGAGTTTAATATCTCTAACTCTTAATTCAATCCGCAATCAGCAAATAAAAATCTGCGAGCCCGATTGAATATGAGAGGAAGTACTTGAACGGTACCAAAGACCAATGTTCAAGTGTCAATCAATGTAAATCAACAATCCAAGGTTGGATATATTCTAATTGGTTGATCTTAACGCACAACCTGTGATATTTTAATTATATAACAAAATATAATGCGGAAAGAAATAACACAGACACCAGAATTTTGTTAACGAGGAAACCGCAAATGCAAAAAAACCACGGGTCCTAGTCCAGATTGAACACCACACTGTATTAAGCCGCTACAGACACTAGCCTACTACCAATTAACTTTGGATTGTACTGTAGTTGAATCCTAATCAATCTCACACTGATTCAAGGTACAGTTGCGCTCCTTATGTCTCTGATCCCAGTAGGATATTACGCACTTGATTCCCTTAATTGATCTCACCCACAACCAAGAGTTTCTACGACCCAAAGTCGAAGACTTGATAAACAAATCTGTCTCACACATAAAAGTCTATAGGATTGAATAAATCTGTCTCGCACAGAAATACCCAAAAGTTTTTGTTTCGTCTTTTGATAAATCAAGGTGAACATGAACCAATTGATAAACCGAAGTTATATTCCCGAAGAACAGCCTAGTATTATCAATCACCTCACAATAAACTTAATCGACTAGCGAAACAAGTTATTGTGGAATAACAAACGATGAGACGAAGGTGACTAGTTTAGGAGTTTGTAATTCCCAAACTCAGCAGATATTTTCGGTTTGAAAACTTCCGCCAGTATGGTACGGGTACGCATACTTCTTGTCTCCTTCACCAATTTGGTATACACACACATGCATACACTTAGTTCCCGGTTTGTGGATTTATACACTAATGTGCGAACACACTATATATGCTTATATCCAAACATGGTTACATTCTCAACTCTTTATTTCAATCATTGAAACATTCTTCTATAATGACAATAGCCGTTTTCACACACTATTAACATCAAAGCAATTTTCAAGATATTGAAATAATCATTTTCGAAACATTTCAAGCCTATATCATATGATTGTATCACACAAACCATGTAAGATGTTACTCGGAAATTTTCTCATGATATAAGATGAATTTGGTCGAAACGGAAGCTTACCAACACATATTTTGAGAAAAATGTAAGCGAGATATACTCAGCTCGAAATCCAAATGTGTATAGAGAAAACTATATCTTAACACGACTTATGTCTCAATATAGGAGATAGAGCAGAAATAGACTTTCCAAGTGATAAATGAGTTCAAGTCTCCACATACCCTTTGTCGAAGAAGTTCCACAAGCTCCCCTTAGTAGTTCTTAGTCTTCAAATGATAAACTCTGTGAAATCTAAGCTCAACTACACTATCTATGTCCTAATCTGAGATATCTATAAATAAGCTAGAAATCAAGACTTATAGTTTTGATCACTAGCATTGACAAACATGCTTGAGATAGAAACGCATGCGAGTTCGACCGAGCAGTTAAAACTACGGTCAGATCCGTTTTTCCTTTTTTCTATCGCTCGGAAGCTCAATGGCGGAAAACTACATGGGCTTCCCAGTTTTTCGTTGGGACCTAGTCCAGATTGAACACCACGCTGTATTAAGCCGCTACAGACACTAGCCTACTACCAATTAACTTCGTACTGGACTGTAGTTGAACCCTAATCAATCTCACACTGATTCAAGGTACAGTTGCGCTCCTTACGTCTCTGATCCCAGCAGGATACTACGCACTTGATTCCTTTAGTTGATCTCACCAACAACCAAGAGTTGCTACGACCCAAAGTCGAAGACTTGATAGACAAATATGTCTCACACATAAAAGTCTATATGATTGAATAAATTTGTCTCCCACAAAAATACCCAAAAGTTTTTGTTCCGTCTTTTAATAAATCAAGGTGAACAGGAACCAATTGATAAACCGGACTTATATTCCCAAAGAACAACCTAGTATTATCAATCACCTCACAATAAACTTAATCGACTAGCGAAACAAGTTATTATGTAATCACAAACGATGAGACGAAGGTGTTTGTGATTACTTTTCTATCTTGCCTATCGGAGATAAAAAAATCTCGAGCCAATTATTTCAATTGTACTCAACACGATAGAAACAACAAGATCAGATCACGCAACTACAAAGATAATAGTTGGGTCTGGCTTCACAATCCCAATGAAGTCTTCAAGTCGTTAACCTACAGGGTCTCGAGAAGAAACCTAAGGTTAAAGGATAATCGACTCTAGTTATGCAACTAGTAACACACAGGAGGTGTGGGGACTAGGTTTTTAAGTTGCTAGAGCTCTCCTTTATATAGTTTTCAAATCAGGGTTTGCAATCCAAGTTACCTTGGTAACGAAGCATTCAATAATCACGTTAGATGAAAAACCTGATTCAACCAAGCTAATATCTCTCAACCGTTAGATCGAACTTAGCTTGTTACACACAAATGAAATGTACCTTCATTTAGGTTTATGTAACCGTACCTAAATGTGTACACCATGTTGGTTCACAAATAGTTAACCAAGGTTAGCCATATGATTACTCTCATATCAACCTTATTCATCTCAACCATAACTAGTTCAAATAACTCAAATGAAACTAGTTAAAAAGTTGTTCAATTGTTATAGAAAACACAATTGAAATCACATCAGTTTGATTCACTTGAATCAATCATGAACATTATAGCCGCGGTTTGCAAAGATTGCATTCCTTATGATTTAAATGTTTAAGTCCATGAACTGACCGATTTGACAAAGTAACCAGCTTAAGTATGTGTACGGGTATGCGTACTTAAGCAACCGGATTTGAGTTTGTTAAGTTTCCAAACTCAGCAGAAATTTTCGGTTCAAAAACTTCCGCCAGTATGCGTACGGGTACGCATACCTAAGGTGACTAGTTTAGGAGTTTGTAATTACCAAACTCAACAGATATTTTCGGTTCGAAAACTTCCGCCAGTATGCGTACTTATCTTGTCTCCTTCACCAATTTGGTATACACACACATGCATACACTTGGTTCCCGGTTTGTGGATTTATACACTAATGTGCGAACACATTATATATGCTTATATACAAACATGGTTACATTCTCAATTCTTTATCTCAATCATTGAAACATTCTTCTATAATGACAATAGCCGTTTTCACACACTATTAGCATCAAAGCAATTTTCAAGATACTGAAATAATCATTATCGAAACATTCCAAGCCTACATCAAATGATTGTATAACAAAAACCATGTAAGATGTTACTCGGAAATTTTCTCATGATATAAGATGAACTTGGTCGAAGCGAAAGCTTACCAACACATATTTCGAGAAATATGTAAGCGAGATATACTCAACTCGAAATCTCAAATGTGTATAGAGAAAACTATATCTTAACACGACTTATGTCTCAATATAGGAGATAAAGTAGAAATAGACTTTCCAAGTGATAGATGAGTTCAAGTCTCCACATACTTTTTGTCGAAGAAGTTCCACAAGCTCCCCTTAGTAGTTATTCGTCTTCAAATGATGAACTCTACGAAATCCAAGCTCAACTACACTAACTA
This sequence comes from Papaver somniferum, assembly GCF_003573695.1. Lineage (NCBI taxonomy): Eukaryota > Viridiplantae > Streptophyta > Magnoliopsida > Ranunculales > Papaveraceae > Papaver > Papaver somniferum. The sequence goes on from NC_039358.1 coordinate 57,399,392, forward strand.
TGTCCTAGTCCGAGACATCTATAAATAGGCTACAAATCAAGACTTATAGTTTTGATCACTAACATTGAAAAACATGCTTGAGATATCAATGCATGCGAGTTAGACCGAGCAGTGCTCTAACAATCTCCCCTTTGTCAATTTTAGTGACAAAACTATCAATACATATGGATTATAAAATAGATAGAAATTGTAGATTCTCATCCAAATGCTTGATCTCCTTCAACGCGACTTGAAATCTTCGTCACTTCCAAGTACTCAATGATCCTACAGGTTGTAAGTTCAGCATCACAGTTGTTGATGATCCGTAGTGATAACAACGAGAAAACAAAATGCTCTCAATCATTGTTATACGGTGTCATAGTATTATTACACAACATCAAAGATCAATTGTATCACAACTTTGACAACAATACTATGGTGATATGTATCATTTCCCCTTAGTCAATACTTCATCTCAACATGAAAACCACTCCCCCTTACATAATGATCCGTAAATCATATGTATTTGTAGTATCACACTACACATTAATTCTCCCCCTTTTTGTCAATATAAATTGGCAAAGGTACGAAAACTAATGGGATCCTCATGAAATTTTCACAGAGATAGTTCATGACCAAAAGAGAATACCATATCAACTTATTTAAATGCCATCATAAAGCCGAAGCTAAATGCATTCATCAAGCAGTTTATAAAGATACAATATAACCCCTAATATTCCACATCCGCGCTCCCCACAAAGATTTGGCAATTAAACACAAGTTCAAAATGAACTCTCCCCCATAAAATGTCATTCCCGAAAAAAAAACAAAGGCGACCTTACTTTCACAAGAAAAGAAGGATTTCTTTGGACATAACCAAATCACATGAAAACATGAATTTGAGTCCAAAGTATTAAATTGAATTATTCACAAAAGAATTCATGATTAATCCAATCGAAGTGCACAATTAAATTAACCACAAGAAAACCCATGATTAATTCAATCGGAATTACACAACTAAATTAACCACAAAAATTGATCAATTCAATTGGTCATGCTCGTCATAGGAGAACTTACGGAGCAACAACTAAAATAACCAAAAGAGAATGATCAATTTAGTTGGTCATGCTCAAAAATAAGGAACCTTACGGTGCAACACGGTATATGCACAAAGATGTGGATCGGAGATCGACCAATACTGTGGAATAAACAAAGATTCATTTTATTTTCCATCACTATTTGCACAATGACATATAATAGATTTAATCCTTGTAAACAAAAGTTTTACCCTTTCTTCCATCAAACAATGACATAAAAGGCTTTAACTTTTGTAATGTCAAAAGTTCATTTTATCTTCTATCAATACATTCATACCGACATAATAGAGATAACTTTTGAACAAGTATGGGACAGTCACAGGTTCACGGACGTAAACAACATATCCCTTAAACAGTTTGCAATATATAAAATCATAAAGATTAAAATTGTAAAAATCATCTTACAAAAACTTAGAAGTTATTTAAATAAATAAATCTAAAAACATAGAAGATGAAAATCGTTGGACATAGCTATGTGTACTCACAATAATGGCTATTCCAAACCCTAGTTATTCTTCAAAAAACAAGAAGAGAATATTTACTAGACATTGAGACCTCTGAAGAATTCTTTATCGTCCCTGAACTCCTTGTCGTCAACATCCATGGGAACATAAGGTTCATGGAGAAAGGAGTCAATTACAACAAACCTTCTAGGCTGATGATGTCGAATCAGGGCCTTCTGAATTTCGAGAGTTCTTATAACAAAAGACTTTATTTACTGAATCTCCTTCCTTGCTTCCTTCAACTCTTCAAGAACATCAGAAAACTTCTGAGAATTTGAAGGAACAGCTTTTGGCTTCCTCACATTCCTTCTTTTTTTTTCAAAGTTGGAGGTAATGGAGATTTTTCTTTTTCCTTCATGATTGACGGCTTAACAATCGTATTAACATCTTTTCCATCAGAACACATGATGCTTGGAGTCTCCATACTTGTATGGGTTTGTGAGAGGAAATCACAATGTAAACTCAACAGGCAGTCTTAAGAGGAAAAGGAATATAGGGTTACGGAACCTTTTAACCACATAGGTTCAAGCACACTCAATTCACGACCCTAAAGAGAGTAGAATTGACGAGAATAACCCTCTATTTATTGAATGCACGGGGAAGTCCCTTCCAATATCAATTAGATATGAAAGAATTCCAAAACATACAACAAAACTAAGAAAACAAAAAAAAAATATTTTTAAGCCTGAGGTGTGCACAGTCTTGTCTCTTTTTGATCAGGCACATGAGACAAGATCCACTAAAACGACACAATCAAGTTGTGTTGTGGTGAACAACAATTTGTCCACCATTTCCTCTTTGAAAGCAATTCATAGAACCCTGTCTATCAAATTTTTTAGACCATACTCTTTTCTCTAGTGGTCTTGACCTATCTTTGGAAACCAACTTCTTTGAAGAGGATAAAATCTTACATACCTCAGCGGTTTTCTGAACAAGTTTGAGGTTGTTTGCTAGGCGATTTTCTCTTCGTTGAAGTCTCTTGACATGTCTCATCTTGTGTTTATACTTGTAACACTTTGAAAGTTCATGAACCTTGAGTGAAAAATAAGAACATGTCCCTGGATAAGATGATTCAGACACACGAGATGTGCAAGCTGCTAGGCACAGAGCGGAACCTGAAAAATCAGACATAGAGTTTCCAACAGAAAGGTTAATTTCTTCTTCCAGATTGGTTGAGTTTTCTTCCGGAAGGATATCAAGATTGATGTATGTATTGCTACAATTATCAAAATCAATATCTTCAGAAAGAAGTGCAACACTTGATTTTTCGTCTTCATTGGAATCATATTGATCAGACATTTCATCAAGGGTTGCAGCAAGACCTTTGTTTCCAGTGTATTTTCTACGGTTCAGACACTCATTCGCAAAATGACCAAAACCTTTACACTTAAAGCACTGAGGCATATCCTCATCATCATCCTCGTCAGCATCCCTGTTTTTAGGAGGAATGCGATTGTGAGGTTTAACTGACGACCTAGGTTTGTCTGTGGAGAACCGTTTACTTCTCTTCAATAGAAGATCTCTAAAATTTCTAGTGATCATAGAGACTGATTTGTCACGATCTTGATTTGATGAATCATTCTCAGAAAGATCATCCTCAGAGACATAAACACTTTTACTTTTGTCAAGTAATTTAGTGTTCCTTTGTGCTTTGAAGGCAACATCCTTTCCAACTTTGGATGTATGCTCATGATCAAAGATCTTTAGCTTTCCAACCAGCGTATTTCTGGAAAGAGCATCAAGGTTATTTCCTTCAACGATGGCATGCTTCTTAGAATCGTATCTAGATGGCAGCGATCTGAGTATTTTCATCACAATTTCCTTTTCAGGAATAGTCTTACCCAATGCGAAAGATGCATTAACAATTTCAGACACTTTGTGATTAAACTCATCAAATGAATCTTCATCTGCCATACAAAGGTTTTCCCAATCGAAATTAAGGTTTTGAAGCCTAGCTTCCTTTTCACTGGTATTTCCTTCAAATACGGTTTCTAAGATATCCCAAGCATCTTTAGACCGAGTACACGTAGTCACATGGTGCTGAAGATCTGGGGTAATGGCATGTATGATGGCATTCAAACCGTCGTATTTTTGTTTTTCAACAAGTATCTCTGCAACATCGTATGCACCAATGTTCTTTGGAACGGTTGCATTACCTATTGCGACAACGGGAGCCTCATAGCCATTAACTACATAAACCCATGATTGAAAATCACGCGCTTAAAGAAAGGCACGCATAGTAATTTTCCACCACAAGTAATTTGAGATATCGAAGACTGGTGGTACGTTTATAGAGATAGCACCTCTGTCCATATCAGATCGCTACAAACACAGACTTGTAAGGTCTTTAACGTGTTTGCCTGCTCTGATACCAATTGAAAATGCGGGGGTATAACAACCACACCCAATAATTCGTTTGGAAATCTGAGATGACTTACTCCAATACACGTTCTAGAGAATCAATTAGACAGTCAGACTCGATCTAGAATAAAGTATATCAAAGAGTTTAATATCTCTAACTCTTTATTCAATCCGCAATCATCAAATAAAAATCTGCGAGCCCGATTGAATATAAGAGGAAGTATTTGAACTGTACCAAAGACCAATGTTCAAGTGTCAATCAATGTAAATCAACAACCCAAGGTTGGATATTCTAATTGATTGATCTTAACGCACAACCTGTGATATTTCAATTATATAACAAAATATAATGCGGAAAGAAATAACACAGACACCAGAATTTTGTTAACGAGGAAACCGCAAATGCAGAAAAACCACGGGTCCTAGTCTAGATTGAACACCACACTGTATTAAGCCGCTACAGACACTAGCCTACTACCAATTAACTTCGGACTGGACTGTAGTTGAATCCTAATCAATCTCACACTGATTCAAGGTACAGTTGCGCTCCTTACGTCTCTGATCCTAGCAGGATATTACGCACTTGATTCCCTTAGTTGATCTCACCCACAACCAAGAGTTGCTACGACCCAAAGTCGAAGACTTGATAGACAAATCTGTCTCACACAGAAAAGTCTATAGGATTGAATAAATCTCTCCTACAGAAATACCCAAAAGTTTTTCTTTCGTCTTTTGATAAATCAAGGTGAACATGAACCAATTGATAAACCGAAGTTATATTCCTGAAGAACAGCCTAGTATTATCAATCACCTCACAATAAACTTAATCGACTAGCGAAACAAGTTATTGTGGAATCACAAACGATGAGACGAAGGTGACTAGTTTAGGAGTTTGTAATTCCCAAACTCAGCAGATATTTTCGGTTTGAAAACTTCCGCCAGTATGGTACGGGTACGCATACTTCTTGTCTCCTTCACCAATTTGGTATACACACACATGCATACACTTAGTTCCCGGTTTGTGGATTTATACACTAATGTGCGAACACACTATATATGCTTATATCCAAACATGGTTACATTCTCAACTGTTTATTTCAATCATTGAAACATTCTTCTATAATGACAATAGTCGTTTTCACACACTATTAGCATCAAAGCAATTTTCAAGATATGAAATAATCATTATCGAAATATTCCAAGCCTACATCAAATGATTGTATCACACAAACCATGTAAGATGTTACTCGGCAATTTTCTCATGATATAAGATGAATTTGGTCGAAGCGAAAGCTTACCAACACATATTTCGAGAAAATGTAAGCGATATATACTCAGCTCGAAATCTCAAATGATAGAGAAAACTATATCTTAACACGACTTATGTCTTAATATAGGAGATAGAGTATAAATAGACTTTCCAAGAGATAAATGAGTTCAAGTCTCCACATACCCTTTGTCGAAGAAGTTCCACAAGCTCCCCGTAGTAGTTCTTAGTCTTCAAATGATAAACTCTGTGAAATCTAAGCTCAACTACACTATCTATGTCCTAGTCCGAGATATCTATAAATAGGATAGAAATCAAGACTTATAGTTTTGATCACTAACATTGAAAAACATGCTTGAGATAGAAATACATGCGAGTTCGACCGAGCAGTTAAAACTACGGTCAGATCCGTTTTTCCTTTTTTCTTTCGCTCGGAAGCTTGATGGCGGAAAACTACACGGGTTTCCCACTTTTTCGTTGAAAATTTCTCAAAGGCTCATACTTTCTAAAATTATGTTTTTCTGTTTTATTCTAAGTCCAAACTACCCTTTCACATGTAATCTTATGCATTATATATCAAGCTGAGATTTGGCAATTTGTGTTCTACTTCTTGTTTACGCCTAAATATTATCTTCAACTTCTCTTGAGTTGGAGAACACCAAACTTAGATATGTGCTTAAGTAAAAAATACTAATTCTGAATTGGAGACATTAGCTATAAATTAAGCTTTTAATAATAAAAAATTAGTTTTCGTCTTTCAATCACGCTTGTTATCAAATACCTTTGAGATTTAAGTTTTCTTGCTGCAAGAAAATAAGGGAAGAAGTATTATCTTAGCTGCATAGTGTTTTAATGAGAGAGAAAGAGAGTGGGGAGAATAAGGAGGTGGGAAGACGAGAGCGAAGTTTGGACGCTTTTATATGATTTTTGAGAAGGTACCCATCACCTACCCAATTTGTGTGCGGAAAAAAACACCGAAAATATCTCAAAACCCACAATTTCTATTGGTCTATATTCTCTCAAGTGAAGCCAGAAGCTGTAGAAATCGAACTTTATTCATCTTTCAACCGCAACTCTCTAAATTATCCTCAAATTATATGTACAATAACTGAAAAATGAAACCTCAAACTGCCTCGTATATACAAAGATTCAACATTAATGACAAAGCAGACAAAAAAACTCTTTATTTCAATTATTCTATGAAGTAAGAACCGTAATCGGGCATTTGGATGGATTTTAACTTCAGCTAGGAAGAACTTCTTCATAAACAACCTTTCAACACCACTGATTTAATATTTATTGGGTAAACCCATACATTATATCTGATAAAGCGGAGGTCTAACAACCACACCCAATATTTCGTTCGGCAATCTGAATAGACAAACTCCAATATACTTTTAAGAGAATCAACTAGACAGTCAGACTCAATCTAAAGAAAAGTATATCAAAGAGTTTATATCTCAATTCCTCAATTCAATCTGTTATCAGCAAATAGGAATTTGCGAGCCCGATTGAATAAGAGAAATAACTTGGACGCTATCACAAACCAATATCCAAGTGTTAATCAATTCGATTAACAACCCAAAGTTCGGATTTAAGAACTGATTAAACTTAACGCACAACCTGTGATATTTCTATTATATAACAAAATATAA